>NW_019718620.1:571663-594539 GCF_002891405.2 Cryptotermes secundus | reverse complement strand
ATTCAAGAGGAAAACTGGGGTGCGGCTTATATTCGAATTATTTTCGCTAGTTGCGAACTTAGGAATGTTAAACGTTGCCAAATTTTGGAATAATTTCTACTCCTGAAATAATATTCCAAGAAAATTATTTTTTCTATAATTTCTGTCTGAAAATTGTGCTGCGGCCTATACACGCACGCGGCCTATACATGCGTAAATACGGTATCCTACGGCTTCGTTTGTACAAAATTCCTCTTTACATCTTGCCTCGTTTCAAAATCATTTTACGACTGACGGTTTGCCAGTCACTTTCTCTTAATTTAGAGTCCATTCAGACGCTCATGACCAGATCTTAGTCTTGAAGTAAGCTTCACTGTTTGGCCTTTAATCTTAAACGCCCGAAGTGACTCGTTCGGGCCAGTGACGAGTAAGGGAATCGCGCGCACACGCCGCTAGTAGAAGCGCATGCACGGTCCTAAATATTTATTTTCAAATGTAGTAATTACCAAACCGACTTGAGTGAAACCCTAATCGAGGAATTAAAATGATACCTAAGTGAACAACAACAAAAAGAGTATACGTATGAGTTACGCCCAAACTCATCCACGAGCCTGTACTTTTATTGGAGATTCTGCAGATAAATGTGTATATATAGTAGTATATAGTATATATAGTAAAATTCGATGTACATACCTTTTTTGTTGTTATCTGCTTGATGTATATATAGGCTGAAATAAAACTACAGTATTCGATTTCACTAAGCACGCACAGAAAACAGACCGCATTCTGAATCTCAGCCGCGATGCAAGCTGTCTGTTCAGGCCCGTAGAAAGGGCAATAAAGCATTTGCAGCTATAACAGAAGGTCTTAGCACTGAAGAAGGGACCCCTCTAGCTATTTCTTGAATAGCCATGCTTTCATTTTTCAGTCATTTAGTCAAAAGATTCGAAGATCTGAAGAGTGTAAAACAAAGATGTAAGGTTTTCCAGCAGAGAACCAAATGATTTTATTGCTTCCATCTGTTTTATGGCACCAGGGACTGCTAAAATTTGACAGGTGTTATAAATAGAAACACATTTATATATCTAATAAGGGAATGCGCACAATGTGCATAGAGTAATTGTTTTCTATTCGCGACTGTATTCGGTTATTGATGTGGTTAAGTTTTTGCATATGGTAATGTGGTATCTACTGCACTTTTTATCACAGTGTTTACACACACACGCGTCATTTGCTTCGTGGAAACGTTCGTTCTTGCATATCTTGTGGTGGAATCCGTGTGTTGCCAACCTAGTAAGTGTGTGTCGTAATTTTCTGTTGGGTCCTGTCCAGGTTCCGTCAGTCATTGCATCAGTGCTGTAGAACTCTTCCCATATTTCCCCTCTTTTTTGTTTTCTTTCTTTGATAACTTCCTCTGAGTTTTTTGTGCTTGGCAGTTGATATCTGAGTTCTTCTAGTAGGAAATTTTCCTTGCAGAGTTCGTATGTTAGTCTGGATTATGTGTTCTTAGGAAGCCCTAGCGCTAGTTTAAGGTATCTTGCCTTCACTTGTTCTATTTTCCGCAGGTTTTGTTTGGATAGTTTTTCCCAGGTTATCTCTATGCCATATAGTAGTATGGGACAAATTTTTGCATGGAATATTTTCATTGCTGTTTCTAGCGATAATATATTTATTTATATAACAAATTTATAATGCAGAATAACTCTGTGAAAAACTGGGACACCAATTTTTCAGTACGCATCAAAATTAAAAATAGAGTATAACTTTTTGTATAAAATTTGTCAAATCTTTCATTGTAATATGCGTCACTATGTTCTTTGCAAATACAAACAAAGTTAATTCCATTTATCATAAGAATTGTGTTAGCACAGCATTTTTAAGCACAATACTTAAAACTGTTTAAGCGCCCTGCCATGAGCGGTCATTTTAATATGGTCCGGCCAGCTCAAGCTTACTACCGTATCCTACATGTTTAATCGTTTGCAGACGTTTATTTAATAATTGTATACATATCAACAGTGGTAATAGTATAAGCACAGCACCAACGGGCCCATAGTGCCGAGCACAAAAAATCTTGCACATGCTCAATTGAGCGATGTTATAAGCACAGCACCAACGGGCCCATAGTGCCGAGCACAAAAAATCTTGCACATGCTCAATTGAGCGATGTTATAAGCACAGCACCAACGGGCCCATAGTGCCGAGCACAAAAAATCTTGCACATGCTCAATTGAGCGATGTGCAAGGCACAAACAAGCGCTATAATTGTCCATCACGCAGTTAATTAAACACTTGAGGCCAAACTAATTCGGAGCGAGTTAACAGGAAAATATGAAACTAAAAATGTGATACAACACGCACATGAGTGGAACTAGGATAGAAAAGGAGATAGAAATTTTTGCTACAAACTTAGCTAACAAAAGCAACTACAACTTATTGGCCTGTGCAAACCGCTCCTCTGAAGAATTCATTTAACAGGATAGGGCAGGAGGTACTGGGCAGCCCCGTGAGACTCCCATGTTATTGGTGGGCAACATGTCCGCCATGACACCACCGTGCAGTGCTGCTGCCATCTCTACATATCCTACGACCTATGTATTAGACAGATAAAAGTGTGCGGAAACGGAATCGTGGGGGGGAGTGCGATAACCGCTGCGCGGCCGCGTAGCTGCAAGGGAACATTCTTTTTCATGTTTTTCACTCAACCCCACTGGGACAATTCCAGGATATTACATCAAACTAAGCTACTACCAATTCCTTCCACGTCATTTCCAGTTCCTTGTTCACTAATGATCCTAACACTCGACATTAAATTGCCTGAGTTACTGATAATATCGCTAAATATGATACAACAGAGAAACAGAGCGGTGAACCATTTTCCCTCCGCGCAGGATTCAAACCAGATGTCCTTGAGGTGAGACCCCCCTCCCCATTTTTCATGCTTCCACCGGCATCTGCTTCAATTATGCCTGTCTCAATGATATTATTATTATTATATTACTGTGTGTACGCATACTTCGTTTCTTTTTTAATTGCTCGTTCTAACTTCATAATTGGTCTGATACAAACAACTCCGTGGCTTGTAGTCCGCAAGCGAACTATACCGACCGAGCGACCGCCGCTTGTCGGCGAAGTTAGTGCCAACTTTTGCGGTTAGAGGGTGTCACGTGGTCAGCGCAATAAATCCCCACGGCCGTTAATCTCGGTTTTCTAGACCGGAGCCGCTATTTTCTTGAAATAGCTCCTCAATTATCCCCACGAGGCTGAGTGGACCCCATTCCAGCCCCACTACTTCTCAGAAAATCTGACAGCGCCTGGAATCGAACCCGGACCTGTGACCACAAGACCACAGAGGCGGTCTGGAGTGTCTCCCTGGCAACCCCCCCCCCGCATGTGGCATTCTATAAACCACTCTTTCATAAACAGAGGTGCTGAAGTTTGTATATCCACTGAAAATCTCAAGATCATTCTTTTTTTCATGATCACAACCCTTTTCATATATATTAAATATACTTACTTACTCATGGAGCTTATCCTATGTGATTGTGAGGCCATAGCTTACTTAAGATTTCGTCACCTGGGTCAGTTCTTCATGGAATCAAGTGACTTTCATGATGCCCCCATAAATAAAGTGCTACATTTCATTCAAAGTGTAGGATTAATCCAAAGGGGAAGCACAATAGATCATTGAAGGTTGCAGTGTAAGGGCTGGATTTTATGGCTCACCCCTTACACACATACATGAGAAGCAACCAATTGTACAGCTACTCAAGAACTTCCTGGCATTTTATGGAACCCGATGGTGCATTACCGTGTTTACAAGAGCCCACCACTTGTCCCTATCCTGAGCCAGACCAATCCAATCTATACCATCCCATCCTATCTCTCAAAGATCCATTTTAATATTGTCCACCCACCTACGTCTTGGTCTTCCTAGTGGTCTCTTTCATTCTGGCTTTCCCACCAATATCCTATATGTATTCCTCTTCTCCCCATTTGTGCTACATTACCTACCAACCACAGTCTCCTTGACTTGATCATTCTAATCATACTTGAAGAAGAGTACAAATTATGAAGCTCATTATGCAGTCTTCTCCAACCTCCTGTTACTTTATCTCTCTTTGGTCCAAATATTCACCACAGCACCCCGAGTCTACGTTCTTCCCTTAATGTCAGAGACCAAGTTCCACAGCCATACAGAACCACTGGCAAAATTATAGTTTTCGTTTTTGAATAGCAGACGAGAATACAGCAGACAAGAAGACAAGAGGTTCTGGACTGAATGGAAGCAAGCATTACACGAGTTCAATCTCCTCTTAATTTCCTCCTGAATCAGGTTTTGATTTGTTATCGATATTATATATACTTACTTACTCACGGAGCTGAGCCCTTCTGGAAGAGCCGCCACTTCTGCAGCTACTGAAGAATTTCCCAGCATTTTATGGAACCAAGGTTCATTACATATATGAAAAATAAAATAAAAGCTTAATAAAGCATTCCATTACTAAATGCATGTAATCAAACAAGGCCTACCCAAGCAGTTTTGAAGATAGCATGTGACACTCAGGACTACTGGGTTTTTGGACTCGTTCACTTTCCAGTATTCTAAAGAACATAACATTTCAGAAACTGGGTCTGTTTTTTATCCTATGTTGAAGAGGTGGGAGATGCGTGCTCTGTTGGCTCCATTAGAAAGAGCTAACTTCAATCACTGGACAACTTATGTTGGTCGGGTAAATTGCTGCTGGTCCTCATCAGCATAATCATTCCTCATTCCAACTCCCATGGGACTCATGACCACATTTCACTGTCTCATGGCTCTGACCTACCATGTCAGTATAACTACAGCTATATTCTTGCCTATACCTAAGATTGGGGCACACAACAGCGTAGTTATTTGAGGCACTACACAACAAGTTAGAAGGTTGCAGGTTCCATTCCCGATGTCACTGGATTTTTCAATTGACCTAAGCCTTCTAGCCGCATTAAGGCCCTGGGGTCAACTCAGCCTCTAACAAAAATGAGTACCAGGTATCTTCCTGGGGTAAAGGGCAGCCTGCCATAAGGCTGGCCTCACCATCATCTGTGAGCCTATTGTCTAGAAAATGTGGGAACCTTGATGTCTCACAACTCTATGAACCTCCACAGCATGTTACAGGGATAGCTTTACCTTTATACTTGAGATCAGGATTTGTCTATGGGACATAACAGGAAAGTGTATAATAAAACTTGTCATAATGCATATACAGACCTGAAACTGATATAGAAAAGGGCAACAAAACAAACCAAATCCATAAACACCAATGCATAGGAACAATTTGAAGATTTTCATATTTTAAAATATATATCTAGCACCAGTACTACCTGTGGAACAAAAATTGAACTCCAGAATGAAAATCATTTACACTCATGAAGAATATGTCAGATAATACTGACCTTCCCTGTAAGTTTACATCCTCACTACTGACAAGGGGAATCAATATGGGAGAAATATCCAAACTGGGTTTGTTAATCAGATTGGTTAAACATGCCATATGGGCTGATTCTTTGTATTTCCTGTCCCTTCTGTTACTTTCAATTTTCAAACTCCTAGCTTCATCCCAGCCTACCCTAGAACCTTCTTTATGGGCACATTGGGCTAATTTTTATTTTTCTATGAGTCCAAGTTCAAAGCTTGGTGAAACACTCCAACTCTTAAGGAAATATGGATGTTGTCAGATTAGAAAATTATCTGAAGGAAACATGAATGCAGAAACCTGACCATGAGGGTGTCACTTGTTTTTCACCCACAGGAAAGTTTTAGTGACCTATTAATTAAAATATAAAGATGACAAAAATCTGGCAAGCTGAAAACCTTGAAGGGTTCTTTCTTGTGTCTCTTGAATAAACTCAGGAGTTAATAAATTCCACATTTGACAAGGAACCCTCCCAAGATTTCTAGTCCAGTGTTATGCCCAAATTCCTAGATGCGACAAAGCCCTACTTTCATTTTGAATGTTTAACACATAGTTTGGTGCTTAAGGATTCTGGAGAATGCAGTTTAAACTTTGTATACCCTTGAATGTTGATTTGTTCTCCAATGAATATGCATGAATGCTTTGTGGGGACATCCCACATAGCACACTGTTTCCACCTCATGACTCAAGGTACGCGGGTTCAAACCCGGCAGAGGTCGTGCAATTTTTAAGGGCGGAAAAATTCATGGAACAAGTCCTCCGGGAGGGACTTTAAGCCGTGGGTCCCGTGTCGTAGATTTACGGCACGTAAAAGAACCTCATGTCTCTAGGAGACCTCTGAGCAAAATTTGGCCAAAAGTTTCCCACCCACAAGAGTTTCCAATGCCTCCAGTAGATGGGGGAAGTGTTAGGTACCACTGCCAGAGGAGGCGGGACCTCTCTGACAGAAAGAGACTAACTATTAGATACCACTGCCAGTAGAAGGTTGGAACCTCACTGGCAGAAAGGGGCTGATAGTAAGCACCAGTACCGGTAGGGTATGGAGACGGTAGAAATTAAAAGGGGGACGCACAATAGATCAATACTGGTTGCAGTGCATGGGGAAACCCACCCCCTCAATACTGAACTGAACCTTTAATTACCAACACTATGTCAAAACCCCCATGGAGATTTAAGGCAGAAGGTGGGCCATACCAAAATCAAAAAGTGATGCAAGTCCAAGAAAACAGGTACCTGAAAGAATGTAGCACTTTTGGTGAAATGTCTCCTGGGTTAATAACTGTGGGTCAAAATTTCCAAGTGAAATACGTTTAGGTGAAAAGTTTCATGCGCTAAAAGCTGTGAGTGAAATGTCCTGATAACATCCAGTGCTTCTGGGGGTATGAGATCAAACGATATAAAATGTAAGTTTCAGTTTCTTCTACAACTTCTGTTTGAAATACTGTTGGTCTGGCAAATATTTAAATTCATGCTCAAGATGTGTGCAGAACTGTCCAATCTCAACCAAAATAAGAATGGTTTAACAAATTTTAGTGAAATTCTCCAGTATCTAATTTCATGAAAACCTGTCCAGCAGTTTTTGAGTTGTTACAAATGAACAGTAAAGTTAACAGGCATATTTTTGCAACTCTTTCATTGCGAGTGCATCAGAAATACGTTGTATGAGAATCTGTACATCCACCACACTATATCAGACTTTCACCCATCAGTTACAGTTGTTCATCACTGCCAAAACAAAAGAGTTACAGATTTTGTGCAGCTCAACACAGATATGACCTTAATGTGAATTGCATGTTATTTCTAAAATATATTACTATATCATATGTCCTGGCTCTACACTGAAGGGGCTAATTTTGCTCACACTTCATATATTCACATAGTCAACATATTGGTAATACTGATGGTTGGGAATTACATGTATGAAGTTGAAGATGGCATCCAATGTCATAACAGTCATACCAGCTTTAATGAAAACTGATAACTGCTTCAAAGGTTACTGGAAGGAACAGAAAGACAGTGCACAATGCAAACACACTCACAGACATACTCGTAACATTAACACTTTAAACAAGTTTAAACACACTAAGTACATATCAAAAATCTTTAAGCAAAGTGTAGTTTGGGTTTTAATAAAAGGCATCATGCTGTCATTATTTTTTAATTTATCAATATTAAAATATTTTAAAATTATCCTAAATAATTTACAGCTTACACAGAGAGCAAACTTACACTTTCTCAATTTAATGTTTTATGGTCAACACTTCCCAAAAACATATTCACAAAATGTATTCCTCTAATATTAAGAATGCCACAATGTAATAAATACATAATAATGTTCATCACCACAATGCTAATTTTAAATTTATGTCATGCTGATGTAAATTTTATATTGCTTGAATTCCTTTAAACATAATGATACTGAAATTGCACTTGCCGAAGGAAATACAGTCTAAATCAAGAGTGTAAATAATTTGTGTGCTCGTGTCACTTCATTTTATGGTACTTAATTTAAATCAATCTTCTACACTGAAATTTCTAAACAATTTCCATTATCAAGTGGGTTGTATTACAGAATTTTGGCGTTTTTAAGGTGAGTCAGGGAATAATAATATTTAAATATTGTAACATGAAAAGATAAATACATAATTCATAAATATTTCAAAGAAATGACATTTTGAAAAGCAGAACTTCCCAAGCTGTGCTGTGCACCAGTATGAGTATTAAAGTATTAAGTATCTCAGTGGTAACCACAACAGCAATCCTACTATACAGTACCAAGTCTTTTCATATATGATCAATTTAAGAATGCATTAATCATCTTTATCCTCTCTGGGGTAAAAAACATGACAACTTCCAAACAACTAACTCAAGAAATGCTCTCAACTTTACAAACACCAAATCTAGAATGTATATGCCATCACACCAATGTATGGGCATTTTATACTTGATGAACAAAACTTACCACTTCACAAACAGCATTATGAAATAAGAATGACCCACTGTACCAATCTGTAACACTTATGTACCGTAACATTAAAATACAGAACTATTTCAGACACTCCCATACAGATAGGTTTTGAATTGCTTAAACATCCAGATTTCTTATTTATCTTCCTTTGATAAGTTTAATTTCAAGTTATTCAGTAAGTGAATATCAACAAAGAAAATGTGTTGTCTATTAATTTGTGTACCAAAGTTTGCAATACAGAAACCAATTCACAACTGCAAATATATTTTGTCCAGAGACCCATAACAACTTATTCTATTAAGGTACTGACAAAGTATACTGTATTTAAATCCTTACGGTGTCAAATTTTCCCTTCATTGAAAAATTACAGGGGTCAAAATCCAACGTTTAACTCTTGGATGCCAGATGTGGGCCACTCTATTCATCCAGCAACATACATGCTGATATTGCAGCATCATCAAGTCCTCTCTTTGGCCACAATAAACCTGCACTCTATGAAGAATCCTGCAAATATAAGATAATATTTACTTTCTGATAAAGTGTGTCATACTTAAAATCACATGGGCAGACAAATTTCAAAGTTAAACTTTAACGTATGGAATTTATACAACAATGAATGTTAATGTAAATGCATACACTGCTTCAAAGATATTTAAAAGAACTGTCTGGTTCTTATATTGCATGGTGAATTTCCTTGCTACCAAAAGTATAAAGCCATTTATAGTCTTCACTTTCTGGTATATCATTATATTCCATGCCCTTTAATGTATTTCTTATCAACAACCACACAGCTTGACTTTACTGCAAAATTATTGTACAATGCTACACCTACACCATGCAATTAAAAAAATACATATAACATATGTAAACTGCATATAATGGTAACTCTAATATGACCTTATTTTATAATTTTTAGTATCTACCAATAAATACAAATAAATTAAAGACTGAACAGAGAATATAATTGCATTACTATTTATTGTCACTTGTATTTCTTGGAGCAGTTAAATTATGACAACAGAATAGACCTGAAATATAACTACAACCCATCTGTCTATACAAATAACTGTTACCTATATTAGTTTCTAACAAATAGTCTGGTACATGTGGTTAAGCAGTTCTATGAATCAGAAAACTTCTTTATCCTACAACTTTCTCTATTAACACATCTGCAACATAAGATTTATGAGTATAAAAGCCATTTCAATAAAGATGTAAAACAATGTTGGGAAGTACAGTCTTCTGAACCATCCGCCATGGAGTCATAGATGCTATGATTCCAGAAGTTTTAATCCCATTATTATCACAAAAAATGATAATGCAATTGATTTGTTCATCCTGGTCCATCACATTAGCAATATTATAAAAGGTTATCAACTCTGTCCAGTGTGACTGATAACATTTTATAATGTCTAATGCATATTTTAAAAAATGTTGCCACTTTATATTCAATCAGTTATAAAATTCATATACCTTCATGCAAATAGGGGTTTGGTCAGATATGACTCGAAATAGCTAGAAAAAACGGTTGGTGTACTGTACTTTAAACACTGGTTCTGAATTTACTAGTCTTGCTGCTACATTACTATTGTGACTAGTGTGCTTAATGTGGTAAATAGAATACTTAGATGCTGTGCATATACAGTATGCGTCAAAAGTTCCAGTACTGAAATGATACCACTGTCTAGTCATGTTAAGGCCCCTTGCATGACAAACCTTCTCAAATGATCTGATCACCATGTCCCTGTAGCATTCTTGGGTGATGGTAAGAGCATTGCCTTCCTCATCCTCAATGAAGTAGGGGCCTAATATACCATATGCTGAGATGGCACACCATATAGTCACACATGTACTATGTAGCGGTTTCTGGATGATAACATCTGGCGGCTCAAAATCAAGGAAGCGAGTTGTATGGCGACCACTTCCATATGAGCAGAAATAATACTCAACTATGAATACTTTTTCCTCCGTTGAGAGACCCATTTCCAACAACTGCACAACACAACTTCCTTTTCACTACTGGGAACACATGCGGCTGGAGCTATGCCCCGTCGACAAATGCACATGCGCGTTCGAGATGCGCAAGTTTCAGTACTGAATATTTTGACGCATCCTGTAGTTAAGACTGTGGATGTACAACTGACATATAACAACAGTTGGAACTGTGATATTATATACACTAAAACCATTTCAGATATGGAATGCATTCTAGAAGTGAGTGATCCCAGGATCACAACAGGCACACCAACAAATTACTTCACACAATTACAGACACTGGGGAACTACACCGAATTGTATTCCTTGAACACTTTAAAAAGTCTTTATAAGAAAATTCTTCAGACCGGAGTTTTTTAGCAATGAGAGGACATGCTGCCATAATATGAAGACACAATCTACAGAAATTCAATATATATGCTAATTCACATTTCAGAGGCTACAGTACCACTCTACACTTGGAGAGATATATATAATTTGTGAAGTGGTAAGAAATGAGAAGGAAGTAGTTGTCATGTGGCAACAGATATCTGACTACAAATATCTTACTCTTTCTGTAATACTGTAACAACTGATTTAAAAATAATTCTGTGTATTCCTACAGTAATGAGCCTTCTAAACGAAGCTCAATAAAATTTCACTGCATCTAACACCTATAACAGTGGCCCAACCTCAGAAATGCGTTTTATATCTCTGCATAGGTAAGCAGAAGACAGAGAGGTCAAACAGATCATAACAAGATACAGTGTGTTCCGTTCAAACCTCCCACATTTTAATTAATCACTGCAAACAAATTGGGATAAATTATGGATTATAATTAACACTAGATGAAAGAAAAACTCAAAAAACTTTATTGCCGTTTTTCTTCGGTGAAGCTACAGTATCTGGCCGCGTGTACCTTGACATGTTAGAACAGTTCCTGTATCCCCAGGTAGCCGATCTGCAGCCTAACATAATCTTCCAACAAGATGGAGGCCCCCCACATTGGGGTCTGGATGTTCAGAGGTCCCTCAATGCCACCTTCCAAGATTGCTGGATTGGACGCGGCAGACCAATTCGGTGGCCACCATGTTCACCGGACCTCACTCCGCTCGATTTCTTCCTCTGGGGTTATGTGAAGGACCCCGTGTTCGTGCCTCCAGTGAATGACCTCCCAGATTTACGAGGCTGCATCCGTGAAACGATTGCTACTGTACCAATGGACATGTTGGAAAGAATGTGACAAGAAACTGAATACAGATTGGATATTGTTTGTGCTACCAATGGTGCAAATGTAGAGGTTTATTTAGTGTGTCAAATAAAATTTTTTGAGTTCTTGTATTTCCTGTAGTTTCATTTTCCTACCATTCATACTTTCTGTTCCAAGATCTGATAAAATGTGGGAGGTTTGAATGGAACATCCTATACTATAAACCAGCCAACCAACATTCTACTTTCTTCCTGCAGGAGGGTATAGGAAGTGTGATGAAACGCTAAAAACTGATAAATTTACAGGTCCTGGGCAGAATTTACATTGGCAACTGAAGACTGATGCCAGAATTAGCAAGTAAAATAATTTCCAACTAAAACAAATGGAACATTAATAACCCATTTGCATCTTCCCACATCTTTAGGGGAACAAAAGCTTCTGCAAAAATTTATGAAAAGGATTTGAACTGAGCACTAAAAGAGTTATTAAACAACCCACTACCACAACAACTGAATGGGCAATGGGTAAGAGACAATTTTACATCAAGAATTAATATCACTGTATTAAAACTGACAGATCGTCACTGCAATATTGCATTACATAAGATCCTGTACAGAGCATAAATTTAAAAACAGTAATAATATAGCCAGATGCATCTATATATGCTAAAAATTGTAGTAAATTAAGGCAAATCCAATACATATATTCACTATTCTGTATAATGAAGGGAATTCCATTTAGATGGTAATATTGCATACAGACACCTCTAAATAAAATGCTGCCTTGCATATTTAAATTTGCCTCACAGCTTAAAATTAAACTACTTTCATAGAAGGATTCTGGAGCACAAAAACTGAGAATTGCTGTTCTAACAACAAATGTAATATACGGGATTCTTAATTACATTTTAGAATAACCACATGGCATGACAAGGGGGCTATTTGGGAAAAATGCATGCTGACAAAAAATAGACACTTTTCGATGGGAAATGGGATCCTAAAAATGTACTTGGAAAGTGGCAAGAATTTTGATATATTATTTAATACTTCAATTTGAATAGTTATCTTGAAAATAATTAAACTACAGATACAGACTAGAAAGTGATGTGACTGGAGGCACACTCTACGAAAGGATATATTTTATACTTTCAAACCCCAATAAAAACAAGAAATGCTATTAGAACCACTGCTTTTTAACATAATCATAAACAATACAGTTCATAATATCTTCAGGGAATGCATCCGGTTTTGTTTATCAATATATTTTTATATATCTGTCAACACAGCATTCAAACAAATAACTCACTTCCACATTTGCTTCAACTGAGTTAAATAAGTTAAAAAAACTTATGGTACAGCTATGCAACATGTTTTGACTTTCAAGGAGCCATCATCAGGCAGTACAATATATATAGTCATGAAATACTGAATGGTAACTATTATGGATTCATATTACAAATGTCATGTATTCATATATTAATTTATAGAATAATTTGTACCATTTTATGCACAGAATAATTCTGCTCCTATATAAAGAGTTGTTAAAATAACTTATAGGAGTTTTCCTATGTTAGATTAAGTTTTTCGTGCACTTTTCAACAATCTAAAACGATATTTACACTACATCAAAAACTTAATCCAACATAATTGTATATACCAACTGTAGAAAGACACCTATAAGTTATTTTAACATGATCAAACACTTCATGTAGGAGGAGAATCAGTCTGTGCATAAAATGGTACAAATTATTCTATAAATTACTTTATAAATACATGACATTCGTAATATGAATCCATAATAGTTACCATTCAATATTTTATGACTTTATATATTGTACTGCCTGATGATGGGGGGTATGTAGTAGTGTAGTTGGTTGAGGCACTAGGCTACAAGCTGGAAGGTCGCGGGTTCAAGTCCCAATGAGGTCATTGGATTTTTTCAATTGACCTAATCCTTCCAGCTGCACTATGGCCCTGGGGTCGATTCAGCCTCTAAAGAAATGAGTACCAGGAATATTCTTGGAATATTCTTGGGGGTAAAGGTTGGCCGGTGTGTAGGGCTGACAACCTTGCTGCCATCTATGAGCTGATGGTCTAGAAAATGTGGGAACCTCAACATCTCTCAACACTATGGGCCTCCACAGCCTGTTACAGGGATACCTTTACTTTACTTTATTTTACTTTACTTTACTTTACTTTACTTACTGCCTAATAATGGCTCTGTGAGAGTTGAAACATATTGCACAGATGTACCATAAGTTAGATAAACTCAGTTAACACAAATGTGGAAGTGAGTTGTTAATCTGATTGCTGTGTTGACAGATATATAAAAGTTGATAGTATGACTGTACTTGTGGTCACAGGAAGTTAAAATTTACAGGCTCTAGGACATTTCCTGTTTTAACAGAGTTAGTGCTAACAAAAAACAAACAATTTTACAAAGCAACAGAAGAGAAACACAGAATGACAACAATACAAATATATGTAACCAATACTTTGATGTAAAATTTCTCGACAGATTTCAGATTGCTTTTAATAGTACGTAACACAAACTTCTATGACAAAGTTATAATCTAAAGCAAAAGTAGAGCTTCAAACTACCTAGCCTAGGTTACTATGCTTCTCTACATTGTATCCTCAGCTTGTGTAAGCAATACCAAACAAAGAAGAACATTTTGGAGATTCTGTAATATTAGTAGGATAAATACAGTGATAGTGATAAAAAAATAATTTTGGAAAGAAAGAAGAAACTAAAACTGTAAGGTAAAGGTAAAGTTGTCCCTATGCTTAATTAATGAAGAATTATATCATTGAGACATATGGGGGAGTGAAGGTACAGCTCCACTCTTCTTGACCCTAGCACTAGATGGGGATAAGTGATCAGTTTCATGTCCTGACCACTCTACCCCTAGGTAAAGAGCCCCCAGTAACATTGGACAGTAGGCTAGGTGGGCCTCAGAGCCAGTCTGGATGCTGTGGAGTAGAGAAAAATCTCTCTCCCCTGCTGGGAATTGAAACTTGGCCATCCAGCCCATAGCCTGTTGCTGTACTGACTGAACTATCCCCCCTCTTTAGCTAAAAATTCACAACTGGATATATAGTGTGTGAAAGAGTTATTCTGAACACATTTTAAAGTCTTGACATGCCAATACCTTTTATTCATACTGTCAGTAAGATTATTTATTGATGCTCAACTAAACTCATTTACTGGTATCAACTGTACGGTATCCACATGAAGCAAATATTTACATATTCTAAGAAACACTGTGGTGCCAGGACAGCTCAGTTGGTATAGCAACAGGCTATGGACATGATGGCCAAGATTCAATTCCCAACAGGGACAAGAGATTTCTCTCTTCTTCACAGCATACATACCAGCTCTGGAGCCCACCTAGCCCCTTGTACAACAGCTACCAGAAGTAAAGAAGCCATGGTGTGAAGCTGACTACTTCCTCCCATCTAGTGAGGTCAAGAATGTTGAAGCTATACTCCCACTCCCCCATATCTTCATGACATGTTGCTTAACTAATTAAGCACAAGGACAACTTTACATTACTTTACTTCAAAATGTGTTCCAGAATAGCAGGAATCATATTTAACCTTTTCTGTATCATTTCTTTTTTGCCGTGGTTACTTCTTATAAATGACCACCTACTCTTATCACAACTTATCTTTCTTTTATCTTTGTCAATTTATAATGAACACATACAGTATACATTCATCTGTAACACAAAGAGGGTTATTTATTTCTAATATATTTTTCCTGCTTAACAGACAAGCTACATGTTAGGTTTGGGAATCTGGCAACTAAGAAGTATACACAACAGCCACTGTATTTTTACTATTGAACTGTATTGCTTAAATCACCACCTAATATATAGTAAAATCCTAATTTAATGTTTTATTTTGGAAGCAGTGGATTTGAACACTAAACTGGAAAAATTCTTAAATGGGGGTAACTTAACATTGAGACCACTGACTTGGGATTACTGAAAGTGAATGTTAAATGAAGGAAAATTAAAATTGGGGTTCCACTGTACTTTTTATGTTAATATAAATATTCAAGGTGCACAATAAATTATTTCCTTCACATTTAGACAAAAATAATGTCACCAATAAACAACAGGTACTCCACATATAAGTACTGATAGTGGGAAATAGAAAGTAACACAAAAAGAGTGATAGATTTGTACATTTAAGTAAAAAGAGTATTCTAAATGTAAGAGAATGCATAGCACTCTTAACAGACTCAACCACAGTTTTTGGAAATAGCACAAATCATGTAGCAACATTTTTTTAAAAAATTCCAACACAAAACATATGAACACTAGGTTAAGGTTAAAAAACCTGCACATGACTTACTGTTCTACTAATACAACACTTTCTTGCATTACAGCATCTCATTACTGAACACAATGTGATGTTCCACCAACTAACATCTGACAAGTTTACTTAAAATACAATTTTATATAAATTAGTTTTAAACTCCTAAAAGCATAAAAACTATTTCCATATTTTATGCAAATTACAACTGACATCCACAAACATTTCTAGATGTTTAATTACCACCTGCAATGCCAGTAATATCCTATTTCAGCATCCTGTTGCATTCACGTATCATTTGTATGCGTCTGTCTACAATGCCACAATATCAACATAGATTTAGATGACACAAATCAACATTTAATTCACTAAAATGTTCATTAAAATGTTTAAAATGTCATAAAGCTATATATACGTTTGTGTTTATGCGCTACATGTTTTGGACACACAAATGGGATCTTCAGGCAACACACTTTTAAGGAATTCACTGAACTGTGCACTTTGTCAATAGTACTCTTTAAGTACATCATTATTAATAATTTTGATGTTATAGGATGTCTGTTCTTCCTGCCTTTTGTATTGCAGCCACTCTGTGCCCCATTGGGTGTGCCACTTTCTTGGTTGTGTGTATCTTGTGTTGAGTTTTGTTCCATACATTATCATTATTTAAGGGGAATTTTACAAATTAAATTTCCTTTCAATAAATCAGTGTTTAAAGCAGTATTACCATTAAACTGCGTGCTTCAAGGCAATTCACGAAACTTATCTGAAACAATAAATTCATTCCAAGTTACTTTATTTATAAACAAACTGCCCTCATCAATTTTTCTGTGATGCCAACAACGTGATTACTTTCTGGTTGAATCTTGGAGTGTCTGGAATTACATCTTTGTGAATACTCAGACCAGACAGAACATTAAGATGTTCTTGTCACATGGAGTTCCTAAGGTAGGTCTTTATCTAGAGTATTAAAATAATGTTCTGATGACTCCAAGGTTGAGAATAGTGTTGTTAGTACTATTTCCATTAGTTTCTGCTCTTCTGAAAGGGTGTTCTTGCACTAAATTCCAAACAGCAAAGACAGATTTTACTCTGGCAAATGTGTCATTTCTATAATGTACTGATAATTCACTCTCTAATTTATCCTTTGAAAGCACAGGATAGTGTTTCACAAGGTCTCTTCTTTCGAAAAAATAAAAGCAGGCTCATACGTTTACCTTGCTGTTTGTGTGTCTGCATCCCCCCCGCCCCACCAAGCTATTAGGCAATGACTTGCTAAACACATTCCCATGGCAAAAAAATATGCATGCAACAAAAGAACTATTGGACGTGGTGTTTTCTATGCAGTCCATATCATATCAAATACTCGACATGTAGTGAAAGGAAGTAGGCAATTAGTTATTTCCATAACTTCTTGTTTATAAATATCAGACTGCGCATAAAGAGCTAACCACAATCAATGGACCAGAAATTCCAGTATTTTCTTGGTTTTCATTATGAGACATGTTAAATTAAGCTATATATTTGAGGAGTACATTTCAAACAGTAATCTGTCCATTGAACTACCTTCTTCCTTTATGTAAATGATAAATGTAATGAACGAACGGCTTTTTGAAAATCGAGTCTCCTTTCTTTTTGGTCTCCAAAATTTAAGTGGAGCTTAGTCTCACCAGCCCTTGACACATTGCCCCCATCTGAAAATGATATTCTGAGCATGACCTCCATCACCATCTGTGCATTGCTGCCTTCAAGATGGCAGATAGGTCAATTTATATTGCAGCAAGTCATCAGGGATGGCTTCAGTATGCTAGCAAATGAGGTGATGCAATAACTCTGCTTGCTGCCACTTGGCACTTTATCAGTACAGTGCTCAATGGAACTGAGTGAACAAGGAGAACTGGCTGGTGCAAAAGCAAAATGTGGCTGTGGAGTTGTTAATCAGAGCAAGCTTGACTATGGCAACACAGTATGGTTTCCAACAACAGTTTCACAAGCATGTTGCACTGCTCACAATAATCTCTTGTTGTGGGTATCAAAATGGCATGAAGAAGGACTGGTGTTGGATTCAAGGACATCCTCATTCTGTCCATATGCCTGAGAATGTGAATGAGATAATGAATATAATTTCATGAAGTTCAGATCAGTCATCTTGCTGACATGCCTTGGGGCTTGGCACAAACATGAGGGGTGTTTGCAAAATGTCACACTATGAGTGATATTACCCATCCATTCAAAATTCAAACTGAAAGGGATACAGCATTTCAGTAAATTCCTGGACTTGGTTCAAAAAAAAAAAATTTGGAATAGTGAATGCACCATCTAGAAAGTTTCGAAATGTGGTGTTGGAGAAGGATGGAGAAGATCAGTTGGACCGATTATGTGAGAAATGAAGAAGTGTTAATTAGAGTCAGTGAGCAGAGGAATATCCTACACGAAATAAGAAAACGGAAGGCTAATTGGATTGGTCATGTTTTACGCAGAAACTGCCTTCTAAAAGAAGTTATCGAAGGAAAGATAGAGGGGCGGATAGAAGTGACAAGAAGATGTAAGAAGATGCTGGATGCCCTAGGGGACAGAAGAGGATAATGTCATTTGAAGGAGAAAGCTCTAGATCGCATTAAATGGAGGAATTGTTTTGGAAGAGACTGTGGACCTGTCATCTTGACAGATTACTGATGATGATGATGATGAATGCACTATTCATGTTAGATGAGGCTCACTTCCATTTCTCATGTTATGTAAACAAATGTTTTCAACACTGGGCTTCACACAACCTCCATGAGCATCATCAGCATCCTCTCCATAGCTTAGCATGACATTGTGGTATGGGATATCTTCTAGCATTGCTGAACCTCACTTCTTTGAGGATGTGGATTGTGCTGTGACCTTCAACACTGAGTGGTGTCATGATGCAAAATTATCCTGGCTAGTGAGCTGCTTCACCATCACTACCGGTATAGTTTCAATAAGCTGAGGCCACTGCTCATGTTGCACAAATAAGCATGACAGTTTTGTGCTGAATGTTTCCACAGTGACTCACTTCTGGCTATGGAGACATTAACTGGCCTCCTTGCTCCCCTGATCTTTGGTAGTAGATTTTTTTCTGTGAGACTACCTGAAGGCCAAGGTGTACAAGACATGTCCAACCAATATTTGGCAGTATACTGAAGTCATCCCTAATGATTTTCTGCAATATGTAATGACCCCTCTGCCACCTCGAATGCAGAAGTGGAGAGATGGTGATGGAGGTCACCTGCAAAATGTCACTGACTGGTGCTGACGATCACAGTCAATTTTCCATTGAACTGCCAATGTATGTATCTACACAACTGTTAATAAATTTCACCTTTAAGTTCAATACTTATTTCATTTCAAAACCATTCGGTATTTCTGCCCCATCCTGTAGATATAATGTAACAACCAAGTGAAAGTGAAACACCAGGCTTTGTACAAAATAAAACAATTTTATTACCAAGAAAGGAGGTTGCTATTACATGGAAGTATATGGATGTATGAATCAATTCAACTTTATACAGCATTCTCTTACCTGCAAAGAAAGATTCAGAATGGGAGGAGACAAGGGATGACTGCCGCAACATTTTAATATATATGAATAAAAAATGTTGAATTTCATGTATGAAAGTGTGCAGCATTGTTGCAACATATGCGTAAAATTTCTTACTTTATGTATTCAGTAACAGATTTACATTTTTTACTTTTATAGAAAATGTAAAGATCTGTTTTTACACCATAGGCCTTACAGATTGAGTATCAATTTGTTATTAGGGAATGTGTTGTACTGAAATATATTTTAAAATGCTTCAGTACAAAAGTATGCAAGTCATGCAGTTGCAAGCTTTATAAAGAGCCTTACACAATATTCACATCAAATTACAATTCCACCTGCAATCTAATAAAACATCACTGTATTTTTCTCTACTCACATATGCTGGGGCAAAGTGAATGGTCTAATGCAACAATTCTCAACTGGGGTTCCCAAGAACTCTACGGTTCTGCGAGAGATCATGGCAAGAAATACACACACACACACACATCATCATGTTTTCATGTTCACATTTGTGTGTGTTTATACTAATGATCGCTAAAGCTATCCATTTCCCATATTTGCAGTTTACAACCTACATAAAAAATAATATTGGCTTTTTACATTTTTAATCATTAAAATTTTCTACGGTCATTCAGTATTATACAACTTATTTGATCATTTCAAAAATCTTAATATCATAATAACAATGTTTAAATTAACTGTAAACAAGTGTGCCAAAATTGAAATAAATAGTTCACTGTAGTCATTTTCATTCTTTTGTGGTAACTTGTATTGGAGGGTGGAACAAATGTAGACAGGCATGAGTGAGGCATTTGGTGGATTTTGTAGATCAGAAGCATTCATTTTTTTTTTGCAATTTTCCTATGTATTATGCCATTCTCTTCATATTTTATTAACCCTTGTGTTTTACAGAAATGACTGATGGTCCAATGAGATTTCTGAAGAGAAGGCATGAAACAAAAGAGGGGGACTTCAGTCCTAGGCATAAAGACAATTCTGATGAGGTTAGTGATGAAGGATCACAAGATCTGATAAATTTCACTGCACTAGTGCAACAACAGACACAAAAAAGGTGCACCTTTACAATGAAAGCTTCTTATCCATGGGTTATACATGGACTGGTGATTCAAGTTGTCCTATTCTTTTGTGCCTCATCTGAGGCAAACGACTTACAAATGCAGCAGTGGCTCCAGCAAAATTGAAAAGACACATAACTACAAATCACAGCCACATGACTGCTGATTATTTTAAGCGGCTATTGGAATCTCAAAACAAAGAGTAATACTTTTGTTAGTGAAGTCAGTCAGTGAAAAGGATCAAGAAGCAAGTTATTTAGTAGCAGAACTTACTGCCCAGAAAAGGAAAAGTCACACAGTTGGTGAGAACCTAATAATGCCAGCATGTAAAATTACAGTGTGTAAAATGCCAAGACAAGATGCAGTACACGAAACTGAAAATGTTCCACACTCAAACAGTATGATAAACAGACATACTGATGACATGTCACATGATGAAGATGTTTCGTGTGATAAACTGATGAATAATAGTTTTTCTATTTAAGTTGATCAGTCAACAGATTTCACAAATAAAAGTTATGGTGTAGCAATTGAAGGATTTGTAAATGATGGAGAAATTCAAGAAAACTTTTTCTGTTGAAAGAGCTCCCCAAAACAAGCAAATGGCATGATATATTTAATGTCTGTCTTGTATCTAGAAACAAAAAATCTGTCTTGGGAGAACTGTGTGGGCATCTGTTCTGATAGTCCTGCATCAATGGTTGGCTCCATTAGAGGTTTTGCTGTCTTAAAAACAGCAGGCCAGATTTGCAAAGTGCTTTGAAGATGGATATGGCTGGAGAAACTAGCCTACTTAGCAGAGATTTTTCATCATATGAACAAGTTGATCAAGTCTCTGGAAGGACCCGGACAAAACGTTTTGACTTCAAGTGACAAGATTCTCGTGTTCAAAAGGAATCTTTGGAAAAATTATGTTGTGAAAGGAAACCTTGAAATTTTTCCAGTGAAGAAAGATATTAGCAAGTCTCGAGTCATACTGAAAACCACCCTGGAAGAACTGGGAAACAAAAATAAATATTTTCCATCCCCTTCAACATTAGTTCATGACTGGGTGAGGAGCCCTTACTCTGAATCATCTGTTCAGCCTAAGAACTTAACTTTCAGAGAAGAGAACATTGTGAGCTGAAGTCTGATCATACACTCAAGATCAGATTTCTTGACCTATCCCTAGAAAAGTTCTGGATTTCTGAGAAAGAAGGGTATCCTGCCATTCATATGAAAACAATATACATACTGCTGCTATTTCTTGTTTAACAAGCATCAAAAGTAAAGAGAGAAATCATCTCATTTCAGTAGAAAATGAATTCTGTCTATGCTTATCTAAGGTTCCACCAAGAGTTAAGTATTTGTACAGCAAAAAACATGTGGTGTCACTTTAAAGATGTAAATTTCATTCTTAATTTTAGCTTAAAAAATAACACTGTCTTAGATATTTTTATTCATATTGATTTGATTTATCTTATGGTTTTCTGTAACCTTACTGTGGGATGTCGATGTATGAAGAGACAACTACCTGTTGAACTGTTCCATAAATATTTATTATAGCTGCAGAGTATATACATATGTACTTCAGTTTCAAGAATTGAAGACTAATAATACAGTGCCAACAAAACTACTGCTTGCAACACCCATACCACTCTTCATAATAGATCAAAGTCAAAGTCACACTGCGACTGACAGTCAGTCAGCCAGTAAGCCTTGGTGTCAAGCCCCATCTGGGGCTTACAACCAGATATTTATTACTGTTTGACAGTTACAGTCTTGTTTTTGTGGGGTGCCCTCTCTGACGAGAGGACGGGTCTGTCTTTTGCATGTGCTGCTGGCTCTTGCCAGTGCAGTCTTTCTCGGGTCTGAGTCCCTTGGACTCGCGACCATATTTTACTGTCTAATATTTGAGACTTCCCTTTTTGTCGCCTCCTACGACTCGCAGGTTCACGGTGGAGGTATTCGACCCTGCCTCCACACGGGTTCATTACACCTGAGCAGAACAAAGCAGCTTACTGCTGGCAATCAGCCAGCACAGTCACTCCAGGCATCGGGCCCCGCTGGGACCAATGGCCATATTTTTGTCTAGTGTCTAGACCTTTTTTATCCCCTTCTTCGGTGGTCCTCCTCAATGATAAAAAGGAGGGGCTGGTATTTTTTCTTTGGAATTGGTGTTCACTTTCTACACCTTATTCCACCTGGGTTACGTTATTCTCACAGGAGTAAATATATGATATATACATTTTTTTTTTACACTCTTCACAAGTATAAACTGAAATTAAATTCTAGTATGTAGTGGAACATCTGTCAGTGCAGGAACGTGCAGCTGCCTATGCAT
>NW_019718620.1:427214-570842 GCF_002891405.2 Cryptotermes secundus | reverse complement strand
TAGATGAGTGTCTGCCGCGAATTCCCAGGCGGATTGTTCATTAGCAAGGATATGATTACATATAATATGATATAATCTATTATAAATTACTTTTTCAGAAATCTTTGAGAATGATGTTAACAAGGAAATAGGTCTATAATTAGATACATCACTCTTATCCCCTCTTTTAGATATACGTCTTACGAAATTTTTAATCTTGCTGGAAAAATACCAGTAGCCAACATTCTGTTGCATATATAAGTTAGAGGAGAAGAAATGTAAGAAATGCTGTATCTTAAAATTTTTGTTGATATTCCATATCATATTGTGACATGTCTAACCGTTGCTGGGCAACAGGAGGTGGAACGAGTTACCACGAAGACAGACCCTTGATAAACGGTCGGTTGCCAAGTTACACAATAGTGGAATCATTTGATTAATAATATATTGACAGCATTTGACTGTGTTAATTATATCTTGCTGTCAAAATGCAATTTTATGGTATCTCAGGAAGAACTTATAATTTAATTAAATCTTATTTACACCGAAGCTATCAAAGTGTATTGGCCGATTTTGATTCAAAAACATATTACTCTGAATGCGAATTGCTTACTGACGGTGTTCCTCAAGGATCCATACTTGGACCTTTGTTGTTTCCGTCATATGTTAACAACTTGCCTAATGCAATATCA
This sequence comes from Cryptotermes secundus, assembly GCF_002891405.2. Classification (NCBI taxonomy): domain Eukaryota; kingdom Metazoa; phylum Arthropoda; class Insecta; order Blattodea; family Kalotermitidae; genus Cryptotermes; species Cryptotermes secundus. The sequence continues at coordinate 570,171 of NW_019718620.1, read as the reverse complement.
GATATATACAATCCAGTTTTGTATGCTGATGATACTAGTTTGATAATTACAAATCCTGAAACACAAATGTTTGAAGAAAATATACACACTGCTATAATGCAAATAAATACATGGTGTTATAGTGATTATTATAGTTATTATTAATTTTGGAAAAAACTTATTTCTTTCAATTTGTAAGTAAAGACTCCAATGTAACAGATCTTCATATACCATATGAGAATAAACAAATTTCTAGTATACATAACATAAAATTTCTAGGATTAACGATTGATAATGATTTATCATGGAATTACAATGTTGAATAAATAATACCTAAATTAAATTATTTAATTAGATTCATGAAATCACTCTTGTCTCTCGAGTCATTAGAGATGGTTTATGTCTCATTAATTCACTCAATTATATTGTATGGTATTAGTCCAAGTCCGAGTCACATTGCGACTGACGGCAAGCAGAAGTCATACAAAACCACGATAATGAACATGTTCGCAGTATAGGACAAGGTGAAGCCAGACACAGAAAATATAGGAGGCTTAAACTTGGTGGTGGTCAAGCTTATGACCATTCAAATGACTAAGTTTTTGTTGTAGCATAAGATCTATAAGTTAGGAATAATCTGCTCTGTAAAGCCTGTACTGACAGAGAACTTGTGAATAAAGCAAAAGGAAGAGTTTTCAATAATATTATATGTACGAAATATACACTAGATGAAAGGTCAAGTGTATACATAAGAGACAGACCCATCGTCTCGTAAGAGAGGATGTTACATAAGGACTATTACTGCAAGAGTTCAGTTGAAAACAAAATCCCTGGTCGTGGTCCTCAAGGGGCTTGATGCCAAGTCGAACTGATTGGCGGTAAACTGCCAGTCGTAAAGTGACTCTGACTCTGACTTGGGACTTGGAAGTAAATACTGACAATGGACTTACTAATATGGACTATGATAAATGACAGACCTGAGCTCCCGTCAGCGAAGGCGCCCCAAATGGACAGGACAGTAATTTTCTTATGGGGGGGGGGGAAACTGGTCATGAGCCCCAGCTGGAGCTCGACACCAAGACAGACTAGTCAGAGTCAGAGTCACTTTACAACTGGCGGTTTACCACGAATCAGTTCATCTTGGCATCAGGCCCCTTGAGGCCCATGACCAGAGATTTTTTTCAACTGAACTCTTGCGGTAATAGCCCTTATGTAACATCCACTCTGACAAAAAGATGGGTCTGTCTCTTATGAATACATTCAACCTTTCATCAAGCGTATATTTCGCACATGTTATCGAAAACTCTTCCTTTTGCTTTACACACAAGTCCTCTGTCAGTAGAGGCTTTACAGAGCAGATCATGCCTAACCTACGGTCAGTCTTCCTCTTATATAACATTTTGTCGGACCATATAGTAAACATGCTGCTGACTTGTTACTCGCCGTTCCTAAGCAATGATACCTAAGCTGTCACTGTAATGTTTGCTTGAATGTGGGCAGTTCCCACACTTACTATTCAACAATATCAATAAAGTTTCATGTTGTAAATAGCACCAATTAAGATCAGTTTACCACCTTTGTTTACATTAAACCCAGAGCCTACCTTTATAATAATAATTGTTATGCAGGGGTTCCCTGAGACTTGAAAATTATTTCAAGGGTTCATCCAAGGTTAAAACTTTGAGAAAGGCCGGTCTAAAGGAAGTCACCAAAACAAGTATACCTGATTCTCATTATATTTTATATCCATCAACCACATTCCATACTCTTATATTAATCCCTTCTATTCAGAGTTATTTACTAGAGATTTCTTTTGTTTGCAAGTTTCCATAAGAACTTTATAACACCCACTACCTGAAAATGGGGGGGGGGACATATATATAAATTGATAAGGAAAAGAGATTCCTTTCAACTCCCATTTTCAAACACCTCAGGGGAGAACTCAACACTTTCAAAGCCATTTATATTATTTGTAACATGCAAACAGTTAAATCAACCAGCAAGCTCTTGTGTGTTTCTAATGAAATATTAAAATTACTTCTTCTCGTTTGCTACACTGTAATTAATAAATACAATTCCACCTAAAGATAATCAAGGCAAAGCTCTAGGCATTCTCAGATCTTGGCAGTAGTTACAGCTTTGTAATGTTCTGTCTTTTCTTTTAATTTACTTTAATTTAATGACATTCTTTCAGTATCGGGACTAAATAGTGCTCGATGGTATGATGACAGATGAAATGCAAAGGGCTTGGAAGGAAGCCGTCACGGCATAACTGCGACATTATCCTGAATTTGCCTTGAAGGGCTGAGGAAAACCACGAAAACCTTCAGTCAGAACAGCCGGTTACTCAGTTGAAATTTCATCTGAGCACCTCCTAAGCGTTAACTATCAACTAACCTGTTACACTGGTGGCAAGGTGCTAGTGGCACCCATTCTACTGCAGGTTTGAACATCAGGGCCATTTTATATAGGACAATGAAGAGAAAACCCTGGCAGTAAACTGTGTCTTAAACACATCAATGTCCCTTCAGTCTAGTGTTTCTCTAACAATCTTGCCTCATCCTTAAAAACATGAAAAATTGTTCTAGAAGGCAAAGCCAAAGAAGTGCTTCTCTAAGGTGTCATGATTTAGGTGAAGAAAATATGCCATGAGAATTGTGTTCAAAATTCAGACTAATTTGATATTTGGGGGGAGGGGCAGATTTTGTTTCATACAAATGGAACAATTACAAAATTTATTAGACATAATTCATGCACAGCAGTGTGACTATCAATCAACCATTATCTCACTGGCAATGTTGCCATATGATGTTACAGTATGCTCAGTAACCATGTCATGATGTTGTTTCATTCACATTATGAAGATTCTCCACTTAACATCACTCGATGAATCATTTAGAATTTTACTCAAAGCATAAATTTCTTTTGTACTGTTCAGTACTCATGTCTACTGTCAATAAGAGACATCTTAAAACGTAACAATTTTACTGATTTGCCAACACAAACTCCATTCTTTCACTTAGTCACAAGTATGTTTTTCTAGCAGAAGCCAGCCTTCTAGTAAAGTTTTTGGTGAGAACTACATATATACACAGAACTCCTTTTCTCTAAAAACACATTTCCTGGCACTCCCAAGCTTCATTCTGACCTCAAGGTTGAAACATACAATGCACCATCAGATGATATACATCAACCGTCTGCTGGTATGAGTGAGTCCCAGCTGAAAAAGCACTGCAGACAGGACTACTAATAAGTATTAAAAGCACTTAAGTATTGCACTTCTGGGTTCCAAAGGATTAGACTTTGGATGATCCAATTACAACACGACATATTTCTTAATATAAAAACAAGACTGACAGTCAAAATAAAAGCAGCATTCAATTGTTTGTAAAGAGAAAAATGATTAATACGAATACAATGGAATACCAAACAGCACTCAATAACATTAACTCAAGTAGTCACATCTCTTTCAACATGGAATATGTAAGCCACAAATAATGTATATAAAATAAATATTATATTATAATATATATAAATATATTATGAAATAAACCAATTTTAATTATAAGAAATAAATAAACTACTGGAATATCAAGAATTATTTTTGCTTACAGGGACATGTACAATTATTCTGGGGCTAATATTTCTAATAACTGTTACATTTCTTAATACAATGGCAAAAACAAAATAATTCCAAGTCTGAAGTTTCTTTGATATATAAATGCTATCCAATAAAACTTATGGCAGAACTTCAAGAACCTCCTCTGGCTGGATATAATACTGTTCCCACCTCTGAACATTGTTAAGACAGACAAGTTGATACTGTTGACAAGTTCAAAAATTCCAAGATGGGTTGTCCTCTAATTGCATGTGTTCACATCATGTTTCATAGAAGTCAGAAAAAATGGACTATATGAACATGCAGCTCACTGATGTGATACCAAAGAATGAACCATAAGAGTTTAAAAATGAGCAAAAGAATATGTTCAGGCAAAGTAAGTGACAAGAAGACGGAAATCATTCTACCAAGTTATTCATTTCAATGTACAGTAGAGGGAAGTGATAATGAAAAATATTTTACATCTCTAGACAATATACAAAATTCATGCTCGATTCAGATAGACATTAGAACAGGGTAGTAACTTGAGGAGGACACTAGAATATCAGTCTGCCCAGGTTCCCTGTAATGACGTGCACGCCTTATGTCATAAAATACATATACAAAAAAATGTATCATACTGACCTCCAATGAGATAAGAAATGCATTGTAACATCTGGTAACTATTGCAAGCAAAAATTATTCCTTCAAACAAATGACTGATTTCTAAGTCAATTTTCAGGGAAGTTAAAGCCACAAGTTTTACTGCTTACTGGTGAAACATGTTCTCAGTATTCAAGAGTGCTACCTCCACAAGACATTCTTTGCTATGCAATGTGGTTGACCTAATTCATCATATTTTTGGACAAGAATAAATTAAGAGCTTCAAGATATGTTCTCCAGCCTACCTGGAAATGTAACCTCCAAAACATGGAGTTGAATAACAATTCTTTTGAGAGAGATACACTTGTTCTGAACTTAGGATAAACATGAAGAACAGGTCAGCCACAAATTCTAAAGAATATTTTTACAACACCAGATGGGTCACTCTGACCTGACTTCTCAGGTTAAGCAACAATGAATTGGATGGTGCTCAGATGGGCTCATGCTTAACTTTACCAGTGCTGTTCTTGAGGTTGGGGATTCCATGATGATGAAAATGTGGGTATTTCTGAACAACTGTTTTAGTCCAGTACAAAATTCCCTGACTGTAATCAAATGCTTATATCCTACATAATCTGCAGTCACGTGCACTTCACTGAAATACATCCTGAAGTACGTCAAGTTTCCATAACTGTTTCAATTATTGTTGGCAATGGATACTTTTATTTTATATACTGACATCTCATAGTACTGAATCATGGGCAACAAGAAATTATGACAGAAAACTGTTATCAGGAGAAATTCACTTCTTAAAGAGAAGTGCAGGATATATCCATTAGGAATGTAAAAGGAACGAAGGAATTATGAACTACAGAATATAAAAACTAAGGGAATGAACAGAACTGAGGAAAAAATGGAAATAATACATTGACAGAACAAACTCTTGACATAATTCTAGAGAAGATCTTAAAGCATGAACAAAACTTAGAACTTTGGAAAGCCTTCTAAAATGAGGGTAGGATTCTGTTTTGTAATATCTAACAGATTTCAATACGCCTAATACTGGAAAGAATGATCTTCTAGGTATGATGAACTCTTAGTAACTCCAATAAATCCTGGCATGTATGAACAGAAGTATCATAATTCAACTAAAGCCTAGAAGCACATTCCAAGATGGTAGGATATGATAAGAATTGTTTGCATATGACACTATTAGTGAGGAATTAAGCAGAGAAAGTAATTCCAATCTGGACACAGCTGCTGGTCTATGCTGATGATGTGGATCTACTGGGTGAAGAAATAGATACCACAAAGAAAAACACAGGATTTAATTGATGCTAGTAAACAGGCTGATCTAGATATAACCACAGAGGAAACTAAGTATATACTGCTGTCTTGTCACCTCAATGCAGGGCAAAATCATGACATAAAGACAGCTAACAGATGAAGAAAGTCGTCTTCTGGGTTTAGGCACCGTGTATTCTTCGTTTTGGCCGACGTTTCGGAGGAACGTAGCGCCTCCATCCTCAGAGCAGTTGAGTGGCTTGGGATGCGGAGAGCAGTAGCTGTGGTGATAGGATGTGAAAGGTGCTGCTTATATACGAAGTAGGCAGGGGGGGTGGTTAGGGAGAACGGACCAATGGGAGCAGTGGGGAGCGATTGAGACCATATATGGTGTGTGTTGATTAAGGGAGGGGGGGAGAAACGGCCAGAGAATCCAGGAACCTTGAGGTCAATAGCACTAGGAAGTGCTGTAGACAAGAAGAACCGGTAGGTTGGGGACATGCTATTGACGTCAATGACATGACGAAGAACTGGTGTGGCTAGTTGGATTCTCTTGAGGGAAGAGATGCTACCATGTCTGTCGAGACTGTTGGGAGCGATAAAGGCCATATGATGTAGCGTGCTAAGTTAGGGGGGGGGGGAACGGCCAGTGAATCCAGGAAACTTGAGGTCAATAGCACTAGGAAGTGCGGTAGACAAGAAGAACCGGTTGGTTGGGGACAGGCTACTGACGTCAATGACATCATGAAGAACTGGGGTGGCTTGTAGGATTTCTCTTGATGGAAGAATACACGGTGCCTAAACCAAGAAGACGACTTTCTTCATTGTCATCGCCATGAAAACCTCAAAACTTACATAGCTAACAGATGTTTTGAAAATCTGCCAGTTCAAATATTTGGGAACAACAGTAACAAATCTAAACTTGTTTCAGGAGGAGATTAAGTGGAGAGTGAATTCCAGTAATGCTTCCTACTATTCACTCCAGAACCTTTTCTCTTCTTGTCTGCTGTGCTGAGGAGAACATTTGGACTGAAGACAGATGAAGTGATGGGAGGTTAGAGAAAACTGCATACTGAGGATCTTCGTAACTTGAACTCCTTGCCAAGCATAATTACAATGATCAAGTCAAGGAGGATGAGATGACAGAGCATGTAGCATGAATGGGGAATACAGGAATGCATATAAGACAGTGGTTCTCAAACTGTGGGGCGCGAAGGGCTTGAAAGGGAGGCGCAGCATACGTTCCTACAGATAAAAATTAAAACTGCACTAAATCAATTAGAAAAGTAACCAAAAATAAAAATACATATAGAAAAACTTCTGATGAGTACAGACTTTAATTATCATGAATTTCAAAATAACTAATAATTATTCTCTTCACCGGCAATTATAAAACGTGTATGTCAGAGACAGCGTTGGTAGTTCGGCAGCGGCCTCATCCTCTGAAGTCTAGACTTTTTAAAATGCTGTGTCAGGAAATGGGTGCCGAACACACTACTCTGTTGTTTTTTAGTGATGCTCGATGGCTTTCAAGAGGCAAGGTTTTAAAGAGAATGTTTAGGCTGAGGCATGAGGTGTTCTGTTTTTTAAATGGGGAAAATCACTCGCTGGCAGACAGTGTCAGCAACAAGGATTTTTTATTGAAAATGGCTTACCTCACAAATATATTTAAGAAACTAAATATCCTCAACACTTCACTTCAAGGGAATGAGGCAACTGTACTTTCTTGGAATGACAAAGTGAAGGCATTCATGAGAAAATTAGAGCTCTGGAGAAACAGTATGGAAAGTGACACGCTAGACATGTTTCCTACTCTAGTGTCAATGGTACAAGACACTGATAATCCAGCGCTTCCAATGGACATAAAAAGCTGCCTACCTGATCATCTCATAATGTTGAAAGTTCATTTCGAAAAATACTTTTGCAGTGGTTTTGATAAATTTAATTGGATTAAAAATCCATTCAAAAATGCTCCTGGGCCATCATCTCTGAATGTAAATGAGCAAGAACAACTCATCGCTCTCACTAGTGATACTTCATTAAAAAGTAAATTTAAGGAATTGTCTTCGTTGGAGTTCTGGATACATATTGGCATGGAATTCCAAACTTTGAGCCATAAGGCATTGAAGATACTGATTCCTTTCGCAACAACTTACTTGTATGAGACAGGCTTTTCTGCTTTGGCAGCTATAAAGTCAAAGTATCATTCAGGGCTAAATATTGCCAAAGAAGTTAGAGTTAGAGATATTACACATTTTGATAAACTTTGTTCTCAAAAGCAGGACCATCCATCACAGTGAACTTTGACATTTAAATGTTTGATTTCCTTTGCAGAAAAAATTAAATACTTGTTAGTTAAATATTGTTTCATTTCAATACATATTTTAGTTAATTGCAAGTGTTAAAACTAATTTCTATTGTAGGCCTAATATTGTGATACTTTAATTTTGAGTAAAAAAACTGCTAAATAGTATGTAGAAAAACACAAAATAAACTGAATAAAACGTCGAACATACCATGACTTCTGTTTTGATAAAAAAAAACAGGCTGGGGGCTGAGAGTATTTTCTCTTGTCAGGAGGGGCTCAGAGGTAAAAAGTTTGAGAACCACTGATATAGGATATTGGTGGGAAAGCCAGGAGATAGACCAGTAGGGAGACCAAGACATAGGAGGGTTTATAATATTAAGATGAACCTTGGAGAAAGAGGATGGGGTGGTCATGGGTTCAATCAATCTGGCTCACAATAGGGACCAGTGAAAGGCTCTTGTGAACACAGTAATGAACCTCTGGGTTCCATAAATTGTTCAGAAGTTCTTGAGTAGCCGCACAATTGGGAGCTTCTCAAGAAGGGCTCAGTTCCATGAAGTTAGTTAGTTAGTTAAATCCAATCTGGATGCAAACATCTGTAATGAGAACGGCAGTGAATATGTACTTAATGACAATATGTTAGTCATACAACTTAGTAATTAGCAAAAGACCATCTGCTTGACACTTTCTGGCCCAATATTAAGAACTGATAGATGATGCTTCACTAACAGTTATGACATGCTTTTGACAGTATAACTATAAACAGTCCCAAGTGTTCCAGACATTTCTATATTATTCCAGTATTCAAATAAGTCAGGCATGTGGAATTAGTATAGGCATTAACCATTTAAAAGACATGAAGCTGAAAGGAATGCTTGGGTGACCAATGGCATGAATTATGAGTCAAAGTTCAATGTTTCAAAGACTTTCTGTTCCCACTATCTGGGAGGGAAGTATCGGGTAAAATCTGTTGTTCATATTTTGATATATTTGCTGAAAGTCACAATAATGGGAGTGAGATGAGGTGTCTGTTGAAAGGCAAGGGCTCGAAAAACCACCAAGGCACAGCTACACAATGGTCGGTAAACAATTATTACAATGTACATCCCAACAGAAGACAAAATTGATGATATAAAGAGCAGTTTCTATGAAGAACTAGAACATGTATTTGATAAATTCCCAAGTACCATATGAAAATTTTGTTAGATTTCAATGTCAAAGTAGGTAGGGAAGATATTTTCAAACCGACTGGGAATGAGAGTTTGCACAAAAAATTATTAAGGATAATGGAGTTACAGTAGTAAACTCTGCCACATCAAAAAATCTTATGGTCAAAAGTACAATGTTCCCACATTGTAACATTCATAAAGGTACTTGGACAACTCCTGATGGGAAGACACAATGAAATTGACCATATTTTGATAGATACAAGACAGCATTCAAGTATACCTGATGTCCAATTATTCAGGACAGCGGAATGTGGTACTGACAACTACCTGGTGGTGGCAAAGGTTAGGGAAAGACTGGCAGTGAGTAAGCAAACAACACACAGTGTTTATATGGAGCGGTTCAATCTCAAAAAATTAAACGAGGTAGAGGGTAAGGAGCAGTATCATGGTGAAATCTAAAATAGGTTCGCAGCTTTGCAAAACTTAAAAGACACTGAGGTGGTTTTTAACAAAGCTTGGGAAACTATATGAGAGAGTGTCAAAATTTTGGCCAAGGAGAGTCTTGGTTATTATGAACTGAAGAAGCATAATCCATGGTTCTACAAACGATGTTCAAAATTACTATACCAAAGGAAACAAGCCAAATTGCAGTGGTTACATGATGAAAGTGAAATACATAGGGATAATTTGAACAATATAAGACGCGAAACCAGCAGGCATTTCAGGAATAAAAAGAGGGAATAACTGAAAGACAAAACTGATGAGCTTGCAATGAACAGTAAGAACAAGAACACTAGAGACCTGTATAGAGGAATAAATTACTTTAAGAGGGGTTACCAACCTAAAAGTAACTTAACAAAGGATGAGAATGGTTATCTGCTGGCAGATTCCCACATTTTGAATAGGTGGAAGAACTACTTATCTCAGTTATTGAACGTACATAAGGTCAGTGATGTTAGGCAGATAGATGTACATACAGCTGAGCTGTTAGTATCTGATCCTATCCCTTTTGAGGTTGAAAGTGCTATTGCAAAATTGAAAAGGTATAAGTCACCAGGTAGTGTTCAAATTCCAGCAGAACTTATTCAAGCAGGAGGTGAAATATTATGTTCTAAGATCCATAAGCTAATTACTTCTATTTAGCATAAGGAAAAATTGCCTGATCAGTGGAAGGAGTCTATTATTGTACCAGTCCGCAAGAAGGGTGATAAAACTGACTGTAATAATTATCGGGGGATATCACTGTTACCAACTTCATACAAAATGTTATCCAATATTCTTCTCTCAAGGTTAAGTCCATACATGAAAAAAAAAATTAAGTCCATACATAGATGAAATTATTGGGGATCATCAGTGTGGGTTTCGATGCAACAGATCAGATTTTTGCAGTTGTCAGATATTGGAGAAAAAATGGGAGTACAATGAGACAGTACATCAGCTATTCATAGACTTCAGGATAGCCCATGATTCAGTTATGAGGGAAGTATTGTACAATATTCTGATGGAGTTTAGGATACCCATGAAACTACTCAGGCTGATTAAAATGTGTTTAAATGAAACATATAGTAAAGTAACAGGGCATGAAGTTGTAGACTGGACAGAATTCAGTGGCTGCCTTTAGTGAACATGACAATGAACAGAGGTTCAATGAATAGTGACTACTCACTTCTCTAGATGCACTCTGCTCCATGGAGTTAGTCAGATGACAATTTATTATTATTGCTGTTTTACTGCTTTTCTGAATAGTGACTAAGAACAGAAAAGCAGATGGGAGGCAGAACTGTGTTTGGTAAGGGTGGAAAAGGGGGGAAATTTCTATCTTATAAAAATATACCTGAGTGTGTAAAGGTAAAAAAGGTAATGTTACAAATATCAGTACACAATTCAGAAATTCTTGGATTAATGCATGATATTCACACACTATATTACAAAATGACTATGCAAGCACTGAAGCATGGTTATGAAACACACAGAGCAATCAAACACATACAAGGTTTATAAGGCATGAAAATACATGAGATCACATGACTCACTGAGCTCAACAAACTATTCTCAAAAAGTTATGTTTTCAGCTACCACAATTTAATCTAACTCTGCTGACCAGTTCTATATGCACATGGTATATATAACTCTATTTTGTACAAGCACAACAAATGAACTATACCATACAAAAAGGAAATGTGGCAGGTGATACAGAATAACTGTTATATATCAAGCATTTTCCTCCTTTGTGGAATTGTAGCTCTGTCCTTTAGTCTTCCCTGATGCCTTCAATTCTGCAGTACTTCTATGTCCATCAGATCATTAATGCTACAGCACAAAGACATGTTTGGGGAAAAATAATATAACTGTGATTTCTCAAAGGGGTATGGAACTCCAGATTAAGGTCTTGTGCGTTGTGATACCATGTTGCCTTGATGTTTAGGAATATTCTGCTTCCATCTTCAGGGTTGAAGTGTGCAGGGTGAAGAATCAGTTTAGCTAACATGTTGCAAGGTGATCACTACCCAGACACCCTAATGTGATCAATCAACACTGTGACAACCTCAAAACTTATACAGGTATGAAAATATTTTCAACTAATAAGGAACTGAATTAACTGTACACAACATACGCATAAAAAGATACTGTCCCTTTGTTGATGGCACTAGGCCATGGAGACATGAGGGCACAGTACAGCTCCAAGCATTTTTCACTACAACACTAGATAGAGATCAGTGGTCAAGCTTCTCGCCCCAGCCACTTTAGCCCTGGGCAAGAAGTTTCAAGTATCTACAGAACAGGATGCTGGGTGTGTCCAGAGCCAATCTGGAATCTGCAGGGAAGAGAAGTGTCTCCTGGCCCTCAGAGCAATCCAACCCCATTCCTAGGCCATCCAGCCCACAGCATTGTTGAACATTCTACACTGAACCGAGCGTCTTACATATATACAAACTGCACTAACGTCTGCAAAGAAGAGAAGTGTTTCTTGGCCCTGACAGCAATCAAACCCCATTCCTCGGTCATCCAGCCCATAGCATGTAGTCCCTATATTGAACTGAGCGTCTTACATATACAGAGTGTTTCATGACTTTAGGGCATAACTGCAGGAGGTGATTTCCTAGGTCTTTGTGATCAAAAAAGTTCATATAAACATGTGTCCGATTTTGGATGGTTATGGAGTTATGACCGTTTTTTCATTCCCGTATTCGCCCTTGTATGAACCGCATATATCATCTGGCAGGTCACTATTTTTAGCCAGCTACAGACAGAGCGCTCTTGTTAACTCAACATTTTAGAGGTACCTAAGGCATGGTGGGTTGGTATGTAAGGCCACGGCTAGTGTGGTGGCTACTGGTGTTCAGAACAGCTCTCATCTCGGTGCGTCTGTTACGTTCATGATGCCATTTACATTTTCATTTGAGGAGTATGCAGATATGATTTATGTGTACAGGTTTTGTGATGGTAACTCAGTTCTTGCCATAGCTGAATATCAGCAACAGTTTCCGAATTGTAGAATACCGAACTGGAGAGTGTTTACTGGAGTTTATCAGGCATTGAGAGATACCGGTAGACTTCCCGGCGTTTGTATTGCAGCCGAGCGTGGTGTTAATGAAGGCGTCAATGAGGAAGGCACTGTTCGTAAGGTACATGGCAGTCCACATAAGAGTATGCGAAGAATTGCCATCCAGGTCTCCGGACTTAAGCCCACTGGATTATTGTGCGTGGGGATGGAAGAAAGAACTGGTTTACAATGTGAAGGTGGCAACGTGAGATGCTTTGCTCGGTCGCATTCTGGACGCCGCTGACCACATAAGAAACAGCCAGCTGAAGCTGCTACATGCTACCCGCGCGGTTCACAACCGAGTGGCACCGTGTTACGGCTGGCAGTGGAATTTTCGAAAATCAGCTTTAAGCACCAATCAATTCAAATTAAAGGTAATTTCACGAAGTTAACTCTACATTCATACTTTAAATGTATCATGTATTATGCTGGTTTATTATTTTGTTCCGTTTATTGTCAGTAATCGTTACCTTCTATTCCGAGTTTAAAACGGTCATAACTCCATAACCGTCCAAAATCGGACACGTGTTTATATGAACTTTTTTGATCACAAAGACCTAGGAAATCACCTTCTGCAGTTATGCCCTAAAGTCATGAAACACCCTGTATACAAACTGAACAAACATCTTGCAACCCATGTTATGTTATATGTAGGGACATGAGTAGGTATTTCTACATGACCTTCATATAGTACGTAATGCTCTGCTCTGGGAATGAATAGAGAATCTTAGAGAAGTCTACCTGAAGCAACTGACTCAAGAACAGATCAATATTCAAAAGATGATTTCTCAAAACGGATTTCGCATGTCTATAAAATTATGAAACAAAAAGTCACTGTCATATGAAGCATTTCTTTGCACCTTCATTCTTTTCGCAGTTGAGTGGTTACCCTTTAAAGCATGAATTTTTTGCAAATTAGTTCCTACCTAACAAGAAACATGCTGCACCTCCATTACAAGAGTTCATTTAGTATGGGGAAACAAATGCAGTTTATCCTGAGAATCATATGAAACACAGAAATGTGCTGCACAGTCAAAATGCAGAGTTTCTAATGTGGTAGATATAGTAACCACTCTGCTTTACATGGTTAATTTTACAACAAACACTTTCATCATTACTGTTACTCACACTCTGTTTCAGTGATTTAAGGAAAATGAGCAAGAATGATTTCAGGTAATTGTAACAAGTTAACATATATCTTCCCAGAGCAAATTAACATACACAGAAAGCAAAAGATAGCAGGGTATTTATATCTCATTTATGAAAGGAAAGCACATAATATTATATCATTCATTTATATGAACATAATTTTTCAGAACCAGGAAAAAAAGGGTAAGGTAATAAGAGAATTAACAAATTATTTACATAATGCCATTCTACAAACTCACCCTCTACTATTCCAGTACACCAATTACACTTAAAATATCAGAGATTATAAACACAGACAATAATGTTACTTATAGTTTTGGCTAATTAATTCGGACTCTACTGCAACAGCATAAATTATGACAACAAAACACAATGATTATTATACTGCACCAATGAGAAATGTCAGAAAAGTCTGGTAACACACTTTGTACATTACTGAAGTACAAATGTTTAGAATTCAATCACCAAAATACAATTTAAATTTTCTCAAAATTCACAGAATTTAAACAAATGACAGAAGATTAGAAAGAAAAACCAATATGGTTCCGCATACATCTGAAATCTAACATTGTTCTTTCCATATGCTTCGTTACAATGGCCTTGTGCTCCAACAAAGAGTGCATACATAAACAACATTTACTAAAGCAATGCAACTCCATTCCTTCACAAAAATGACATGTTTCAATAACTTCCAAATTCATAACTGAGACTTACACTGTCTGCTTGGTTTGGACACAGTTTCTTGTAGACATTTTCAATGAAGTTTCTCCTACAAAGAATCATAAATAAATAATTACTCAATAACATTTACTGATCAAAAGTAATTCATTCAGCATTATCAAATACAGATTGCTAATAAATGATAAAAAAAAATCAGCATTATACACACACAGACACAAAAGAACACAATAATGTACAATATAAGAAGGAACTTTGGGCAATTAAATCAATGATCTGGGAATGACATGCAACTTGGGTGTGTAAGGAAAGAAAGGTATACAGAAAGAATCTTTTACAGGGAAACCCCTTGAACAACAGTCACTTGGAAGACCAAGCATTAGCATAATTAGAAACAGAAGGGCCCATGGGTAATATTTACTTAGGGGATCCACTTTTTCTCCCTCATAGCACAACTTTTGTAGCTCATATTGAAGACCTATTATTAATCTCTTTAATTAAATATGTGGTATGTTCAAAAAGTTCTGGAACTTCTGAAATAGTGCACCAACTTAATGTCTTAGCAATGACCGATAAATTGTGCTGCATAATGGCGTGCATCCTATTTATCATCCTTTCTGCCGTGCCATCATGCTGCGATTAGTCACACTGAGGGCATTGTGCACCATGAATTTTTACATCAAGGGCAAAGCGTGAATTACTCGTATTATCTTGAAGTGCTGAGACATCTAAAAGAGAATGTCATGAGAAAAAGACGTCAATTGTGGAGAAACAACTCCTGGTTCCTCCATCATGACAATGTGTAAGCTCAGGCATCACTACTGAGTCGTGCGAAGTGAACATAACTGTTCTTCCTCATCCATCTTACTTACCTGACCTGGCTCCAGTAGATGCACACGCATTTTGTGTCATGGCTCATTTCTGACACCATATAGGTTGAATATGTTGACTCACTTTCTTGCCTTCCACCATTCCCTTGTACCCACCCTTACAAACATGCATCTATATTCAGTGCAGCTTAGTTCACCCTGTGTCCTGTTCCACTTCCTCCCCTTTCTTCAATCAACTGCATATGCATCTAGGTTCATTACAGTTAAATTCCTCTTCTGCATGATCCTGTTAAGTACCACATCATAAGGCATTCAGGGAATTAGCAGCAAAGCATAAGCTGGAAACAGTTCCTTGGGTTCATGTTCCTGCCAATTTACACCCAGGGAAAGAGCCAGCAGCCTCCAATGGAGAGGAGGGTGGATGAATCAGTGCCTGTCTTACCCTGTCAGAAACTGAATGTCATTCAGTCTATAGTCACTCCCTTAGCAACTGAGTATGTTGAAAAATAGGTGAATTTTAGGGATTCACCTTTAACATGTTCAAAGAAAGCTTATTTTAATCTTAAGGCTTATAACACCATCTCTGGGTAGTGAAAGAACATACATAAGGTAAAGGTAAAATTGTCCCTGCACTGAGGAAGACAAATGGGGGGGGGGTTACAGCTCCACCATTCTTGACCTCAACACTAGATGGAGGTGAATGGTCAGCTTCACATCCCAGGCACTTTAACCTGGAGAAACCACCCCCAGTGTTCACTGGATATGAGGATGGGTGGGCCCAAGAGCCGGTCTGGATGCTGTGGAGTAAAGAAAAATCTCTTGCCCCTGCCAGGAATTGAACCCCAGCTGTCCAGCCCATAGCCTGTTGCTATAACAACTGAGCTATCCTGACTCCTGAAAGCACATACGTTATGACTTTAAATCCACATACAAATCAAAGCCAGAATTATTTTTCTGCACAATACATACTTGGCACTAAGACCTCCACCAGGAGGCAAGCCAGGGATGTCTTCATCTGCCAGCGTTTGAAAGACATGAAGAAACTGCAATCCATCTCCATGTCGAACCAGTTCTGTAACAGTTGTTCATTTTACTAAATGAACTTTCAGATGTCCTTTATTAAATATAAATCACACAAAGTATATTTCATATAAAAATCTTAGAACCCGATAAGACAATCACAAGCAGCTCACCATAGAGGCTTCTCGTGTAGAGACTTCTTACTGTTCCTGTGATTTATAGAATATCAGCTGCTGCCTATGTTTTGAAGCAAGAACTGTCTTTTAGCACAATACTGAATGAGGGTCTGCTCACATTTTAAAATTGTGGCTTGAGAAACATTGTACATAATGCACTCATACGAGGTCGACAAATAAGTTTTGAGATTAATTTCTTAAAAACTTATTGAAGAGCTGCAGATATTAGCAACCTAACATTTTTCAAAGGAATCTCCATAAAATTCTTTACAATGTTCATGACACTCTGGACATGATTCAAAAGAGTTTCTAAAATACTGAACAGGAATGTATGTCGAACATTTTTAATGTCCTCAGTGTTCAAGAAATGCTTTCCTTTCAGCACATTCCTGTGTTTTGAAAGTAGCCAGAAGTCACCTTGAGCCAAGTCAGGACAGTATGGCAGATAATCCAAAGCAGAGATATCTTTTCCTGCTAAAAACTGCGAAACTCAAAAGTGAAGAATGTCCTGGGGCATTGTGTTGAAGAATCAATGAGCATTCTCTCCACAACTCTCCATGTTTGCGGCTTACAGCATCAATAAGCATTTTCAACACCTGAATGTAGAATGTCTGACTAAAAGTGGTCCCTTCTGGTATAAAGTCAAAGTGGATAATAACCCTCATGTCAAAGAAAGCAGATCAACATTGTTTTCATCTTGGACTTCAACATCCATGGCTTTTTTTTGGCCTGGGGGAGTTCTTCAGTCTCCGCTCCATGCAGTGGCATTTGACCTCAGGATCATACTGATGACACCATGTTTTATCACCAGTGATGACATAATCCAAAAAAATTATCATCCTGAAGTTGTACCATAAAGTCCATGCTCAAGGTGCGACAACTGCCCTTTGTTCCTCCATCAGGTTTCAAGGCACGCGCAGTCTTTTGCTCATACCAGGCTCATCAACTATCATCCTGCAAGTCAAATGGTGGTCAAATAGCACAAGTTCCCTGATTTTCACAACATTTTCATCCAAGCACTTCATTATGGGAGCACCTTGCTTTCATCGCTGTTCAAATCTTCTCTGAAACATTTGTGCCATTCAGAAACATTACTCTTGCTCATAGCAGATTCATCATAAACAGTTTGTAACATCTCTAATGCTTCACGTGGCGATTTCTGCAGTTTCAACACAAAATTTCACATGCTCCATTTTCACAGCTGAACAGAGCTGACAATACACAGTGATCTAACCAGCTACTGTTCAATGAATACTGAACGCAACTTATCCACACTTTCCATGTGAGCTCTGTCTTGTTGCATCACCTGACATTAAAAGTAACAGCATTGCCAGATCATCCAGCACAAAATTACAAATGAGGATCCAAATCTAATTTCCCAACCTTGTATAGCAACTACTGAAAAATGTCTTAACATACAGTAGTCAAACACATTTATAGATGATGTAGAATATTCTCTAACGGCAATTTAAGTTTATGTGTGATTTCTGTAACAGCATCCTGGATAATGGTTTCTGAGTCCTACAAATAACATGAAAAGTTCTGTCTTTTGAGATATAATGTGCAGTCCAGTAAAGCCAACTGATGTTCCAGAGGAACACCAGTTGACTTTCTTCAGACTACAAGGCATTATACCCCAGAACACAGAACTCTTCAAAGTCACTGCTGAAAGTACATAAAATTCAACATAAATAGCCTGGAAACTGGACCCGTTAGAGATGCCCAGAAAACGAAGCAGTGTGTGTATAGCACCCCTTGCGACTGCGGCAGATGTTACATTGGTGAAACTAGCAGACCCCTAGAAGTACGCATTAAGGAGCACAAATATAACATAACACAGGGTTTGCTGAAATATAAATTAGCCCAACATGCATACGAGGAAGACGACAAAATTTGTTGGAATGAAGTGAAGGTCTTGCAGATTGAATCCAACACATGTAGGAAATACAAGGAATCAGCCCACATGTTTCTGCTGGACCATCCAATCAGTCAACCCAGTGTGGATATCTCTCCCATCTGGACCCCTGTCATCACACCAGAAGTCAAGAGACTACAGCGCCGTCAACTGTAGCTGGAGAGGGTAACTATTTGTTTCGTGTGTTGGTACCACAAGGAGTATTACTTCTCTCCAGGTATGATTTCATTCAAGATACTGCTCTGGTGCAAGGCCTAATATGTGTGCAGTTTCATTATTTCTTAGCTCTCACAGATGGTTAGTGTCGTGCTTGGATTATGAACCCCTTCTGAAACTGGCAAAGTTGTCCGGAGATAGGGGCTAGCTCTGTCTATTGGACCCAACTCAGTAGGTTTTACCTGAGGATGGGGACAGAATCCAGTCCCGGAAACAGTTTTTAAAAAAAGAAACAGGATGGTTTTTTAAGAATAGATAAGATGCTGGATAATGTTCAACAATATATTAATTGTAACAATTTACCATCATCACAAACTTTTAGATCTTATAAACAGTCTGATTTATTTCTATAAATTTCTATTTCAGGTTTCTACATGAGCACTGCCCATAAGACTTGTTCACTTAACATGTTCCACAGAATATTCAATACATTTCTTGCAGAATGTACTGGCGCAATGTCCTGCTAGAAAAACAAACATCTGCTTTTTCACTTTAAAGAAAGGCCCCTTCTCATCCAAATAGTGTTGACAATGCTGCAAGATTTTTTCTTGTTAGCACATATTCAGATGACTACATTTTTCATCAGCAACACTTTTTATACCTATGCTGGTGTGCATTTTATCCTGTGCCATGGCATAGACTGCTGCTGGTATTTTGCAAGTGGCAGCATTGATAAGAATCGCTGCATCTGTGATAAGCCACTCTGTATTCCATCATATACATTTCTCCATAAAAATTATTCTGACTAAATTAGGTTTAAAGTTAAAAACAAGGCAAAAACTAATGCAAGCTACTGACTAAGAGTTCAATGATCAAAAAATGACTTTAACCCTTCCTAGTCCAACACAAAGGTGGAATGGACAACACAATTTGTTCTACAGGGCCTAATGTGAAGGCAGCCTTAACATTCTGTTCCATAATCACATTAATTATTATGTCAGTTTTTATGCAAGGACTCTTGCAATCTGCTGGCTACATTTTATTCATGAGCACTTCGCATTTGTCGGCAGAAGTCTTTGTATGCTGTCAAACGGAAATCACTCTTGAACAAAACAGTAGTCAGATGCAATTTTTGTACAGTGTCTTTGATAAACTACCAACATAACCAACTTCAACTTTTGTTACAGTAACATCTTGTAAAATCTGTGAGTGGGTTTTTAAATCTCTTTGAGACTCTGTGCAAAGGAGTAACACTGCTTAAATTGTTGCTGTATGAACAGAAGTACTTGGTAGATGGCGTAAAGTTCTGTTACCAAAGCTGTGGAAGTGGTATTTGGAAACTCGGTCTTATACACAAAGTAACATTCAACTGATCCTTCAACAAACAACCAGTCAGTATAAACCATGTATTCCAGATAAGCAAAGGCAAGCAAAGAGCCACTGATACAAGGGCAGATGTTTCACCTCTTCTGTGTCTAACCAGTCAAAAGTTTTTTTTTTTTTTCCATTGGATGTATGACAGACCTTGGTGAGATCTAAAAAATCTACAAGGAATAATATGCAGCAAGTTGATGCCAAGATGCTCAAGAACGTAGTGAGAGCAAACATCCACAGCCCAAGGAATGCTGATATTCACATCATACCTGTTGTTGTGGATGTGGTGAAAGACCTCACTGCATGGTGGGTGATGGGGCTGTGTTGACAGCTTTTCCATGTATCTGTAGAGAAGGAGATTCCTCCACAGGATGAGTGGGGGTTCTCCAGGTCACACATATAGACTCTCCAGAGGGCTAGCATGGAAGGCACCAGTAGTAAGATGAATCCCGATGCTGTGGGCAGGGTTTAGGATAGACAGCTTAGACTTCATTGAAGAGTCGTAAATGAAACTGCCACAGTCCATCTTAGAGAGGATTAAGGTACGTAAAGTCAAAGCATTACTGTCTGGTCTCTGCCCATGACCAACCATTTTTTAAATGTTAAGTGACCATCTGTACTTAATGCAGAGATGTTGCAAGTGTGATTCCATGATAGTCTGCTGTTAAGAAGACATAGTAACATGATAGATGGAGCAAATGGTCGAGAACTGTTGCTGAGGAACAGAGTGGAGGGAGGAAACAAACTCCTCAATCATGTGAAGTGTACACACTGGGTCTTTGCTGCAGAGAATGTAAATCTGCTCTGTAGATTCCAGTGTGACAGACAATTGATGGCAATCTGTAAACCATATTCTACCCTTATCATCCTCTGGGAAATGCTATAGACTGCAAGATCATCAATATAAAAGAGATACTGAGACTGACAAACCAGCAGTGCTGACTCAGAACATGCTGCCAGTGTCACACTTAAAACTGACATTTGTAGCACTCCATTTTCCTGTTAAAAGAGAGAAGGAAAGTCACAGAAGTGATGATCCTGGAGAAGGCCCGAGAGGAATAGTGTCCACCACATTACAGAAATGCAATGAAGTTTGGTGGACAACCATGGAATGTGATACAAGGTGGTACAAAGCAGAGTACTGCTGAAGTACTCCACCATGGAATCGACACATGAAAATTCTAAGACTGTAAAAGTCACAGACTAATGGAAAGCTTCCCAGTCAGCAGACCTGATAATCTAGTTCAGATACTAGGACAACAAGGGACGTTCCGGAAATGTGCAGATTCACAAGGTAGTTACTGCCATACAAATCCATAGGGATGCGACATTTCAAGGTGGACTGCCTACCCTGGTCTACAGAGGGCAAGGTCCTGACTTCAGGATGAGCTGTGTAGCATCACTTGAGTTTAAAAGGAGTTAATCAAAACCAGCATATGCATTGGAAAGTCTTCATCCCTTTCATCAGTAACAACTGATCCCTAAAGTATATGGCAAGAAGCTGCCAAGAAAAATAAATTGTGGAGCCAACAGGGATACAAGGTGCGTTAAAACAAAATATTGAGACTAATTTTGTAGTGAGAGAACTGGGAATACTGCAGCACCAAGACTGTTACGAGACGGTAGCTACAACCCTCCTTTACCTTCAATCCAAGTTTGAACTTACTAGCATGAATATGTCTGGTTATGTCATGGGTCTGTACATGTTCTCTTACAGCCACAAAAATGGAGAATAATAATCTTGAGGAACTTTGTGCAATCAAGTTTTGTGTCAAACTAGGAGAGGGTGCTGACCGCCTCTGTGGTCTAGTGGTCAGAGTTCCTGCCTACAGATCCAGAGGTCCCGGCTTCGATTCCCGGAGCTACCAGAATTCCTGAAAAGTACTGGGTCTGGAACGGGGTCCACTCAGCTTCGTGAGGATAACTGAGGAGGTATTTCAAGGAAATAGTGGCTCCGGTCTAGAAAACCAAGATTAACGGCTGTGGGAATCCACTGTGCTCGCAATGTGACATCCTCTATCCGCAAAGTTGGCACTAACTTCGCCAACAGGCAGTGGTTGCTCGGTCGGTATAGTTTGCTTGTGGACTACAGACCACGGAGTTTCTTGGTTTGGAGGAGGGCGCTACTGATACCTATAAAAAGATTCAGAAAGTGTTTGGTAATGATTCTTTATCACATGCTTAAGTCTTTCAGTGTCATGAAGGCTTCATAAAATGTTGAGAAATGAAGATGAACCACGAGCTGCCTGTGAGAACAAGCATAAATGTCAACCATGTGAGGGCTTTCATTCATCAAGATCAATGTCTGACAATCTGAATGATCACTGATGAACTTAACATTAATGAACATATGGCCCACCAAGTTGTTAAACAAGATTTGAACATGAGAAAACTGTGTGCAAAGATGGTTCCAAAAAATCTGAATGATAAAAAAGCATGTTGAAATGAAGCGCTGACAGAAATGCTTGAACGGCTTGAAACTGAACCAGATTTTCATAATCTGGTCATAACAGGTGGTGATAGCTGTTTTTTTTTTTTCGAATATGACCCTGAAACCAACAGGCACAACACAGAATGGTAAACACCACAGTCTCAAGACAGAAGAAAGCTCACATGAGTAACTAAAAAACCATGACAATGGTCATCAATTTCCTTTTAAATCTCATGGGGTAGGCCACAAAAAATCTGTACCACCTGGTGTCATGGTGAATAAAAAATATCTTGAATTCCTGCACTGCCTGAGAAAGATGGTGATCAAAACTGCAAGCAACAGGATCCTTTGATCTACATCATGACAACACACCCACACACAGCATTGTCAGTTCATGAATTTCTAGCAAAAGAGTTCATTCCTGTGCTTCTGCAGGCTCCTTATTATCCAGATTTGTCACCTTCTGATTTTTACTTGATCAAAAAATTGAAATCAAGAGTCAAGGGCTATCATTTTGAACACTTGACAATGTTCAGAAGGCTGTAACCAATGCCATCAAGACTCTTAACAGAAACTGACTCCAACCCTACTACAAGCCGTGGAAAAATCACTGGGTCAAGTGTGCTGCATCAAAGGGATGTTATTTTGAAGGGGACAATGATGATTTAGAGGAATACCATATTTACGCATGTATAGGCTGCGTGCGTGTATAGGCCGCAGCACAATTTTCAGACAGAAAATATAGAAAAAATAATTTTCTTGGAATATTATTTCAGGAGTATTACACCCTGTATTACTAATTATGAATATATATATATTTTTTTAAATGAAGTGTGATTTCGAATATTTCGAATATAAGCCGCACCCCAGTTTTCCTCTTGAATTTTTGGCAAAAAATGTGCGGCCTATACATGCGTAAATACGGTAATTGAAAAATGATTTTGTAAAAAATTAATCTCATTACTTTAACACACCTCATATTAGGTTAGTCAAGTCTGCTGGAACTATGGGTACTCACAGTGGCAAATATATTGTCACATGTATGAGTGACTATAGACAGGGTTTGGATTGGTGACTCGATTTATTGCACACTTCAACATACGGCTCATGACTACACTTTACAGTTCACTGATCCACCCAAAACACCAGTGTTCTCACTCTGTTACAGTCTCCACTAGTTGCTGCCCGGTAACAGCTTCCAATGGCGGATGTTCCCCTTACTCTGCGTTCCCAAACTATCTCCGTGCCTCAGCTACCAGCTTCTAATAGCAACAGCTCACAAGGAGTGAACTGCAGTTCTCTGAATAACTCACTAACTTACCAATGCATTCTTCAATTCACTCCACTGTACTGCACTTTCACTATATCTACTGTCAGTGTCAAGAGGTCATAATGGTGGGCCCAAATAGTCATAAGTGTTTAATGTATGGAAAATGTGGATGTGAGTTTCCTGGAGACAGATGCTGGCTGGGCCCTAGTGTTAGATTAGATCTGCAAGTCAGGGAAACCTGTACAGAATCTGTCGACATTTCACTTAAGTAGGTCCACAAGGAAGGAACAAAATGAATGCTTTGGGCACCTGAAAAACTATAATGCTTTTATGGGGTATCATTTGTGTATGCTTTCTTCTTGGGGTGCCAGACTACAAACTACAAACAGACTACAAACAGGTATGGACAGAGTCTGAGCACGTGAGCATGTTTCTCCCAAT
The DNA here is from genome assembly GCF_002891405.2 of Cryptotermes secundus. Taxonomy (NCBI): domain Eukaryota; kingdom Metazoa; phylum Arthropoda; class Insecta; order Blattodea; family Kalotermitidae; genus Cryptotermes; species Cryptotermes secundus. The sequence continues at coordinate 546,246 of NW_019718620.1, read as the reverse complement.
TATCTGATATAAACCAGAAATCAGAAACCTGTCTTGTTAAGAGGGGTTTCCACTGTACAGTCAGCTGGGGTCAACAATCTGCTGTTAGGACACCCATGTTATAAGTTGGTGTTTGATGAAGATCCATCCAAATACCAGAGGGCCAAGAGGATACTCCATTTGTATATATATCTCAGTCCTGGTGGCAACTATTCCATGGAACATGGTGGTGCTTTTTAATTAAGTGGTGTTATGGGGCTCACAGATGTTTTTGCTGCTGCAATGGGGATGTTTTCAATGGATACATATGACTGGCTCCCAGCTTTTGGTTTGCTTCCCTAAAACTTCATCTAAGCACTGACAATGGATTGTCCTTCACCCAAAGTACCTGAATAGCTCTCTCATCTAGGTAAATGGGACATTTCCTGTCACCAGACACACATGCTCCAGCACAGTTAACACAGTGTGGTGGGAATTGGAGTCTCACCATGTCCACTTTCAGCACAGTTGCCACATATTCAGCTGGAGGCAAATCACTGTTATTTGTCCAGACCAGTGAACCACAAACACTGCACAGGGTGCATAATGTATGCGAAGACTGACACCTATTCATACCCAAGTTCTACTGTGCTAGACAGGGCTGGACTTCAAAGAGGGAATGGTCTGCAAACCCTGTTCTTGAATGACTGGAATGTGTTTTAAACAAACTGCTTTGAGAACTGGCTCTCTTCCTCTGACATGCCATCAAGGGGGGTCAGTTGTCACAACTTCATGGGATAAGCTGAGAGGCCCGGGAGATTTGCCTTAAGGACGGTCTAAACCTTTTGTTGTTGAAGACTTCAACTAAAGTGTACTGTTCTTCAAACATGCTACATTCATAACCCATTCAGCAATGTTTTCAGGGGGTTCTTTTAGAAGTAAAACAGATTTATGTCTCGTATGCTTTTCTTTGGGTCCTTCAGTTTAAATGAAATGAATTGCAGCATCAGCATCTTGACCCTAACAGTTACAGCACAGGCTTCCATATTTACACCAGATTTCCCCTGTAACAAGTTTATTGGATGCTTAGAAGCTACAACCAAAAGGGCCCTCCCCCCTCTGGAACTGTCAATAAAAGTCTGCACTGGGTGGAAAGAGGATATAGACACCTAAATCTTCCGGTCTGTGCCAGAGTGGGGACCTCCACCATAACCCAATCTTAAAAAATATCTCAGAGGAGTCACTCCTCTAGGACATCTCTAAAAATTCCAAACCTAACAGCAAGTCCTACACCATCAGCACACTGTGACTTCATGCTGTTACCATGGAAATAATAGCCCATGGCTCCCAACTCCAAACCACATAGACTTTTATACATATATACATATGCACATACACAGGCTACAGGGGAACTGTGATTGATTACATCACAGCTCCCAGTCAGTGGTAACATATCAGAATGGCATGGTCAAACCAAAGGTTGCATAACTGTTAAAGAGTGTCTATGTAATCTGAGCCCCATATGTGTCACTATGTAAGTGCACATGACTCATGTTCTGGGCTCCATGCCTGGTCTTGCATAATGTGGCAGCAAGAAGAGTCCACTCAATCTTCACCTCAAGTTCCCAGCAGGTACAGCAAAGTTGGAAAACATTCCAAACCAGTGGGAAATACCAGACACAGAAAACATCCCTGCCAGTGGGACAAAAGTTTATAACTGCAGGGGTACAATAAGACCAAGAAATAAGTAACCTTAGAAGAGGAAAAAATTAAAACTCTTGTGACACACGAGTGTGCATGCACGTGCACACGCATGGCAAAACTGATAAGAAGCTGCGATGATAAATATGGAGATGCTGTGGTGGACATTCAGCACTGAAAGGGACCTTCATTGCATAAAGTGAAGCATTTGAAGGAAAGTAAGCATCATAATTTCTTTCCAGAGCTTAAATGTCTGACAACTCTAGAATTATTATTACCTGTTATTCTCCTCTCTATCGTGGCTTCGAGTTCAGCTTCTTGTTGAATGGCTTCTGAAGAAGGCTGTGGAACTCCTGGGAAGGTGACTAGCACAATACTCATATTATCTCTGCTGCCCTAAAAATAAAATGGGAATTATTACTTTCATAACGAAATTCCTTGAAAACTCACAACAAATCTGCAGGTATATCAACTAACCTTATAAAGACAGGTGTCTATAACTTGATTTGCAATGTTCTCAAGATCGTTTGTAAGGGCAAGTCGGGATCGCACGAAATCGCAAAGGTCCTCATTGGACATGACATCCCACACACCATCACATGCCAGCACCAGGAACTCGTCCCGGTCTTCATCTCTGTCCATGACGGACACTTCAGGCTCAGGTGAGACCAGCTGCTCACAGGGACCACATCCTACCACATTCTTATACTCGTAGTCACCGAGTGCACGAGATACAGCCAGTGATCCATTCACACGCTGGATCATCACATTCCCTCCTGCACGAATGATACGTTCCTTTTCGCTTGGGAGGACAGGCTTGTGGTCTCGTGTGGCAAAAACTGGCTGGCCAGAACGGCACAGCACAGCACGGGAATCTCCACAGTTAGCCACGTATACCTGGCGTGGGGACACCAGCGCACACACAGCCGTTGAGCCTGACTTATCCTCTCCACTGGCCAATTCTGGAAGTTCTCGCATGCGGTCATCCAGGTGAAGGAACCCTGACCGAATACCCTTGATGACATCATTGTGACGAAACTCCTCTGTTTGTACAATGCATTCCAGCAAGTGGTCTGCACAGTGAGCAGAAACTCTGGCTCCAGCATGACCATCAAACACAGCGAAGAATGACCACTGTTGCAGCTCTTCACCTAGCCCTGTGACAGCACAGTGTGCATCTTCCATCTCCACTCGCCATCCTTGCATGCTTGCAACTCCATAACGTAAACCATTGCCACAACCATGTTCATTGTGTTTATCTGTCTTTGGCTTGTCCAGAAACGCACCCATCCTGTTCTTTTATGTTAAAAGCATCTTCATCTGAAACACAATAGCCATACCAACTACAGACATGAAGCACTGCCAACTAAAAGCATATTTTCAGTATTACACGATAATTTACCATTTCAAGTTTGCTTTCCTTATTTCACAAGAAGTGGTCGCTTTCCATCACAATCATATTTGTGTCTCTCCTCCCCCAAAATGTTACGAGCCCGTGAACAAATTTTCATGAAGGCACACATAAATGTGCCATAAAGACAATCCCATCTTTGAAACTTTCAACTTCACTGATTATACATGTGAACTTCCAAAATTGAAGAAATATTAGTGACACACAATGCGGGCTACTGAAATGAGTGGAAACATATGCAAAGTAGATACACCTTGTGCTTTTCATTTTATGACACGTAAGAAAATATCTTGGAAATCAGAAGAAATCTGCATTTTGCCCCTGGTTTGATGGCATAACAGTACTGAAACACTGAAGATTATTGCCCTCTGGGATGTAATGCTAAGAAGTTGACAGGTACCAACTTTCTAGAAGAATACACTGCCTCCTGCCCTGAACATGTAGCAGCCAGTTCCTCTGAAATGTTGGTACTACCTATTCACACTACATGACATCACAGTCCAGAAGGCAGTAGTCTTCATAGTCACCACCACCTCAAATCTTGCACAAACACATAGTGAAGGTACAGACAAGGTATTTCATATGCAGATCATATACATTCTGCATGAACCAGGCTGTATGTTAATAAATATCCTGATGGTGTATAACTCTGAGGTTACATCTTTAAAATTTAATGATGCTGGAGCCTATTTCAATGGAATTATGTACAGAAATGAATCACTAACAGAATAATTAGTAATTTATAGTAGGGCTGGACAGACTTTTGCATGAAAAGTACTACATCTCAATTGTCCAGAACTCTGCAGTCTACTCAATTCAAAACGTTTTCTTAGTAGATAAGAAAAAACTAACCTCACAAACTTCTATAAAAATTATAATAAACAAATATGTCACTATTTTACCATGGTCCTACAGGAGACTGCAACCAACGTCTTTCTTGTCCTGACATAATTCTTGCTAGCTAGCTACTGAAGCACCTGAAATAAGTAGTGGCAATACTGAGAGATATGAAGCAATGTGCTGCTTTGGTCATGACAGAGCAAAACAGTGAATAAGTGTTGTTACAAAGTGTTCTAANAAAGACGGGTGGGGGGGGGGGGGGGCTTTAATAAGCTTCAGATAACATGGAATAAAATTGCATGCCAAGAGCATGGTGCATTTCATCAGACATGTCGGATTGATGTTCTGCCATATTGGGTACAATCCTTAAAAACTGGAAGAGACAATGGAAGAAGCAGCAGAAAACTGAGTGGCATGAATCAGCGGCAAATCAACACCACATTGCTCACATAAGGAACTGCTGCAGATGACAGTTGATATTCATACCAGGAACTTGCAATATATGCTGGCATTAGTGCCCAATAGTACTGCACATCCTCCATGATAAAATGGGGATAAGGAAAACTGCAGCATCATGGGTCCTATGCACTTTGCAGAGATCCAGATGTAGGAGCACATGGCAACAGCCCATGTTCATCTTGAACAGAATGCAAACAAAGCTGACACATTCTTGGACAGACTCGTTTCCTTGGATGAAACATGGGAACATTTATATGAAGTGAAGATGAAACATCAATCAACGAAAATGTTACACCCATCTTTCTCATGTCCCAAATTAAAACAGTGGCAGAGAGTAATCAAGGCAATGCTCATCATGGTTTATGATCATAAGGAATATTATTGTTTGTCACAACATACCACACAGACAGATTGTGAATGTGAAATATAACGCTTACTTCCTGGAACATTACACAAGGTTAACACTTCGTTGGATGCACACTGGGTTACTGGCCCTTGGGCTGATGTTCCTGCACAACTATGTCCAGTATCATATGGTGCAGATCACCGAAGACCTATCGCAGTGCTGGAACTTGAAGGTATTGGATCAGTCTCCACTCTCTAGAGAAATGCACCCATGAGATTACAACCTATTTCTAACAAAGAAGGAAACCCTACAAGGATAAAGATTATGGTTGCACGTAGACATTTCACATGCTATTGAGCAAACTGTAAGAGCGCTCAAGAGAATATATACTGCCAATAAAAACTGCATCTGCCATAGATGAACTGAACCCAGTCATTAATAAAAACAGGTTATTTTGTATCACTGTGTTGCCACTACTTAATTAATTACATTCATATAAGCATGCAATGGGAACACCCATCCTTTGCCTGGGCTGAGAAATCTGAGTCTCACCCATCTTGGGGAAGATCATGACACTTTAATCTTCACATCAATGGAGCATTTACATTGGAATTCAAGGATGCAGCCATCACCATCAATGCGCAGAACTACTGTGGAACCCTCCAAGATCTTCATACTGCCATTAAGAAAAATTGTCCCAGCACGCTCACAATATGTGTCACCATGTGGCTTGCACTGTCCAGTACTACATGCACCAGGTGTTTGATCATCTCACATACAGCCTGGATCTGCCATCATGTGACTTCCATGCATCTGGCTCTCTCGAAAAAGCATCAAAGGGCTGCACATTCACTTCAGACAAAGATGTCAAAACGGCAATGGTGGAGTGCTTCCAGAAGCAACTCAGGAAACTTTGGGGGGTGGGATCCACTGGCTGATGCAAGAATAGGATGCCTGTCTCAGTGTCCATGTACCAATTTTCAACGGTCACTATTCCTTCACCAAGAACAATCTGTGAATTGGTTTCATCCAAAAAAGCCTCAAACATTCACACTGGTCACCACTTAGAGGACAACTCTATACTCAATCTTCTGAATTGAGAAGTGTGATTACTGCATACTGTTTTACCAAGATTCTTTCTTTACAGGTGCAATAACCTTAAAACCTGCTTACTTCATAGAAATTCTGCTACTAAGACTAATAACATTACACCCACAGACAATTCCAAACACAGCGTAAGTAGATTTATTAAGCTAATACATATAATGTTTTATCTTAAAGCTAAAAGGATATTCTTAATTCCATTTGTATTCAACAATTAATTACACTGTTTCAGCAGCGGTTTGCTAAGATGTGAGAATAATGGTGAATGGGTGAACTGGATGAAAGTGGTCTCATCCTATTTCAAAGCACCATCATGGCATCTGTTTGGAGAAACTAAAGAAAACCATAAAATACAAAGTCTAGATAGACATGAACCAAAACAAGATTTTAACTAAGTGTACTGTAGGATATTGGTGGGAAAGCCAGAAAGGAGGAGACCACTGGGAAGACCAAGGTGTAGGTGGGTGGACAATATTAAAATGGATCTTAGAGAGGTAGGATGGGATAGATTGGATTGATCTTGCTCAGGATAGGGACCAGTGGAGGGCATTGGTATCTAGTAAGAAAAAAATATTGCACAGTACATACCCCACATATTTATAATCAAAATCACAGGCCAAAAATTCATGCTACATCAGCATACTACACACTTAATAGGGACACACGGCAGTGTAGTCAGTTGAGGCACTATACTACAAACTGGAAGACTGCGGTTTCAATTTCCGATGTCATTGGATTCTTCAACTGACCTAATCCTTCCATCTGCACTATGGCCCTGGGTTTCACTCAGCCTCTAACAGAAATGAGAGCCAGGAATTCATGGGGGTAAAGGGTGGCTGGTGTGTAAGGTTGACCACTTCACCAACATCTCTGAGCAGACTGTTTAGAAAATGTGGTAGTCTCAATGTCTCACAACCCTATTGGCCTCCATGGCCTGTTACAGAGATAACTTTACCTTTTACACGGTTAATAAAAAGTACATACCACATATTTTCAGTTTTATTTCTGGTAGTACATTAAACTATTCTGCATATACAAACTGGGTCTTAATTGTACACCTTATATGTAGGCATCATGATCTACACATAGGCAACCAGTAACGTTCATACATGTTTTGGCTGCAATTACTCAGTTAATGAAATATGGCAATAGGAAGCAAGCAAGAAGACTAGATGAATAACACAGTTGTGGTTGAAGAGTTTATTGGCTGTGAACAAAAAAAAACATCTGGCAAGTCAGTAATGGTTTATTAAATATGTTGAAATGGTCCACCATTACAGCCAATGCATATATGAGCCTCTTGCTCCAAGATTTCCTGGTTCACTGAAAGACTTCAAGCATGTTCCATACTGTCAACCCTGCTGTTTCAACAGCATTCCACACCTCATCCTGTCACATCACCGGGCATAAACTATGTTCTAGTTCTTCCGATAACCCTACACGCAGAAGCTGACAAGAGTCAGAATGGGTACTCATGGAAGTCACACAATTAGCACTTTTCATCCTATCCATCAACCTGTGTAGTGGCTGTCCATTACATCACAAGAAGAACAGGCAGAAGTCTCACAATGCACTTCCCAAGCTGTAAGCCGCACTGCCAATGATATGTTGTCCGGTAGTTGTGATAACTATTCAGAAAGTGAAACTGGAACCCCTGATTGTTGTGGCAGCAGCTCTTAAGCAGCTAATCGCCAATTATTCCTGCCCAAACATTTTCTGCCAACTGCTACTGGATTAGTGTTTCTTGAAAGGAATGTGAATTTTCATCATCCCATGCATGGTGGTTACAGTTATTCAAAATTCTATTCTGTGTGAATCATGTTTCATCCATGTGCAACACTCAGGTGACAAAGGTTGGAGATGTTGCATCCTGCTGCTGTAGCAGTTCACAGAACACTTCTCAATGCTCTTAACCCAGTGCTGGCTACAGACTCTGAACATGCTGTACAAGGAAGAGATAAAATTGCTGACCATGAAACATATCACCACTGTTTGCTAGGGTATTTGGTGACAGATCACCTGTCTGGTACTACTACTATGGGATACATAGCATCTTCTGTATCGGTGCTCCTGCAACTTCATGGTCTACCAGTACTTGTCATATTGGACTGTGTATGAAATGTTTCTCACAGAAAACATTCCAGAAAAATGAATATCCTGCAATTTGGATCCTGTTGTAGCAGATACTTCTCAGGGTGCAGATGTTCGGTAGCTACACTATTACACTTCTGTTCTGTGTACATTAACACTGTCATGTGTTAGTAACTAGACATGGGGTTTGGATTGGTAATTGGTGTTAGTCAACACTTATGACTTGTAAATACATGTAACTATAACTCACTAATCTGCACATTCTACAGAACACTATAGCACATATTAAGTCTTCTCAGTCTGTCATCTTCACCTGTCATTACTAGGTAATGGCTTCTAACATGAAGATTCCTGTGCTTCAGATTTCACAGCCAACAACCAACTGGGACTGCTGACTCACAAATAACTAACCACGAACTCTGACCTTAAACTACTGACTTGTCCTCTTAGTCCTCATTAGCCTTGGCACAGACTGCATAGAAAACACTGCTCCCAATATTTCTTCTATTGGTGCATGCATATATGTTGCTGTAGGACCATGTTTAATGGACCGCTGCCTAGCAATGGCCACCTCTTCTGGCTCTGCTATTCTGCCTTTCAGATGTCATTTCATAATATCATACGTCAATTTGAAGAATGAATGCTGCACATTCTAAGCCAATCTTTGACACTCAATGTGTCTACCACAGTGATCCCAAGAGTAGTGATGTCATATGAGTCCATTCACTAAATTTTGCCTGAAAATGTGCAAATCCATCAAAATCTTGATATGAATCTTTTCAACATCACAATACTTCCTCTGGGTTGTGATGCCATGTAGTCAGATAAATCTTCAGTGATGTCCCGGAGGAATGCACTGCTCCAGCTTCAGGGTAGAAGAGCAATTCTTCTACCCTGGAGATGCAGACAGCACAATCCTCCAAAGGACTGCTAAAAATCTACTCAGCATCACATCCCAGAAAAGAAATAATCTTCACAGTCCCTGATGTGAGAACCTCAAATCTCATGTAAAAATTGCTTTCTCTGCACCAATAAATACTAAAAGTTTGTATGCTCCAATTATACATCAATTCCTGCCATCCAGAAAATCAATGGCTAGAACATCTCTTTATCTAACGACTCATATATGGTGTATTTATTGTCAACTAAACACTGATATAGTTATATGAAGAATTCAAATTATATTTTATGTGCTAAGATGAATCTAATTTGTGGGATTCTAATGTCACCTAAAGGTTCAACACTACCTTCACACAGCTCAAGAGTTCTTCGTGTTTTCTTCCGGTTCTCCTGGCAAGAACCAGGACAATACCTCTAACAGGTCATAACAGCTTCCTTCTGAATTGTCTCCGATCCATCAATCAATGCATGCAGTCCAGATAAAGAAAGCATGATAAGAGGACCCACAAAATCAATTCTATCAAAGAATACTTTCTTTTGGGATGTTATGCAGTGAAGTTTTGTAGACTGTTACCAACATTCTGAAGAAACCTGTCGACTACATCTTGAGAATCTGTTACTATGAAGATGTTCCTCCAACACACTTACAAGCAATCTATCCGCTACACAGTGCTAACATATTCACAACCACTGCTTTGCGAACCTAAAATCTTACAAGAAATCTGATAAATTACTTGGCCCAATAATGCAGTTAGGCTACATGTTAGACAATAAAGGTGTGATATCAACACATTACTAGATCTACTGCTTATGTTAAGTTATTCAACTGCATCTTCTACAATGCTCCAGGGTTTACACACACACAAAAAAATGTAAAATAAAGTGCCAAATCAGTGTTAATGCTTCTTATAAACAACATCCTAAGGGATTTCATAACCTAAAATGATCATTTTCATAATTCACAAACATGGCACAAATGATCTGTTCATACAATAGCTTTGAAATACTACATGGCACATCTTTACTACTGAGTAGCACATAATAATCACTGCTGTCTGGATCCTGAGAACTTCCCTTGAACGTTAACATAACTACATCAAATTAACAATTGTTTCCAATTCTCATTGTGGAATCTAGAACATCAAACTGGAGGCGCAAGGTACCAGCAAATACAAGTTCCTGCCCATGAATCCTAGAAGAATCAAGAATCAATTACAAACTTAAATGTATTCTAACAGCACCATTAGTTCGAAGTACATATATAACCTTACTTCGTTCAGATGCCACGAATTGGTTATGCATACGAAATTTATTCGACTGAACGTTTTTCAGATCAACTTCATTCAGATTATTCCTAATAACTGTATGAAAATTTGTACGATGCACAAATATTCGTTACAAACTGGCACTGTCCCAACTCAGTATTCGCCTGTACGAAATCTATGTTCATGCCAAAGATTTCATACCCCATGTGCAAACAAAAAATATTCTATATGCAAACACTATTGTTTTAAAAAAATCAGTTGGCTGCAGTGCAAGCAGAAATTCGAGGGCACGAATGATAAAACTCTCACATGCGTCTGACCAGAATTTCATAACCTCTAATCTATTATCTCACAGGCACGTAACATACATCACACATTTTTCATTATATACCTTAAAATTACAGCGTTCCTAGCATCTTCACAGAAAATTATTCTCTTGTTTGAACATATAACCTAGTTACATCGCAAGTTTTGCATTTCAACAACAACAAAATCAACTGCTCTGTATGGCGGATATTTATTTCATATATATTGCGCATGCCCTCTTTCTAAAAATAGTATTCACTGATGATGTCATACCGTTCCAATCACAGCTGATAGCAGAATCATTTCCCGGCTGTTGACAATTATTTCGTTACCTATCTGGACCACAAAAAATACAAATAAAACATAAAATTGTAGACTATGTAAATTTATACTTAAATATGTGTTAACAGAAGTGGCTCGTCCATATGTACTTGGCCTTCGTTTTTCATGCACTTTGAAATTCTTCAGACCCCTTGCTCACTCCAGCAATCAACCTAGTTTCACGTCCCTCTTCCATATCACTAAATGTAAATTTCACAGATGTATAAAGGGGCTTTCAGATCGTTCAGGTTAATTCCATACAACCTATTCCTCTGTAATAGATAATAAACATTGTTTCATGTACCTAGAGCAGTGTTTCTCTCTCACCAAAATCATGACATAGCAGGAAACATGTTTTGAAAATGTGGCACAGTTCAGATACTTGGGAACGACGACGATAACAAATAAAAACCTGATTCAGGAGGAAATTAAGAGGAGATTGAGCTCTGGTAATGCTTGCTACCAGTCAGTCCAAAACCTTTTGTAGTCTCGTCTGCTGTTCAAAAACATAAAAATTAGAATATACAGAACTATAATTTTGCCTGTGGTTCTGTATGGGTGTGAAACTTGGTCTCTTAAATTAAGGGAGGAACATATACTGAGGGTATTTGAGAACAGGGTGTTGAGGAGAATATTTGGACTGGAGAGGGATGAAGTGACATCTTGGAGAAAACTGCATAACGTGTATTCTTCTCCAAGTAGAATTAGAATGATCAAGTCAAGGAAGATGAGGTGGGCAGGGCATGTAGCACGAATGGGGGAGATGAGGAATGTATATAGGATATTGGTGGGAAAGCCAGAAGGAAAGAGACCACTGGGAAGACCAAAGCGTAGGCCGGTGAACAATATTAAAATGGATCTTAAGAGATATAGGATGGGATTGATCTGGCTCAGAATAGGGACTAGTGGAGGGCTCTTGTGAACACGGTAATGAACCTTTGGGTTCCATAAAAAGCTGGGAAATTCTTGAGTAGCTGCAGATTTGGCTTCTCCTCAAGAAGGGCTCAGCTCCATAAGAGCAGTGTTTTCCAACCGCCAGGCTGCGGTCCAGTATCAGACCCTGGCATCAATTATACTGGGTTGTCTTATAGAAAAAATAATTTACCAGGCCACTGAACTAGAGAACCTAGAGTCGGTGCATCACATCTTTCACGCGTGTTGCTTTTGACTAGCAGTAACTTGGGGAGAATTGGTTGTGAAACTAAATGATAAAGGATACTGGGGTCTACCCATTTACATGCAACTCAATTTTTTGTAAGCATGCACGTCCCCAACTAGAACTTCTTTGGTGGTGTTTGTATGTCTGGATGAAAACTGAATGTCAACCTTGAAAAGTAGAGGATGGCCATTTGTATTTATAATTGTGATACGTTAATACCTTTCAGATTTCTTTATAAACTCCTAAACAATGTTCTATTCCCATATGCATATATTCTGTTGATAATATTGTTATCTGGAAATGTAACTCTTTAATCTTGCAGTGTTATGTTCACAAACTGAATGTTATTAAGAAAAATCAATTCTGCAGTAATATATTTGGCTATGAATTGTTCCTTACGAAGGATCAGCCAAACTTTTATACGTGAGGACCAGACAATGAAGAAGTTATATCTCATGTTGCGGACCAAAAGGTTCCAGTAGAATATCCAATGGTAGGATGCAAGTAGGTAGGACCTCCAGTAGGCAAAATAAAGCCACCATCACGAGAAGCAAGGATTTGTTATGGCAGAAGTAATTTCAAATAGATAAAAGTGCATTTTATTTGAACAACTAAGTAATCAGTCCTTTAATAAGAATGATGATATAAATAACATATTTAAGATATTAGGGGAATAAAAGGGAAAATAAATGAGTTAATGATATCTTTATAAAATGAGGAACCCAGTGTAATTTGTCTGACAGAACAATATATAACGGACTATGAAATGGATGCTTCACATATTCCTAAATATAAATTAGGTGCAAGATATTGTAGGAAGAAGTTAATAAATGGTGGTGTCTGCATATTCATTCAAGATGATCTAAATTTTACTACTATACTTCTATAAAAATATTGTAAGGAACGAGACATGGAAATTGCAGCCATTTAATTAAAACTTAATGAGAAAAGGCAATTATTCTCTGTATATACAGAGATCCAGCTTGCAAATGCTTTTAATAAACACTTTCTATCTATAGCTGATTATATTATATCGGATAATAATAAATATACAAGCTCCAATTCATCCAGTTACTTAGTAAATACGTTTAGTAGACCTTTACTAAAATGAATTTGCAGTATGGCTCCACTTATGAAATTGAAAAAAATTATTAAAACATAAAAGACTAAAAAATCAAGTGGATACGATGAAATTTCAAACAGAATAATAAAATTAAGTTCATCATTTATAATTTATCCACTTACTCATACTTCTAACTCAATACTTAATACTGGTATTTTTCCTGATAAATTAAAATTTGCCATAGTTAAACCACTATTTAAAAAAGGGAAAATTCATAATATATCCACCTATAGACCTATATCATTGTTGACTTCTTTTTCTAAGATCATTGGAAAACTCATATATGCGAGACTTATTATTCATATTGAAGCAAATAATCTCTTGGTACATGAACAATACGGTTTTAGGACACACTCCTTGACTGAGAAGGCAGCTTTCACATTCATAGATAATATTTTAACTGTGATGAATAAGTTAATGATGGGAGGCATTTTTTTTTTATTTACAAAAGGTGTCTGATTGTGTTAACCATAAAACATTATTGGCTAAATTGGAATTGAAGGAAAATTCAAAACACTTATTGGATCTTACTCAACAGGTAAATATCAAAGTCATATTGGGTAATAGAATTGACAGAAACATCTCATCCAAATGGGAAACAATTAAACACGGTGTTCCACAGGGCTCGATTCTTGGTCCCTTGTTGTTTTCTGCTTTATATTAATGATTTACCTAAAATAATAAATAGAAATAATAATATGGTATTATTGGCAGATGACACTAGTATTATAGTAACTGACACTAATGAGTTAAACTTTAAAATAAATCTTAATCAGACTTTCAAAGATATAAATACATGGTTTAATGCTAATTTGCTCCCTTGAATTTTAATAAGACTCAATATGTCGAGTTTCGACCTATGAATTATTGTTATATCACTACTAAAATTAACTATGATCAGATAAATTTATGTGACTGATACTCTTTCATGAAAACAACATACTGATTATGTTATTAATAAAATTTCCACTGCATGTTACACATTGAGAAATATAAAATATATTGTCCCTTTAGATGCATTAAAGCTAATTTATTTTGCTCACATAGATTCTATCATAAGTTATGGTATAATTTTTGGAGTGGCTCTTCTTGTGTTAACAAAATTTTTATATTGTAAAAGGAAGTTACTAGAATTATAACGAATTCTAGACCCAGAGATTCTTGTAGGGACATTTTTAAGAATTTGGAAATAATGACGTTCTACTCTCGGTACATATATTCGTTACTTTTATACACAATTAATAATAAAGATTTATTTAATTTTAACAATGAGATTCACAAATACAGAACTAGAGCCCTCAATAATTTATATTTACCTGCAGTTAACCTAACAAAATACAATAAAGGTGCATACATATCAGGTATTAAAGTTTTTAATAATTTTCCTCAAACAATAAAAATGTTGTCAACTGATGTGAGAAGTTTTAAATCTGCATTGAAGAGGTTTTTATATCATCATTCTTTTTATTCCATGAATGAATATTATCAACATAATTGGTCATAAGTGTGTAAATTTGTAATGTATTTAATTCAGTTAATATAGGTAATTTAAATAAAATTGCATTAATTCAAGTTTTATAGTAAGTTCTTTTTTAATTATCCCATTAAATTTATTGCTTTATATTATTATTTACATTAATTGATTAGTGTAAGTGATTTTGATTATGTGACTCATGTAATTTTGTTTATGTATCTTGATATATCTATTTTCAAAGGGACCATTTCCACATCCTAGGTTTGTCACCTGTATGGATATATGGAAAATAATGGAAATGAATGAATGAATGGACTATCATGAGAACTGTTTGACACACGGAAGGGCCACATGTTTTCCCTAGTTAAAATAAAAAATATATTTTTACTATAATTCAAGAAGTTTCTCAACTAATGGGTCATACACATACATACACAAAACAAAACAAGCTGTAGTACCTGAGACAAGAAAACAAGTTAAGCTTCTCTCTGATAAAGAGCTGATGGATTTCAGCTCCAATGGAAAATAAATGACATGACACAAGATAACCTGTTGGACAAGACCTTCAAAGGAAATCATTATTAGTGCTATTTTTGTAATGTACATTTAACCATTTAATAACCGAACAAGGGGTTGGTGACATTGGGCACCCTTGTTATAAACCCTGTGTTACAGCATTCATCTGATAAATTTTACCTCATTTTTATTCAGCATTTTCTGTTTCTATATATCACCATGACTCATGGAGCTGAACGCTTCTTGAGAAGCCGCCAATTGTACAGCGTCTCAAGAACTTCCTGGCATTTAATTTTAACCTGAAGATTCATTATCACATTCACAAGAGCCCTCCACTGGTCCTTATCCTGAGCCAAATTGATCCAGTCCATACCATCCCATTCTATCTCTCTAAGATCCATTTTAATATTGTCCACCCACCTATGTCTTGCTCTTCTTAGTGGCATCTTCCCTTCTGGCTTTCCCATGAATATCCTGTATGCATTCCTCTTCTCCCCCCTTTGTGCTACATGCCCTGCTCATCTCATCCACCTTGACTTGATAATTCTAATACTTGGCGAATAATACAAGTAATGAAGCTCCTCATTATGTAGTTTTCTCCAAACTCCTGTCACCTCATCCCTTTATGATCCAAATATTCTTATCAACACTCAGTTCTCAAACACTCTCAGTCCATGTTCCTCCGTTAATGTCAGAGACCAAGTTTCTGGCGATGACATAGCAACATATACTTATTTTACTCTGCATTTAGTTCTAGAACAACCTCATTACTGGCATCAGTTGAAGTCTCTGTATTTTTCTTTATGGTATCTATGTTATCACCAAGTATATTCACATCATCAGCATAGATCAGCAGATGATGTATCCCATTTAATTTCAGTGGGGGTGCTTAAGAATTAACAAAAAAGAACAGAAAAGGTGTTGTAAGATGTCCCATTGTGTTGAAACATCAACGAGTTAGGAGAAATTGTAGGTATAACCACTTCACAGTATATAAAAAATTAAATATTTTAAGATGCTTACAAAAACAGCTATTTGTACATCTTGTAAATGATATTTAAATAAATATTTTTGTGTCTGTTGTAAAACAGAAAAGGAGAGTTATATATAACATGAGCGTACACACAGATGAGCAGAACATACATGTACATATTGGAGTTCACGAGGTACCATGTATCAGATCTTACTGGTTTTGATGGATCAAAAATTATACTGGAGCGTGCAGACCTGTTACTAGGCAATGACCGCGAAACAAACGGGTTCCCATGGCAAAAATAGGGGAACTGTTGGAAACTGTGTTTTCTACACAGTCCGTGCTAAGGGGATATATAATGAAGTCGGCTGTCAGTCAGTCTGTGAAGAGAATGGTAGGAGGTGGGAGTGAGATGGCAGCCAGCCTGAGGGTTAGTCAACTGGAGCAATAGTTCAGTGTATGAGACGGTAGCCAGCCGCCAATGGCATGAGTGGGGAGGTTTAAGAATCTCCACTGTTAGAAACTGTTACAAGAGAATGACTAATAAAGACACTGCAGGCTGGAAAAGACTTAGCTGGCTCTAGTGATTTGTAAAGTGTGGGGATTAGCGATGGCATTATAATTACTTGTTTCAATTTCCAATACAAACGCCATCTACAGTCACTCATATATGTGACAATATCAAAACCAGAATGCTGACAGCATCTTATCTTAGTGAATTCAGTGAAGTCAGCATTTATCTTCTCAGCTATCATGCGCATCTGTTTTGAAACATGATGTAATTCATATGCATTTCAGTAATTTGTAACAGGGATGTTGGTTTCACTATTCATTATTAATACACACATCACACACAAAGTTTATACAACTCAAACCACATTACAAATGTAAAGAACATTATACTTTAAAACTTAGATTTATATTAATGAAATCAACTGCATTTCATACACACACGTGATATATTAACATTATCATGGAGAATCAGCAAAGTACTTCCCAGGATTTCTATGCTTTCGTATGGTGCCATCAAACACATCTTCTTTATCAAGCAATGCTCTGAAAAGACAACATCATATTAGATGACTTTGATACAGCTGTCTTAAACAAATAAAACAGAACATATCTCTGTAGCCTTCATGCATTCCTCGCAAAAAGTGCAAAAAATAAATGCACAATTATCCATCCATATAAGTAAATACCTGATTATCCATTATCCAAGCATCCAGAATTCACAACTGGCAAATGCTTCAAAGAAAATCCCTAACATTTTCATGAAGTTCATCAAAAATAAGTTTGTAATAAGCATATGTTCACCTGCTACATGGTAGTTCTCCCAGCTGACACTATCAGTGTGACCTGTTATCCTCCCTCATGCGGGCACCTTTACAGACAGTACAGGCTAGGTGAATTCATGATCATACACGTATTACAGAAATAAATGATATAAACTCCGTCTCAAGTGCAACCAATATATTTTGTGTCTTTGATCTTGCTCCCTACATTACATGTTTCCCACACAAACAGACATCATAATACCTAACAGTTCGTGCCATCCATTCGAGCACAAATTGTCGGGTATTAATTACCTAATAAATAGACTCAACACATACCCAATAACGGAAAAAGGAAAACAAATAGAGAAGAACATTATTAAAAACATACTACAGAACAACGGATACGACACAAACATAATCAAAAGATTAAATCAGACAACACGAAAACAAAAATCAAACACACATGACAACGAACAACATAAAACAAAGTGGGCCATATTTACATATAGTACAAAAGAAGTGAGAAAAATTACAAAACTTTTCAAAGACACACAAATAAAAGTAGCATTCCGCACACGAAACACAATAGAAAATATACTCAAACAAAAACCACAATTAGATAAATACAATAAAAGTGGCATATACCAAATGAAATGTGTAGATTGCCCATTGAAATACATTGGGCAAACGGGCAGAACATTTAACACTAGATATAAAGAACATATACATGATATTAGGAATAATGATAGCAATTCCGGGTACTCAAACCACATACTAAATACAGGACATGCATACGGAACAATAACAGAGGTAATGGAAGTTGTAACAACGGGAAAGAAGGGCAGACATTTGAATACATTAGAGAAATACCATATATATAAAATAAGTAAGAAAGGCCTACACATGAATGATACACACATAGAAACACACAATCCCATATTTCAAACGATACACGAAATCTATACAGACTAACGGTACCTTCCTCTCCCCACTACCCATTCCCCCCTACACTCACAAACATAAAACTCAGCACACAGTACATCAGACAGCACACGTAGTAAAGAATAGCAGCGGCACGCACACAGAAAGACTACACAGGGTAAGTACAAATAACAATATACACACATAAGAAAACACCACATACATAAGATGGTAATACAAATATATTTGTATATTACAGATAACACCTATACAGTGTGGAAACAAGAACTAGCCGCTGCAGCACTTCAAACACAGGGTGAATAACACTAACAATTTTAAAATTTTAAAATTTGGAGAAGAATTTAAGGGTTAAAATTAGAAATAAAGATTTTATTATGGTGCTATTACAATAAAGTCAAAATTAACGTGTGTGAAGTAATCTATGGGTGGACAGCTATCAACGAAGTAGAAGTTGATAATGACAGGTAGAGTGTTTTAGATGTTACATTTTGAACTGGGTGCAGTGTGACAGCGACGTGAGTGTTATACACCTGATGATGGCCGTCTGAGGCCGAAACATGTAGTGTAGGGAGCAAGATCAAAGACACAAAATATATTGGTTGCACTTGAGACGGAGTTTATATCATTTATCATATGGAGTGCAACAGGATGCTTAAATATAATATTGTATTACAGAAAGATGTGCCCAAAATCCTTCACCCATCAATCTGGTGTTTCATGCACAAAGACTCCCAGGCAAGAACTAAAGCAAAAATGCGAGCTTTCGACTTTGTATTTGGTTTCTACGAGAGTATTCCTCATGCAACTGGCAGTCCCCATTCCCCACACATGCCAGATAACAGGGAATGTACTGTGCCCCCCTCCCATACACACGCACACTCATATTTTCCTGATGTGTTTGCTGGTACTCTCATACTCAGTTCTGTCCTCAAGGTAAACGTACAATTCATCAGCAACTGTGTGTCTCTCAACAAGATTCCTGGTATGCATACCTGCATATACCACCTGCAAAAAGCGCTGTACAGTATTCCAAAAAGTAAGAAATGTAGTTTCACAAAAGTTGATATTTGGAGGTTCAATTTTTTAAACCTTATTGTATAAAAGAACGGTAAATGACATATTTCTAAACATTTTTCACATCTCTTCACTTCTTACTTTACTTCTCAACATGAATCCTAATATGGACCTCAGAAACTTCACATGGGCTGTAACCCATTTGGAAGATAAGGCTGAAAAACGTTTAAAAAACTCTAACCTAAAGATAGCTTTTAAAACAATTTCCACCATTGGTGAATTATTAAATGAGAAGCAAGAAATGAACTCATATGAACAAAGTGAGATATACAAAATAACCTGCCAAAGCTGTCACAGAGTATACATTGGTCAAACAGGTAGAAACCTAACAACAAGATATAAAGAACACATAAGAAACATAAGATTTAACAAAGATGATTCGGCCTTTGCCCAACACATACTAAATAAACGTCACCAGCACGGACGTATGACAGAAATTATGGAATATCATGAATATAAAAGAAAATTTTCACATTTATCACTTCAATAAATTTAATAGATAGAAGAGCAAAAACATACAAAGGAGAACGATAATCAGAACAGTATGTTCGACATCATAATAAAACATCAGTACACGCCCACATAAACATCATGAGTCGTAAGGGGTATACATACACGACACAACACACGTTAGTACAGTATAACAACACAGCGTAGCCTGTATAACTGGACCACCATATACATACATGACACGACACATGTTAGAACAGTATAACAACACAGTGTAGCCTGTATAACTGGACCACCATATACATAAACAACACAACACATGTTAGAACAATATAACAACACTGTGTAGCCTGTATAACTGGACCCCCATACATACACGACATAACACACATTAGAACAGTGTAACAACACAGCGTAGCCTGTATAACTGGACCACCATATACATACACGACATAACACATGTTAGAACAGTGTAACAACACAGCGTAGCCTGTATAAGTGGACCACCATATACATACACGACATAACACATGTTAGAACAGTGTAACAACACAGCGTAGCCTGTATAAGTGGACCACCATATACATACACGACATAACACATGTTAGAACAGTGTAACAACACAGCGCAGCCTGTATAACTGGACCACCATATACAGATACGACACAACACATGTTAGAAGAGTATAACAACACAGTGTAGCCTGTATAACTGGACCACCATACATACACGTTAGAACAGTGTAACAACACAGTGCAGCCTGTATAACTGGACCACCATATACATACACGACATAACACATGTTAGAACAGTATAACAACACAGCGTAGCCTGTAAAACTGGACCACCATACCAAAGGTAGGATTAAAAATAAAATGTCATTTTGAATAAAATCTGAATTACAGGAACACTACACTATACCCATAATACAACTGCAGAGCTTTGATCATCAGACAACAAAACCAGGCTATGGAACATACTCATCTTCCATTAAGGAGAAGAAGTGTAACAACACAAACCAAATTGGTTCTAAATTAGAACAAATATTGTACATTACTTTGTAAACAGACTATTGTAATAATTTTCAGATGTTTTGACAAAAAAATGTACAGCTTAGCATTAGTTGAAAGATATAATATTTATATCTATGACATGGTAATAGTAGTTCACATTAAATAAAACTCATTTAAATTGAAACTTGTCGTGTTAATAATATGTGATTAGACTGAAGTCACCATTGAGTGGGGCTGCTTGATATCTCACATTGAGACCAAGAGGTATGTCAACCAAAAAAAGTCTAAGAACCACTGCTCTAGATAATTTTCAGTTGGAAATAGCTGACATGCTAAGTGATGGAAGCGAAAGTTCAATACTGAAGCGTGTCAGTTTTCTTGGCTTCAATTTGAAATGTAGCATTTACAAAGACTCTGGAAAGAGAATGTTATAATGTTTTGCCTGACACTTGTAAGGGATGACCCCAAGTCAAAATACAAGCCTTAAATCACTAGTATCTACATTTTGGATGACTCAAATATGCAACTTCTACTCCAATATTGTTATTAAATCTTTAAATTCATTCAAAGTTTTTGGGCAAAAGACAAATTTCATGGCCATTTTCTAAATCAGCATTAAAAATTCTACAAGATTTATCCATTTCTGAACATTGTGCATTTTTTCTTTTACCAACCAGTAACATAAATACCACAAAATTTGCTTAGTGAAACTGAATTGCATTAGGTTATATTCTGATAAACTCACTTCTTTCTGCCATACCACGACTGATACTTCTTACATAATTTTCTCAGTCAAAGTGGTTCCACTTACCGTGGCTTTTTAGAGCTTTCTTCTTCTGGATCTCTATTTTCATCACCAACACTTTCACTACTGCTATCAGAAAATAATGCCTTTGAATTCTGAAAAGAATACAATATAAAACAGACTTAAGAAACTCTGTTTTATGGAACTAAAGCATGTTACAATAACGCATATTCAGTTCCATCACATACTATATTCTTATATCAATTTTAGTATTACATTCCCATCTACAGCTATGTACCCCAAGAGGTCTCTTCCCTTGAGGTTTCCCAACAAAATTGTGTGTGTACTCTCATCTCTCCCATGGAACAACAGAATATTTTATAGTAGGTAACACAGTTATTACAAACTTGCCTTACAAAAGTCATTAACAGACAGGTACAGCAGGTTAAGTTGGCCTTGAGATATGCAGTAGCTTCACTGCTGGAACAGACGTTCAGGGATAAGTGGAGCTGAGTCTCTTAAGTGCTGTGATTGAGTTAACGTGTGTTGAGTTCCTTTTCAATATCATTGGCCCATTTATAATTAGGCCTTTCATTTTCATTCTTGTTTTTACTGAACATGATCAGATTGCAAGGTGAGAACAGAGGTGTAAAGTGATGCAAAGGAAAAGTAAAGAAATTGTTATAAGTATTTACAGTTTCATGAAGAAAGAAGCTGAGAGTGACAAAGTGATTAATGTTAATCATGTATGAAGTCACTGATGTGTCCTTATGTACAATGAAAGGTATTTTAAAAGAGTATGAACATAGTACACAGGTGGGGAAAGAATTCAGCATATCTCACACAAAATGACCAAGAAAATGAAAACTTATGCAGATCATTCTGAAAAGAATGTAATTTGAAGACGGATTAATGAATTTCACACAACAGAAAGTGACTGTCTTACTTAAATACGGTTAGCAGTACTCAAAAGACAGATTAACTGCATTCTATTATTAATTTTGTGAAGTGTGTCCTTCATTGCTTGTGTAGTTTTTTGTGCTGTGTTTTGTTTGAATGTGGTGTGTAATTTTGTGTGATGTGTGTTATTTGTGTGTTGTCTTATTGTAATATCACTGCCACCGGGTAAAAACCTATTTGCAGTTTAAATAAAATAATATAATATAATTCCAAATGTTTTGTTAATGTTTAAATTGCAGACAAAATCTGGAGACCATCATCAAAAAATTCATTTTTATAACTGTGAAATAACTGTGAAAGATGGCTGAAGATGAAGTTAATCCCAAACCTTCCACCAGATTGATATTAATGATGGATCGGTTAAAGAATATGTCGCCAGAAAAAAGAAGCTCCAGAAGATTACAGGGAATTCAGTTGAAGCTTTGTAAAATGTTCACCAGCCAATGGAGGTAATTCAATCTGTACTTATATTTTCATATTTAGTATTTTCTGTTTGCACCAGTACCACTAGTGAACACTGTTGTTACCCTCTCTCTTGCGCATCTGAGCTCATGTCCTACAAACTTGTAATATAAATGAGCTATTTCTTGTTGTCCATGAATGTCATGCGATATAATGACCATAGACAAAATTTTGATTGTTAATCGGATTTACTGAAGTCTTACAACTTGTAACCACAAGGATTATGCCCTCACTGTTCAACACAATTCACAAATCACCACGGGACATACTAGGTCTTCTTAGTCTGTACCAGTCTTCACTAGTGGTTGCTTGGTGGCGGCAGCAGCGAAAGTTCCCTCTCCCCTGGGTTCCCGAACTGTTCCCAGGCCTCAGCTACCAGCTTCTCTCAACAAGCATCAGCTCATAACAACTGAACCCCAGCGGTTATCTAACTCACCACCTCAACTAACTCAACTCCTCCATAACTGTTCTGTTTCTAACATCTCAGCACGGACTGCACAGAAAACACAGTTCCTCTCATGCTGTTTATGGGCAATTGCCTAATAAAGGCCAGTCTAGGTATTTGTTTTGCGGTCATTGCCTAGCAACAGGTGCATGCCACACTGCTCCTAGCCTACAGGCATACTGCCATTACTTCTTTTCCGTGGGCCGTGCCTGTGATATGTGATTGGCCTCGCCTTCCTTTCCTGCGGCTCAGTTCTCACAGCAATTGCTTGCCATCTGCTCCCTCCTTAACCAGTTAAGTGGTATGTTTTGTTTTTATCTTTCCAGCGGTGGGACATTAAAATCTGTTACAGCAGCATTTAGTTTTATAATTCTTGGTCCTTTTTCAAAATTCAATATCTCAACCATATGTCATTACAGAATTATGAAACAAAAAGTCTCTGAAAGACCAATTATCATAGTTCATATATATATACACACACACACACACACACACACACACATTTTTATGGCCGTTAAATTTAACTTATATTTTTTAGTATAATTCCATACTTTTAGCTTTATTCTCAAAAAGCAGGCAAATGTTGCCACTGACATGCATTTGAGTTACCAATACATGATCACAAAGGCATGTCTGAATCATGCACATTCAGTATATGCAGTCCAGACTGGCATCTGGTGTTTAGAGATAAAACCCAATCATAAAAGCTGAATGACAAAACCACCTTCAGCCTAACACACATTCACGTTTGATTTCTGAGATATTTCACTGTGACTTGTTACAGCTCTGGCAGCCAGATTGATAACAGACATTTCTTATTGCCATGTGGGTTGAATTTGTACTTCTTTTGCAAGCTCAAGACTGCCGTGGATGAATGAACTGTGCAACAGAAGCTGTTGCAAAAGCGTTATCTTGCACAGACTATGAAATCATCAACAAAACAATTATACCACTGAAAACATTGCTGTAACTCCAGTGGCACATACTGTGAAGATTTTTATAATTATGTTCTGGTATTCAATAACAGCCCATATCACACTTTCTAGCCACTAAAACTTTACACTCAAACATTTCTTAGCCACTTGCTGAACCTTGATTCCTATTCACGCCTTCAGAAGTCGGCCGCCATATGGTAACATTAGAAACAGTGCAGCACACAGGGCCTCCCTGCAGTTTTCACAGTTGTACCTCGTTTCATGAAGAAACTTATGTGTGTTACAGTGAACTGTAAAATGTAACCACGTGCTGTATCAAAGAGTTCAATTAATCCGATCTTCAATCAAAAATCCATCTAGGGTCACACTCATACACGTGACAGCTGGTGTCCGAAGTGGGATTGACCAGAATAATTGCATTGGATAGGACTGATTCAATCGAACTGAGGCAAGACGGATGCCTGACTAGAAGAAATGTTTTCATAATATTATATTGTAGCATCCTGTGCACTTTTCACTTAGCGTTTATTTATTTGCATTCTTACAGGAAACACCATGTCCAGTAAGACTTATTAACTTTAAAGGTTAAAAGGTCACTACATGTATTGGACAATATGGTCTTCATCAGGTGTTATAATCTTTTAGATGAAGAAAGTGCTGTCTTCTGTTGTTAATATATATAGATATGAAGGCACCTTCAATGTGCTTATGTGTTGTGTTTCTCCTTACTGCATGTTTTGCTGCATGTCTTGTCCCTGAATCAAGCCATATATTAAAGATGTAAATTCAGTATTAGTTTTAAGGCTATTTTTTCAGCCTTCTGTCTCAAAACTATATCTTGAACAGGTACATAACATGAATTTCTGGCTAAACAACTCTAGGAGTATTGATACAATCTTCTCATATTTGGAAGTTTTTAAATTCTTCTATCTGTAGCAGTTACACATTGCTGAAATATCCTTCTCTCATTTGCCACAGTATTACTTACTTAGCACTGATATCAGTGTGCTAAGTTATTCCTCTCAATGATCACTTTCTCATAAAGTGACAACAACTTACACTTCACGTTTGTTTTTGTATCCATGCATGTAGCTGTATATAATAATCAAGCCAGTTATGTTTCATGTTTCAGACCTTACACTGTTCAGATTATCCTATTAATTTCACGTCCAAAATATTACAACTTAGTCTGTTCCCTTTCATCTAACAATTTTGAGCAATTCATCAAACTGTGGCTTGCGCAGCTTTAAACCATAATATAGACTCTCTGAGTGATATACTATCCTGATAGTTTTAGACTCCCTGTTGATGTATACAATGGTATTCAACTATTCCAAAACTGCAAACGTTTTGAGATCTCTACCTAATACTGGTAAGTTAGCGCGGCCTCCGTAGTCTAGAGGTAACGTTCCCACCTCATGACTCGTAGTACGCGGATTCAAATACCCGGCGGAGGTTGTCGAATTTTTAAGGGCGGAAAAAGTCAGGGAACAAGTCCTCCGGGAGGGACTTTAAGCCGTGGGTCCTGTGTCGTAGCTTTACAGCACGTAAAAGAACTTCATATTTTCAAAGGAGGTCACTGAGCCAAATTACGGACGTTTCCCGCCCAACAGCAGTCTCTAATACCTCTGGTAGATGGGGGAAGCATTATAGATACCTCTCAGCTAGTAGAGCCGGTCTCATGTTCCTTTGACACACTGGTGTCAACCTACAAGACTACAGTGTTACAACCCTGAAGGCCATGAGATGAACATTCACCTCAAAACTTGACTTCATGAACGCTGTGATATGAAAATATCATACTTCTGAAAATTACTTTTTGGATATGGCACAGTTTACAACTTTAACCTCCATCATTATTATCAGCTTCATATAAGTCTTGTTCCCAACTTTCTGATTCAAAATATCCTCTCTCCCTACTTCTGCATGGAAATTTCCAAACAACATTTTCATGTGGTACTTTAGGAACTGATCAAGTACACACCTTAGTTGGCAAAGATGTATTTTATATCATCACTTTTATCCCATTCAGTCATCTACTGGTTCACTTCCACTCTTGTCTTCCTGTACTCCCAATAACTGTACTTCTTACTCTGCTTATTCCCTTGCTACTGTTTCCAGTGACCTTACCCAATAACTCCTGACATTCCAATTTCCAAATCTCATACCCATTTTCCTTTGCTTAGGCTGTTCCAAGTCTCGGAACCCATTTAATGTTTCATATTTCTTTACAGTGAAGAATTAAGAGTCCTTCACGGTCTCAAACCTGAATAAACACTTATTCAATATACTTACAGCTACTGTCCATACCTGTAGGCACTCTCCTCCATACATAAGCTGATGATTTGACATGCCATGGAGATAGGGCACCCACTTACTATAGTAGTCACACATAAGAGAAAAATGAATTTGATCAACTTATAAAATCACCTGGTCTTGGTTGTGACAAGTGGAGTGGTCACATCTGCAGACTTTTGAGCACCTTAAGCCAATCTTCCTGCACCCACAGAGTTTGTTTTTACACACACCCTTACACATGCACCTGACCTGACCATCGCAGTTTCTCTTCACGGCGTGCTCCTGCTCAGGGTGCGCAGAAAATCTGTGACTCTGCAAAGGGGAAGCAAGCAATAGACATAGCCACAAAAATGTTATAACTACTCATCTACTTCCTGAACGAAACATAAGGGAAGGATGGATGCCCACAGTGGTCAATTTTATATTCCTTACTTTCAATATCCAGTTGAAGGTTTCTGACACAAGTTACTCATTTATTAGAAATAATGATTATATCTGTTCCTTTAACATACAGTAAAACTTGGTTATAGCAACTTCGGTTTCTACGACACCTTGTCTATTGCGTCAATATTCAACGGTACGAACTAATTCCTCATAAAGCAACTGTTTTTATACCTTGCTTAGTACGACATGCACAAATGCATCAACCTCGTATGTAACGTCATTTTCATCCCTGAATTTCTCTGATATGGACATTGAACGTAATTTAGAAAGTGTGTGTTGGGCAAGTAACAGGAAACAGATGAAGATAACTGATTACTGTACTCATATCTAGGTACAGTAAGGCACAACAATTGATGTAATCTACTGTAATTTGGTGAGTAGGCCTACCTTTAATATACAGTATTAGTGCGGTGTGTATTGTCAGTGAAAAGCGCTGTAATATGTCTTTGATATTATACATTTGGGCAATTCCACGTTAATGTTAGGTTAGTCTGTACTTAACTACGTATTTCACTAAAAAATGCAACATTTTAACTCGGTTTTTGGTAGATTTTTACGTGACTAACATAAGGCTACTGTGGAAGTGCCCATTTCGGTTACAACGACATTCGTTTATAACGACACTATTTTTAGGTCCCTTTGATGACGTTATAACCAAGTTCTACTGTATATGAAAATTACATTAAGTTCTATGACAGCATATTACTAAATAAACTGGACATCCCAAAAACAACAAAATACATTTTAATCTAGCTTTCTTTCATTCCGTTGGCCTACCCTCACAAACATTTCACAATAAACAAGGAAATTGATTAACACTAAGCATGTGCAAGTGTGACTTTTTCAGTTTGGGACAAGATTTAGGAACAAATTTGAACATCAAAATGAGAAGATCTTTTTATAATAGATCAATTTCTTCCCTGTAACACTTGCAATTTATATCAAGAGCACTTTTCCAATATGCTACTGCATTTACGCACATACAAGATGATTCTGAATATTCGACGATGCTGTACTAGGAAATGTGGCAGTATAAGAAAGACAACTTCATTAATTAACCATGCGAAAAAAATTAATAATTAAAAAAAGATACACAGGAGCCAGGGTAGCATAGTCAGTACAGTGACTGGCTAAGAGCTGGATGATTTAGGGGTCAAAGTTTGAGGCCTGGTAGAGTCAAGCATTTTCTCTGCTCCAAATCGTCCAGATCACCTCTGGGGTCCATCCAACCTCCTATCCAATGGGTACCCAGGGCTCTTTCCCTGGGCATAAAGCGGCCGGGGCGTCAAACTGATCACTCACCTCCAGATAGTACCAAGGTCAAGAAAATGTGGATCTATACATCCACTAGCCCATACGTCTTCATGACATAGCGCTTAATTCCTTCAGCACAGGGACAACTTTACCTTTTTTTTTTTTTTATACATGTCGGGTATTGGGTTTGTTTCCTTCTTGAAGTCAAAAGCCTTTATTCAGATTCATCAGCCTCACCGTATTCACCATTCACATCATATATCTCAATTTAAGTGTCTTCACAATTCCCATCTTGTCTCGCATTCACTGCTCACATTCCCAACTTCTTCAACCCCCTCCATTCCATCCATTTCGTCAGATAAACAGTACTATATAAATCCTTTGACCATCACTTCTGGAGAGACCTGTTTCGATGATCCTGAGCCACTCATAAAGCAGATTTTCACTGGAGCTCTTTATTTTCCTGCTAGTGTCAGAATATGATCTCCTATCATGAGCCATTTGGAATACAATTCTTTCTAATGCTCATTAAAAGGCATACTTCTTAGAAGGTGTACTTATGAAGTCATCCCTGTATCTTGATGGCATGGATCACAGATCTCGCATCCATTGCCTGATGACTGTCGAATTCATCCAGCACACGTATTTGTCATTTCTCAGTTTTACTCTTTGTTTCCTCCTCAGACAGCTTGCAGCAAGTCCCACATCAGTTTGTTTGTTTGTTTACAAAGCTACACCTTCGGCAGTTTTGGGCTCAGTATCACATGTGGTGGTAGTTTTATGCTGTCTGCCAAATTTGTCAACATTACAGTCATGCGAATCTTTTCATGACCTCACACATTTATGACATTGGATTTTCAACCTAGATCACCAATGGTGTAATTGTATTGCATATTGAAATACACTGGCATTGCCTCAGTGCGCAATGCAACTTCCTTATATTTTTGCAAAATGAAGAACTTCACTTAACTGGTGGGGATGGACTGTTCCTCCACATCAATTGCACTCACCACCTGAGTTGGATTTAAAATTTAAGGCTCTTGCTGGGTAACAAACTTGCATGAAATTGACATTTCATTCTGTCTTTGAATCCATAAAAATGACAATATTCATATAGATCTGGCATAAGTTTGAGTATTTGTTATTTCCACTTTTTGAAAAACTCCAAGGAGACATAGTATACTCATTCCATTTCAGTCGTTCGTTTGCTCTGCATGTTTAATCACCTTAATCTGAAAGTATAAATTATAACTGCCAGTGCATCATAGTTTTCGACAATTCACAACTAGCTTCTTGATATGGTCAGCCATTTTTATGTTAAATGGCCCTTGAATTAGCAGAGAATCAAATGCTATCATAAAGTATTAGTTATTGCTTTTGTTTTGTAACTTTGATCATTTTTATTGCTAGTGGGGTGGGACTAAGTCCCTTGTACTGCGGCCACTTCTGGCCTATTGTACCAGCCCCAGATGATAGGTGAGGGTGATTGTGGAGCAATTGGTGAAATGAAGATTGGCAGGGGAAACTGAAGTACTTGGAGAAAACCTGCCCCAGTGCCACTTTGCCCACCCCAAATCCCACTTGACCAGACACAGGATCGAACCCAGGCAGCCGCGGTGGGAAGCCAGTGACTAATCGCTTGAGCTATGGCACGGCCCTGACTTTGATCATACTTCAGGCAACTTCATGGCAGCTTTTGGGTTCTGATCTTGAAACAATTTCTCTCTCTTTCTATCAGTTCTTACTCTAAGAGCTGCTTGGAAGACACATAAGGGATGCTTCACAAAGAGAAAGTTAATAAAAACCACGTGAAGAGTTACAAATGAAAAATGGGGTTGGGGTAGGAGAAAAAGGAGAAGACAGAAAGTCACTCATTCAGATGTGGCCTAAACAGTTCTTTGGAGAAAACTGTCTCTTTTACAGACAAGTCAAGTAGACAGTGTAATTTCCAAAATGAAAACATTTTCATACTTCCTTTTATAAATCATGCAGCCACAAGTTTTTGATCACACAATTTTGCAGAAGACATGCATGATTTATGTGGTGAAATAAAGCAAATGTGAGAAAATGCCACAATAGGCACAATGTAATGAGGCTTCACTGTAGATTAAGATATTTTATGAAGATTTGTGTGGCAACATAAAAACTGGCATGCCTCAGTCAGCCATTTACTGTGCATGCGAAGGCATGTTTGGGGTACTCCTCAGTGTTGCTGCAGGCTATGTGTATGTAAGTGGCAAGCACCCAGCTCACTGAACACTTCCACATCTATATTACAACTGAGTCCTAGTGTTATTACATAAGAAACTAAAAAAATGAAGCATACATTCTGGATATAACCTTTACAGTTAGTTAAGCGCCACACTATGAAGACATAAAGGGGAAGGTAACTATAGCTTCACACATTTTAAACCACTTTGCTATTAGATGGAGGTGAGTGGTCAGTTTCACCCTCCACAGCTCCCAGTGCCCACTGGATAGGATTCAGGGAAGTCCTCAGAGCAAGTGTGGTAGAGGAACTCTCTTTTTCTGCCAGGTATCAAACCCTGGTTTGTTCAGTCTGCAGTCAGTTATTACAGTAATGAGCTATCCCAGCTCCCTTTTTGTTTTTCTTTATGATACAAGGACAAATAAAAATTTTTCTTCCATTAACTTACTTTAGACATGTCTTCATTTCAACCTGAACCATGAATGTGGCAACATAAAGTCCTGATCTGGCCCCATCGCCTGTTCGGGTCATGCGGAAAAAAAGTCTTGCTGGCTGCCGATTCATATCAGATTTTGAGGTAATGGAAGAAATTAGGGTATAACTCCAGGCAAAGTGGACACAGCTCTTCAAAAATGGCATCAATAATTGCATGCATTGTAGAAATGTCTTAAACGTCGGGACAATTATGTGGAAAAATGACTTTAATGTGGACCACAATCCTGATTGTGTACTATACAGAATTTATGTATGATGTGACAGAAATAAATTTATGAAAGTAATTCCCTGACTTGCCTTCATATACATATATGTCTTCATCATACCAATTAACAATAGTTCTGGCAATGAACTACGGACCCCTCAGGTGTTATCTGCCTGAAGCAGAGGCATGAATGAATCCACTCATGGAGAAGGCACACACAACTATCTTTAGCTGTAGAGCAATGGCTGCAAGGGATGAGCACATAATTACATCAAAAGAACCACATTCTAACTTGATTCACAACAGTCCACTGCGGAAAAGGCACAATATATGAAGAGCACAAATTTCTTTACTTACAACAAAACAACATGAAGAGAAAATAAACAAGTTACCTTCAACTTCTGAATTCGTTTGAAGATTGGTGTTTTCTGCCAGTCAGGGTCTAAATCAACATTATCATCTTCACCATCAAGTTCATCATCCAATATATCTTCTGTATCATGGTAAGACTGAAGATCCTTGTTTGAAAACTTTTTGACTGAAATGGTGACAGTCTGAAAGAAATTTGATAGACAGAAACCTAGGTAACAATACTTCTTTGAAAGTGCAGGTGGAACACAAACACAATTAAAACGAACACTGTTGTTATGTCATACTTTTTGCTGTGAAACATACAGAAGTCAAGGTGAACAAACAGGTCGGAAAATCAGATCTTGCAAGCCTTGCAAGTCAGTGAAAGATCATCATTTCATGGTTCAGTACTTAGTAGCATATTTCTTCCATCCTATTCATAGTATTAGATGTCGAGAGAGACCATTTCCCATGAGGTCTCACAAATAATGGCCAAAATTTTTACACAGCAACTATGAAATCTGGTAAGTAGGTACGAGGTCTATCAGAAGGTTCCCGGACTAGGTAAAAAAAGAAATGTTGGCTTAACTTACTCAATTTTGGCTGCTATCTCCTTCAAAATAGTTTCTTTGGGAACGTATACAGCAATCCCATCTTTTTTTTCATGCCTCAAATGCACTGTGAAAGTCATCTTCCTTAATGCTATCGAGTACAGTTTATGATTCCCTTTGGATGTGAGACACTGTTTCAAAACATAATCCCTTCCGTTTCATTTTCAATTTGGGAAAAAAAGCGAAATCACAGGGGCTAACTCCGGTGAGTAGGAAGGATGGGACACAACAAACATGTTGTTAGTGATAAACTCTGTGGTTTTCAGGGATGTGTGGGTGGGCAACACAAGTCATTTATCACTACGCACTTTTGACAACGGTAGGAAACAATGCTCTGCTGGCACAACCCGAAGCCATAGAATAATATATGTACACAGAGACAATAGATACAAAATTACATAAGTGTCCCCCCCCCTTGCAAGATTTCCGATTGAAGTTACTTAAAACAACAGCAAGAGGGAAATTTATACTCAATCTGAAAGAATAATTGAGGAACTGAGTAGAAAGCACTGATGTATATCTCAGGAACATTTAACATTGTTCTTACGGAATCAAGGATAGCGTATGTTCAGACTTTCACATACATCAAGGAACATAAAATCCAGGGTTCACTGTAATATAGGGAGATCGAGAAGTTGCGCACATCACACTAAGCAATTATATTTTGCTAGTTTAATGCACAAACTACAAGACATACAGCACTAACTATTAATGTTTATAACCTTACATCTTAGAAATGCACAATCAAATCATGTCTTTACAACATATGCTCGAAAAGGCTTCCCTGTTCAGCAATGCATGCGTCAGCTCTTTTTACCATGTTTGAGGTCACTTTGTGGAGCGCCTGTAAACTGATGCTGTTAATCACCATCATAATTTTCCTCTTGAGGTCATCCAGTGTATGCGGATTGTTTTTATAGACAATTCCTTTGAGGTACCCCAAAGGAAAAAATCTGCAGGTGACAAATCGGGCGAACGTGGGGGCCACAATCCTTTTGAAATGAGACGGTCACCGAAAAACTCGTGCAAGAACTGCATGGTTTCAGTAGATGTGTGACATGTGGCACCATCTTGCTACAACCAACATTCACGTTCATCAACATTAAGAAGCACAATAAACTGTGTGATGATGTCTTGGTACACTGGACTGTTCACTGTTGTTTCAAAGAAAATTGGGCCCACTACTCGATGACATGATACAGCACATCACACTACAGTTTTCTGACAGTGCAAGGGCTTTTCATGTAACCCATGTGGATTTTCAGATGACCAAATCCTATTGTTTCGACCGTTCACATAGCCACTAAGGTGAAACAACGCTTCGTCAGTGAAGAAAACCTGATCAAACTCTTCAATTCCATGGTTGCCAACAAATGTCCAAAATCATCTACAGTACACTAAGAGTTTTCCTTTATCCAGGTCCTTCAGTTCCTGCACACAGCGAACACAATATGCACGAAGGTGTAACTACTTCATCGCTTTCTGAGCACTTCCATATGAAATCCCTGATTGTGCTGATAGTCTCCTCAGGCTTTTTGCAGGGGAACACTGCAACATTTTCTCCACATCAGCCAGTTTAGCCTCAGTCAAAATGGCCGGCCTCCCAGATCTCTTCCTATCTGAAATTGATCCACATTCCCGAAATCGGTTGATTATTCTTGTTATTGACGAATTGTTAGGAACTGCAGAATCCAGATATTCCCGACGATACTTGTCTGCGACATGTGCAAAAGAACGACTGGCGAAATAATGTTCCACAATGAAAACTTGTTGTTCTTGGGAAAACGATATGTCTTGTTACGCAATAAACAAAGCTAAACTGCAGATGTAGTATGATCGACACACGGCGGATGGCGTTTCTAGTCATTGTTAGTACTCCTATAGTACAACTTTTAGGTCAATGTGCATGACTTTTCGATCTCCCTGTAGTTAACTGTAGTCTTGGCTTCTTATTAGTCTATTAAATTTATAAAATTCCTGACTAATTTTAAGCCTGTCATGGGAGAATTACTTCACTACAAGAAAAATAGCATTTTTCTTCACTAATTTTGGCATAAGCATACCTGATTCATTTTCTTTTCTTTGGCTGTTAACCGACACTTCAGTTTGTCTAATTCATCAGTCTTATCTGCTAGTTCTTTCCTCAAAATTTCCATCTTTTCTAGTTCCTGGTTTTGTATGTGAAGACGCTGAGCTAGGCCAGTCTCTCCAGTTTCACAGTTTACAGGTATTGGAAGCTGACGCAGCAAAAGAAGAACCTGAAAAGACAAACACAAATTAATCACACTTATCTGTAAGTGTCCCAGTCTAGAAAATCGAAATTAAAGGCCATGGGGATTCGTTGAGCTGACCACATGACACCCTCTATCCGCAAAAGCTGGCACTAATTTCGCCGACAAGCAGCAGTCACTCAGTCGGTATAGTTTGCTTGCAACACTGCCCGAACTGAACTAACATCAACTCTGTTTAATTAAGTTTAAATTACATTACAGTAACTAACGATGTGCATGTAAAGTTAAAACCTGTAGTATACTAAAGACTGTAGAGTTTAATGGTTCTCTTACTGGTCAGTAAGTAGTGGGAGTTCAGTGTGGTAGACGGCATTAATAAAGAGTACCTTGCAAGATGCACAATCTGATGCAAATCATTGTAAACAATCATTAATATTTTACTGAAATAGGTCTAATTGCAAGCAGGAAGTAAAGTGAATAACCAAAAATCTGCTCTAAACATAAAATGCTAAGTAGTTTCTGGACCACCATGAACTAAACTGTGGGTAGGCAGAAGTCTACAGACTTAGTTCAACATCATACTAGGAACTTCATTCAATCCCATCAAGAATCAGGAGGTAATAACAGATTGGAGTACCGATTCACTTTGTTTTACAGATGAGAGATCTGAATTTATTTATGGATGGGAAGGAAAAATCCATATGAGGATATGAAATTAAATATGGCACAATACCTTTTCCTGGTGCTCCCTTTCAATGCTGATGATCTCCTGTTGATGATTTTCAGATTCTTCTTTCAACTGCTGTTCATACTGTGCCAATTTACTAAGCACTTTATGGTGCGTAGACTGTAAAAAACACAAAATATCAGTATCATCCCCTCCAGTGATGGGCCTGTTTGAGACTGTCACAAAGCTAGTCAAGATGCTTAAAGGTAGTAATTCCACCACATGACTGTTACACTGGTTAAAAACAAACTGGCAGGACTTCATTGCCTTCATACAAAGTACAAAAATATACAAGGAAGACAAAGAAAGGACATGAATGTGAATGGAGGAGCTTTAACAAATGGCCACTTGTAAGAGCAAGGAAATGGGAAGATAATATGAAAACAAATTTTATGAGGATAGGAGGTGGATGGAAATGATTCATGACTGTGTCCAATAGTGCACTTAGATATCAGGGGTGCTGATTCAGATTCTACCACAATGTTTGTCATATTTCCTAAGATTATATCTTATAGTAACCAAAAAAGAAAAAAAAAAGTGTACCCTTATTTGAAGCTGCTTTAAGGAGTAGTGGATTTCAATTCCTACACTACAGAAATTTTTTGATTGGGAACTCACATGTGAATTCTATTGTATATTCATTGAGAAAAACAAAACACAGCTTATGTGTTCTGAATACATTTAAAAAATGGCTGATAAGGACAGGCCAAATGCAAGACAATAATTTAAACTAAGTTCAAGAACAATGGAAAATTATGAGAATTAATGTACTTCTGGCTTATTTTGGACTTCATCCATCGTCTGGTATGTAAAAGACAAAAGACCACGACGTTTCGGAGACTGGATCTGTCTCCGTCTTCAGGTGGGTAGGGAAGGATAAACCTACTCAGTTAGGCCAGTTAGAAAGAGCTAGTCTCAATCACTGGTCCAACTGAGTAGGTTTATCCTTCCCTACCCACCTGAAGACAGAGTCAGATCCAGTCTCCGAAACATCGTGGTCTTCTGTCTTTTACATACTAGACGATGGATGAAGTCCAAAATAAGCCAGAAGAAGTACAGTATACGCCATAGTCAGAATCCTTTCAAGTCTATATGAGAATTAATGTATACAAAATTGCTAGTAGATGAACTCCAATGGACAAAAAATTTTCAAAGTGAAGAGTGACTGGGTAAAGGCAGGTGAGGTTTGAAATAGGTAAAATGGTACAAGCAAGTTCAACTTCCCTTCCAATGCTAAAACATATGAAAACCTCATATACCTGTACATGTGGTGCACGCTTTCTTCTCATGGCACAGTAAACTCCCAGTTATCTGGTATCCAAGAAACCAAAATTCTAACGCAACCAGCAAATTTCCAAATAAAATTTACCATTTTATGAAGTTACTTCAAGAACCAAGACGTAATGCCATCACGTTCATCCGCCATGCAGTAATTCTCCCAGCTACCAATGGGAGCATATTCCATTCTTCTCTTTCACCCAGGTGATGTTACATTGAAAGTGATGCATGGTTACAATAGAAGTAGGATGAATCTGTGATCACATCATGTCCAAAAATCTCTCTCCTAAGTAGAACTCAAACATGAACTAAAGCAAAAATAAGTTGTTTTGACTTTGAAACAGAAATGGGAAAAAATATCACATGCATAGAAAGGGGCAAAAATTGCAAGAGAATTGGGTTCTGTAAGTTTTCCTTATACAATTGACAGATACATGTATCTGTCCCACCCTATTCCCCGCATATGGTGCTATGAAATTTCCAGTTAAGATCTCTCTGCTTGTCTGAACGCTTTAAATTGATGTATACCTTGAGCACAAGAAATTTGATACTGAGATAATGGGGCTTGGCCCATACAAATTAAATACTAAATATGGGAAACCACTTAACTGATAATAAATTTAATGGGGGTAGTGTACAGAGTACTATAACAAATGTTTCCCTTATATTACAAGATGTGCAGCCACAGCATTCACATTTAACCTCTAGCTTACCAGAAGTTCCTCATATTTGGATTCTTTGTTAGAAGCATCTCTCTTCATTCCAGAAGCCAACTCAAACAGATGTTTAAACGCACATTTTGCATCTGCCATAGACTGTATGGTATCCCATCGGGTCTTTGCTTTATTTTCTGTAACAGATGCCATTATCATGCTATATTATAAGTTATCTTGTTAATGATCCTGAATCAAATCCTGTCCCTAAGCTTTATCACATAACAGCCTCCTGAAAAAATACTGCCAGGTGAGTGAGGGATGGGGTGTATGTGCATGCCTCTCTCTTTTGAGAAACACCAAGGGCTTCCTCCCTATCTTTAGGATGGATGTAGAACCTGGAGCAGGCCAAGATTGGCTGTGAGAGCTTTCTAGAATGATTTTATGAGCTAATAAGTAGTATATAGTGGTCAGGTATAGAGAAGGAGACATGAAACAGTATGTACAGTGGGGTGAAGTGTAATCGTAGTGGACAAAAACAAGGTGACATCAAAATCTGAAGCAGTTGTTGGTAGTGAGATAATGCCTGTTCCAAAACATGACAAATATTACAGTACAGTTAAAATTAAATTAATGCCACACTAGTACCTTATTCAAGATGCATGCTTTTCCCAGACTGGCCTTCTTCTGCAATCTTGGTCTGGCATGTTTACCAGGGATGTCATACTTTGGAAATGATCCTGATAGGTTTCCAGTTACACCTATGATTATTGGTATCACCTTCACTTTCACATTCCACATGTGCTGTACTTCAATCACTTCTATTGTTTACATATATTAAAATGTACAAAATGTGCCAAACCTATCATGAGGTTCTACATAACCTTCCTTAGCTAGAGAGGGAGATTCTGCTATTAAGTGTTCTATCAACCTATCAAGAACACTACATTTACTATTATAACAGTTCTCATAAATTTGTAGCATAATATTTGATATTTGGTGCAACAATTATCTCAGTTTCAGGTTCTCCTTTTGTTTAAAGAGAGAGAGAGAGAGAGACCTTTTTTTTTGAAGGCCCAAGCATCCAGATTTTATGTGCCTCATCCATGAATCGTTTTATTATCTCATCTACTTTTTAGAGTAAAATGTACTTAAGACATTTCCACACAGAATGTTTTCCTATGAACATCAATACTGAGTTGTGTAATGCAGCCCATAAGGTCGCGATTCAGCAGGGCTTTAAGGCTGCAAGATTAAGCACTCACAAATTTTAATTACCAGGAAATGTCCATTATGCGACTGATAAATTCTCTGGACCAGTAGCTTGTTTTGTTGTATACTGAAAGCTGTTCTCCACATTAGAACTTCCAGCCTCACTAGCTTGTTCAGTAATTTTCTACCATCCTTCCTGTACGTCATCATCTCTACTACCTTCCATCTTTGACGTTCAGTCATGTCTTCTTCCCCACCAAACTGATCCTTACATCATTTGTGCAGCCAAGTATATCCCACTGTGTAAACCATGCCTTGTCCTCTTTTCCTTATGTCTCAACAACCAACACTCTTAAATTACTGTTTGGTATGTTTGTTTGTGATGGCATGTGATGCCATTCTGTATCGGAAATTAAGTTTCGTTCTGGGATCTCTTGGGAGTTGCTGCGATCAGACAGAGAGCTCCTGTTGTGTGGATACAATGGAAAACTGTGTAATTTTATCAAGCATACAACAAGAAAGTGCATTCATTTGGTTTGTGGTAAAGTAAGTCTTCTTAATTTCAAAACCAATGTGCTTCATTTCAGATAATGCAAGTTCTTACTGTGTTTGTTCTTTTATTCTAAATAAAAGGGTTTTTGTGTGAAATGGGCCCTTTAATAAGTTTATGGTCAGTAGGTTATTTACAAATTGATGCTCACTGAGCAAACAGTTGTACATGACGAAGTTATCTTCACCTGTTTCACTAAGTAATGTTTTCAGTTGTAAGCTTTTGTTTGCTCTAGAATATGTAGACTATGCACCGCATGATGCTGCTGACCTTGGGTAAGTTTTGTTCCTGAGCCTGGAGGCTGTGGAACTCAAGTTAGACATACTATGAGTCAGTTCTGCTGGGAACATGTTTAACCTCAGAAAGTTAGGCAACACGTGGCAAGCCTTGGTTAGCAGAGTTGTATAACAGACATGGCTCTATACAAATGTCTGTGACAAATGAATTTTCAGGCATCATCTATGTCCAGATGTGAATAAGTCATTCTCATTTGTTGATTTAGTCTGGCAGGTCTGATTAGTGTCAGTGATGTAAGAGCCCTAGCTGCACTGTTTGTAAAAATGGTAGATGGATCCCACTATAGTTGTGCTTAGGAAGAGCGAACCAATTTGAATTTAATTTCCATTGCTCCATATTACCAGGACACTCTTCAAGTGCTTATACAGGGTATACACAAAAGAATGGTGTGGTTTCAAAAGTTAATAAGAAATGTATTTCTCAACTTACACAGGCACAACATACACCATCAGCTGCGGCAATTGTCCAAGTTTCTCATGCGTTAATTACAAACCTTCAATGTGTGCACCCTGGGTCACACAGCACACATCCACATGGTAATCAAATTCATCCCAGACCCAGTTTAGCATGTCCTGCGTTATCCAATCAAGAAGTTCATGGCTGGATGTGGGCAATGGTGGTATATAAATACTGTCTTTAAAGAACACCCAAAGAAAGAAATCGCATGGTGTAAGAGCTGGAGAATGGGGTGGCCAAGGGAGAAGGCTGTTGTCTCCATTTGCAGCAGCACGTCTGATCCAGGGCTGCGGAAGAACATGATTGAGAAACACTCATACATTCCTGTGAAAATGGGGGGGGGNTGGGGGGGGGGGAGCGCCATACAGTTGTAGACTGTAATCATCATGATCAGTATTCAGTTGGAGTAACAACCAGCTTTCCAACATGTCCAAAAATGAATCGCGAGTCACAGTTGCTTCAGTGAAGAAAAATTGGTTGTGCACTTTCTCGTGGGACACTGCACAGAAAACGCTGACTTTTGGAGAGTCACGCTGGTGCTCTATCTGTGCATGTGGTTGCTTGGTTCCCCAGATATGGACATTGTGTTTGTCCACCTTGCCACTGATGTGGAATGTGGCTTTATCGGAGAAGATCAGTCTTTCTACGAACTCCATTTTCAACTGCATCTCCTCACAAAAGTCACACATTTTCACTTTGTCTGCTGGTTTAAGGGCCTGCACCAATCACATCTTGTATGGTTTAAAACATAGCTGCTTAAGCAACACCTTCCATACTGTCATTTTTGGCAAGCCTAATTCCCTGCTTTCTCTAGCCACTAACTTATGGGAACTTCGCTGAAATGCCTCACACACTCTTTCAATGTTGTCATCAGACACAAGAGGTCAACCAGGACTCTTGCCTTTACACAAGCATCCAGTTTCTACAAACTGTCGGTCGATACCATCTGTTTATGTTATTCTTGTGTGGTGCGTCTTTATGAAAACGTGCACAAAACTCATGTTGTAATCACAGAACTGAACACCTCAAAACGGAGCACACAGAAAGCCTTCTCCTGCTGCAACACCATCTTTGAAACTGGCCCTACAGCCAAGCAGTAAGCATGAGAAGCGAACTGCTGGTAGCACATGAGAAACTTGGACAGTTGTCACCACTGACAGTGTATGTTGTGCCCATGTAAGGTGAGAAATAAATTTTCTTTATTGACTTTTGAAGCCACACCCTTCTTTTATGCATACCTTGTACCTTGTACCTTGTACTGATACTGACTGTTAAATATACTGTCAGAATTTAGGGACTGGGCACAGGGTTTGGATTCATATAACCAAATTTATTGAACAATTATAAATTGTAACTAGACATAACTATAACAGTTTCATGGATCCACACACTTAGCAAATCACTATAGCAAAAGCTAAGTCTTCTCAGCTTGTCTTCACCAGCTATTGCTTGGTTACTATCTTCAAAATGCATCACTAGATCATGGCTGCTAATCATGGAGATTCTTCACAGCCAACCACACACTCACAGCTTGCATCTGGGACATTAATCTGGCGATCTGTGAGTAGGCAGATGTATACATTCATTCTCTCTACCTTCTATTAAGACACCATGGCCATCTCTGCAGTATTATACCACCAGTGGAATCAAATATGAGGGGTTGAAGGATGCTAAAAATTATTAGACCAAATGAAACAAGCTAAATTGCAGCATCACAGGACCCTAGAAAATAAATGGGAATAATCTGAACAACATAAGATGCAAAACCAGCAGGCATTTCAGGAATAAAAACAGGAAATATCTGAAAGATAAATATGATGAGCTTCCAACAAACAGTAAGAACAAGAACATTAGAAACCTGTGAAGAGGAATAAATTACTTTAAGAGGGGTTACCAACCTAGCAGTAACTTAGTGAAGGATGAGAATGGTGATCTGCTTGCAGATTCACAGATATTTTGACTAGGTGGAAGAACTACTTCTCTCAGTGATTGAATGTACTTAGGGTCAGTGATGTTATGCAGCTAAGCCATTAGTACCTGATCCTAATCTTTTTGAGGCTGAAACTACTATTGCAAAGTCAAAAAGGTATAGACCACCAGGTAGTGATCAAATTCTGGCAGAACTTGTTCAAGCAGGAGGTGAACTATTACGTTCTAAGGATCCATAAGCTAATTAATTCTATTTGGAATAAGAGAGGATTTCCTGATCAGTGGAAGGAGTCCATTACTGTACCAGTTCACAAGAAGGGTGATAAACGACAATAGCAATTACTGGAAGATATCACTGCTATCAACTTCATATAAAATTTTATCCAATATTCATCTCTCAAGGTTAAGTCCATATAAGATGAAATTATTGGGGATCATCAGTGTGGGTTTCAACATAACAGATCAACTATTGATCAGATCTTTTGCATTCATCAGATACTGGAGAAAAATGGGAGTACAATGTCACAACAATCAGCATTTCATAGACTTCAAAAAAAGCCTATGATTCAATTAGGAGGGAAGTATTGTACAATATTCTGATAGAGTTTGGAGTACCCATGAAACTAGTCAGGCTGATTGAAATATTGTAACGTGTTTGCGTTACAGAAGACGCCGTAGGGATGGTTAATTGATTTATTTAACAATCTTCAAATAACGGCTACACTTAATTATCACAATATTACGGGTTTCCACAGTTTACAAACCCTACAACAAAATCTCTTAACACTATCTTCAAGAGTCTTCACGTATTAATAACGCGGGAGCTATACAAGTCTCCCTGAATTACACACTCCGAGTATAACTGTACTACAGCACTCACTATGTCTGGAAAGCACACGAAAAGTCTTCCGCTCGCTGACTTCTTAAGTATCGCACACTCGCAGTCTGCTATGTTTCAACTCGGCGACTGTTACTTTATAACTGACTCGAAGCCACTGTGCAGCTCACTTATATAGCTGCAGTGCTTGCTTGTTGCGTAATGAGTGCCACGTCATCCTGTTACGTCACCGCTGTTGATTCGCCTTGCATAGTTACCCGGTTACGGGGCTCGGCTATCTTCGGCTCCGCTCGGCTCTCTTCGGCTCCGCTCGTGACGTCACCGCGCATAGCTGCCAGGATGCGGGGTGATTACTCGCCTATTACGCGAGCGTTACGTTACCGCTGAGGGGTGGGAGGGGAGCGCTGACTCACCCGCCGCGTCACTGCTAGTGTGGGGGGGGGGCTCGGCTTTGCGCAACATGTCACAATATGTTTAAAAGAAACATATAGTAAAGTCCATACAGGTATACATTTGTTTGATAATTTTCCTATCCAGAATGGTCTAAAACAAGGAGATGAATTGCCACCACTCCTTTCCAACTTTGCTTTAGAATATGCCATTAGGGAGGTCCAGGAAAA
Source organism: Cryptotermes secundus (assembly GCF_002891405.2). Lineage (NCBI taxonomy): Eukaryota > Metazoa > Arthropoda > Insecta > Blattodea > Kalotermitidae > Cryptotermes > Cryptotermes secundus. The sequence goes on along the minus strand of NW_019718620.1, from coordinate 503,341 downwards.
CCAGCTGGGACTGAAATTAAATGGGGTACATAAGCTTTTGGTCTATGCTGATGACGTGAATCTACTGGGTGATAATATAGATACCATAAAGAAAAAAACACAAAACTTTATCTGATGCTGGTCTAGAAGTAAACACAGAGAAAACTACGTATTTGTTGCTGGCTCATCACCAAAATGCAGGGCAAAATCATGACATAAAGATAGTTAACAGATGTTTTGAAAATGTGACACAGTTCAAATATTTGGGAACTTTAAAAAATCAAAACCTGATTCAGGAGGAAATTAATATGACTTCAGGTAATGCCTGCTACCATTCAGTCCAGAACCTTCTATTTATTTTATTTATACTTTTGAGTTGCAGCAATATTTTTAAAAATACAACTTAGATAATGAATGTGCTTGAAAAATTGTAATTTATAAAACTGAAAATACAAAGAAGAAGCAATTACAAGAATAAGCTATTGAAGTTATATCCTTCTCTATATTTTACCTACATACTTCTGTACTCTGTACATTTTAAACCCATTTTCAACAGCAAAAAAAGCATTTTCTTACTTTTACAGTCTTCCCATGGATTATGAGTTTTTACCAACAGTGAATGGTAAAACTCTGAAATAAGATGCAAATAGTTGCTTTTCATGCCTTTACCAGCACAGCCTACATTCAATGCATAATTTCTAGGTTTTACCAAAATTTGGGCTTTTATGGTAATATATACAGCAAACATAAAATCAAGAGTCTGTGGTATTTTGTTGATAAAATTTTTCTTTTTAATTACAGAAATATGACAAGGAATTGGATACATTTTTTTTCTCAGTGTTTTGAAATGAAGATCTGTGTAAGTACCATATTATCAATTAGATGAGAAAAGTAAATGCAAGTTCTAACTTCCATTATCTGAATTACGTGCTATAAGAGGAAAAATGAATTTTGGTTTGATCATTTTACTACAACAAAACGAAACTTGCTTCACTATGCATGAAAAACATTTTAAGATACCATACATTAAGAGGAAGCCTGAAAATAACTCACCCTGATCAGAATCAATAATCTTCTGCTGCAAGTCTGCTATCTGAGCATTCCTCAGGTCTATGTCTTCATTCAGCTGTCTTATATCTTCCTCTATGCCAAACAGGTCTTCACCACTAACTTCACTCTGTTGCAATTGAGTCTAGATAATATACAGAAGAACATATGACAAGTAATTCTTTGTCAGAAAATAATCTCGTTCCACACAATTATACTAACAAACTAACATAAGAAAAGAATTACAAAAAGCCTTATTCATGGTTACAGATCTGACTTGCAGTATCCGTTTCTTCTAATTGAGGAAAAAGAGCACTGCATACACATCATAAATGTAAAGATAAATATGTTGGTACAAAGCTCTAAATATGCGTATACACTGTCACATGACCAAAGCTTGGGGAGGGAGCATAGAGTCGTATGCCTCTCTTTCTTGATACTTCTCAACTTCGCCGTTCCTCACTGGCTTCCAGATTCTTCACAAACTGCCTTGCCACATGTGACAGGTGGGTGACCCTGGGAAGTTTCCACAATGACTTTGCCTGCACAAAAGTGATGCAGAGTTCTTGATAGGGGTAGCTGAGCTCAGCCTAATTGTGAGCTTAGTAGCATTCAGTGGGTACGTGTAGAAAAACAAATGTAAAACTATGCATACACAATGGGAAGTTAGTTCAGTGCTAACAGTGCAAGTGAAATGTAGAAGGCAGTGTACTGCCATACAGTAAAGTGGTGGCAGACAAGACAGACTGATGTCAGGATTGTAAGTGGCTACTGTTTCAAAACAAGATTAATATAACTGATGCTGAAAGTTGTATTGCAGATGGATCCAGCACAGCACACACTTTTGGAGCTGTTAATAAAAAGCTAACAAGACATAAGCATGGCTAGGAAGAACTTAGAAAGGAGATAAGTGTTGGGCTTAACAAGGATTAAGTGCCAGCCAAGATAAATTTCCAGTCTGTCAACAACTTAAAAGGTCATGAGAGGCTACCAAGAACTATACAGCAAAATAGGTGACTGTCCACAGCAAATTCAAGGAAACAATAAGACAAAGTAGACATGCAGTTAAAGAGCATCATGGCAGTGGTTCAGCAGCAGGTCTAAGTCTTTGAGAGGGAAATGTGAACTAAAAACAACATGACTCGATGGTACCTCAAAGCAACATGTCAGGAATTCAAGACACAGCTGGTGACCATGGAAGCCTGGACTAGACATGGAGGCACCAGTGCTCCTGTGGTGAAGCAGCCAAAGTCTGATGGATTCATACTTTGGACAGCCCAGCAGAGGGCAACACAACTACTACTAGCCATTCAGCAGGAGCAGGCTGCAAAATCATAGTGTTCCAGCCGGAGCGACATATGAGGATACTGCTGAGTGCTGAAGGGCTGTAATGGAGACCATGAGGTTGTAGCAGCCTACTGGTCAAAACCAAAAGCTACGACCCAGCTAAGCCACAGGTCACTGCAAGGGTTCACAGTACTCATAGACATTGAGCAGTTTGACCACCAGACCCTTGCTGGGTTATCCAAGGCTTCATCCAGACGGAGGCAGCCAGTGCATTTATTAATGGAGTGAAGGGAAAGGACATGAAATGGCATCTCCTCATGGGTGATGAGAGATCCCTCAACTAACCCCTTAACCAGATCCCAAAAGTACAGGCTGTGAAGGCAGCAGCTGGACCACCAATGAAGCTGTAGAAAGTAAGGGCTGTGTCCCTGTGGGCACCTCACAAGAGGCTTTACATGAAAATATGACGAGAAGGATGACAAGGGCTCAGGAAACAAGAGCTGGTTGCCAGCATGATCACCCTAATCTCCTCATATCAAACTCAATATAAGAGTAGCCAAGAGGAGTGATGACAGTCTATTTGCCATACCATTTGACCATGCTTGGGCATCTGGGACCATTGCTAGGCCTGACATCACCACAGGACTGCCGAAGCGGAAGTCGAGTTGGCCATGTTCTGCAGATGGCATTCAAGGTGATTGTGCTATGAATCAGAAGTTCGTTCAGTGCAGGCAAATAGAAGATGAGAGAAGAGGTCAGTGCAGTGACTAAGCAGTGGTGTTACAGTGTAATAATGGCTGGGGAAAGAACTGACATCCAGGTTATAAGTGGCTACTGATGTTGGGACAATGACAGCACCAAATAAAGATAAACATGACAGTAAAATGCATGTATCTCGTGTAACTTATAATGCAGTGGCCTAAAATTATTAGAAGAGTCTACTTAATATTCATGATTTAATAGAAAAAGGAAGGAATTTAGATTACTTAAAAACATATTAATCAAAATTCTGAGAAAAGAAAATTCAAAACCAAAATAGCATACACAAAATCATTTACGCTTACATAAATCTGCCTGGTCTTCAATGCTCCTCATTGTTGTAGTTCAATTGTTTTGGTGGGAACATGTTTGTTTGTAAAGCTACTACTCAGAAACAGTGGCTGTATGTTTGCTTATCTTGCAATCATTGCACAACAGTGGGCATTTTTTATAGTCATTACTTAGGAATTGGTCTACATGTTACAATATTCTCCTCAGCACCCTGTTTTCAAACACGTTCAATCTATGTTCCTCCCTTAGTGTCACAAACCCATACAGTTTCACACCCATACAGAAGCACAGGCAAAATTATAGTTTTGTATATTCTAATTGTTGTGTTTTTTAGACAGCAGATGAGAAGACAAAGGTTCTAGACTGAATGGTAGCAAGCAGTACCCAAATACCCAAATTATAATCCTTTATCAGATAGGGTCTTACATTTAAGGGTGATTGTGTGAAGGAAGAGACATGTTATAAAGTAACATTACCTTCAACTGGTCTAGCTGTCCATGAAGAACAGCTCTGTCTTCCATTAACTGTTCCAGTGTCCTCTCAGCATCTATGGTGCTCACTAGTACTTCCAGCTCTTGATCAATCCACAGCTGAACCTTAGCTGCTGTCCCATGCTGCTGCAGTCGTCTTTCCTGAGCACTTTTCTGAACAGCTAAAGCATCCTGCAAACAGTGAAAACTTCACAGCTGCATGTGTATCTAATATCTTCTGTTGCCATGACCAAGTGTACTCAATTTAGTCAGTGGTTGTACTTTGCTGAAGTTGAGATGACTTGATTTCATTTTGTATACCTATTACATAAACTGCATTTCTGCAGTATTTTTCTGAACTTATAAATGAATTCAGATGCTTCTGCCATCTCTCAAGAGCAGTTGGTAATATATTTTGACCACACTGTACTATATAAATAAATATTTGCAACTAGGGTAAGTTTCAAACCTCTTTACATTTGGCAAGAACCGATAACGAGTTGCTGCGGTGTTGCCAACTTGACATTCTGCACATGCATTAGGAAACTAATATTGGAATAGACTACACATATATGGATCTGAACTATTTCATAAGTGAATAAAATATTAACTGAACATTTATACCCAATTTCTTCCCTAAAGTATTGTTTTTCAACAGTAGGGAATTTGCCTTTGCCACATTATTTGAAACAAGTTCTGCATATAACATAATTTTGGAAGTCATGTAGGTTTGTTGCTCTTTTTGGAAGGTTTATGTGTGCTCTAGGTGACAGAAATACCTTCTTGGCACAGTAGCTTTTCCCCTTCTTTTTCACCTGCATACATGCAAAACTGTCACCTTGCTTACAAAACACACTTCAGCTGTCAGCTCCTGGCATTTGAGAAATCCAGTCTGCTTCAGTTTTTCAGACACATATTTGTTAAAATATATTACACACACTAAAAGCTATTTTGGGAACATTGCTACTGCAACCATTGGAACAATTACCATCTCTTGTATTTGGTTTCCTGAGCAACATGTTCCATTCAGGACCTTGAATCAGAAACTACATACAAAATTGATGTTTATATTGTTACACATTTAAGCCTACATAAGCACTAAAAGTTATAACACAAAAACTAACAGTACTCGTACAGAGCTTAAACGAAAATGACACGGCTAGAACGTGCCATTTGTATCACAGGTGTAGGACAAACTAATCAATTATATCCTTCCTGACCAGCTGGTATGATGTGAAATAATACACAGTTCCAAGGAATGTGGAAGAGGTAAATGAGACAAAAAGAAAGAATGAGGCAATGCCCACATCATCTGAGATAGAATGCAGGCACATTTTAAGATGACTCAGATTTCATAGAAAGCTACAAACAAGCGGCTGAGCCAAAATCCTGAATATTCTGCCCAAGAAGTGGTATCAAAATCACAACTGTCTCGAAAAATATAAGCACTAATTACAGGAATATTTTAAAAGGCCCTAAAATGATAACCGATTGGGCTAGAAGTGAGAGTTACTGCTACATATATTCAGAAAAATTATGCCCTTCACCTAAGTATGTGCTTCTTCTGAGCTCACAGAAAGTTTGTCCAAGAGCAAGATATCTGATTTTAAACTCACAGCAGTGAACTTGAACTGGGCAACAGAGCACTTCTCATACTGGCCAGTAAGGTAACAGTGGCCACACCTCATACGTCATGAGATTTGAATCTTGCTATATCATCTGTTTCCATCAATAATTCAGCACTGTGGCAACCACCAATGCACTTATTAATTGTAGAAGTAAATTTGAGAACAAGGTGCCAAGAATATTTGGACCTAAGAACAAATAAAATAAAGCAGGATGATCAAATCAAGGATGAGGTTGAGAGGTATTTAGAATTCACAGCAGAGAAAAGAAGTGCATACAGAATGTTAGCTAAAATCTGAAGGTAAAGGACTACTTGAAAGAGCTAAACATAGATGAGAGGGAAACATTTACAGGGACCTTAAAAAACATGGCATGATAGTGTGGACAGGATAGGGTCCAGTGATAGGCTTTTGAACTCAGGTTCTCTACTAGCTGAGCTACTATCAGTTTCTCAAGAAAGACTCTATTCATTGAGTTTGTTTAGTTTTAATCCATTCTTAATAATCACATTATCCCATTATCTTTGACAAATCATGTTATGATTTGTCTAAAACATTTTGCAGTCTAGTAATATTCCTACAAACATATTTAGATTATAAAATAAAATGGCATTCTATCTTGTCCAAATTTCAAACGAAACTACATTTTATCAATAAATCTTGGTACAGATAAGACTTAGCACATTCAGTCACAGAGTGTTAGTCAGAGTGATGTCATCACAGATGCACATATGGGTGAACACCGCAGATATTATATCAAGTTCTAACACAATAAAAATGTAAAAAGTTATAATACCAAGTGTGAGAATATAGATTGTACATATTTTTATATACTCACTTTTAGACGTTTATTGACAGCAACTGCTTCCTCCACCTTTCGCTTCAGAACATTCTGCTGTTTTGTGTGAAGACGTTCCATACGTGCCATCTCATTTTGGCGCCGTCTGTCTTGAACACGCAATTTTATCAATTCTTTCTCTCTCTCCTGTTTCCATGAACGAAAACGCTCGTTTTCTGATCTCATCTGACGTATAAGTTTCACTTTTACCTGCTTCATGCCCTGAAAGTATAAATGTATCATACAGTTCTCTGCTCTAAATATTGTAACAGGATGCCTGAAGGGCATAATAGCAGAGCCAGAGGAGAGGGTTGTGGCTAGGTAATGGCACGGTAAACACATTCCTGTAGAAAAATACACCCACAGCAACAGAAGAACCACAGGAAGCTCGTTTTCTGTATGGTGTATGCTGAGACTATATAATGAGGTCCAGTGAGACAAGTGAGTTACTTGTGAGTCAGCAGTCACAGTTTGTGGTTGGCCATGAGCACAGAAGCAGGAGATTCTCCATTCTTCTAAGCCACTACCAAGCAATGAATGGTGAAGAACAACCTGAGAAGACTTAGTGTGTTACAGTGCTCTGCAAAGTGTGTCGATTAGCTAAAGTGTTATAATTATCTGTAGTTGTGAGTTGTGAGTGTTCAATAAATCAAATTATCAATGCAAACCCCATGTCTAATCACTAACACATGAAAATTGGTGTCAGGCCCTCCAGTCCAAAGTCACAAATGGACAGCCCTGCAGCCAGCAGAGTCTGGTGTCTTCAAGGATGCTAGCAGCGCAACAAACGAGCCTTGAGAAAAACTAAAAAGCCATTTGGGAGTAGGTAGAACAAGCCATGAACAAAAGATGAACAGAAATATATTTGGATATTGAACCTATTCCATACAATCAACTGGCAAATTACATGAACCTACTAGGAAGTGGGGTCTCTACAGTCTCAGCAGAGATGGATAGTCAGCAACGTATAGTGAATATGCACATGCCTCCAACTGGTGCATCCTACATGACGAGACCAAATGAAGAAACAAAACTGCAGCAAGGTGGCGCCTGGACCAGAATCTCCTTGATGATTTTGTCAGTTATGTTTAAAATCTCTGTATATCAGAACTGACTGAAACGCAGCAATGACGATTAAGAGGGCTGGTGTTTTTAAATTTCAAATTACGTGCAATGTGACAGCTACGTGAATGAAAATACACCTGATGATGGCCAGTTACAGCCAAAACATGTAGTGTAAAAGAAGAAAGACAAAGAACTACAAATAAATTGTTGAATTTACGATGGTATTTATATTATACATATAGTTCTATAGTGTTTGCCTGTCGACTTCTCCCTTCTTCCTTTCCACCCAGTCAATGCCCGGCAACCTGACAAAGGGCATCTGTAGGTATTTCATGTCTTAACATGTAAATTATTCTGCGACCCATTTCAGAAACCTTGACATATGCCTGTTGGAACTGGTAGTATGCAAACTAAGACCAGGCAGTATGAAAAAGTATACATCTTTGTGTACTGCCTGGTCTTTTTTAAGTGGTTTGTATCTTTGTATATATTACATTATTACTTACTGAAATTCAAATTTAAACAAAATTTTTTGCAAACATAAATTAATAAACTTCTCTGTTTCAACTTGTTTAACAGTAGGAGGTTTATAAATTATGTTATTAAATATGAAATTAATAAAAGTACCCCTCGTTGGTGTCTCCACCTTATCGTGGTGAGGGTGTTTGAGTATGCCAAGGACCCTGAGAGCTATACCAGCGGTAGCGTAGCTACTGGCAGGGCCTCCCTTGCTGGACAGGTCAAAGGGTAGGCATCAGACGAAGAGAGACACCGAAAACTGATGCCGGAAGCAGCGTCATCAGCGGCGACTTGAAGCACAGANGCGACTTGAAGCACAGAGAAAATGATGCTCGAGATGGTTCAAGTTCGTATAGCAACAGGCGTGACCAGAGTGGTTTGAACGGCTGTTGTACTGCGATGTGGAAAGCAAATGGAAAAACTACCACATTATCACTATTCCTGGATAGTCTCTTTCCAAAAACAGAAGATCGCATTAAGTGGAGAAACTGTTTTGGAAGAGGCTGTGGACCTGTCATCTGACAGATTACTGATGAATGAATGAATGAAAAGTATATGAATCATAATGGCTTCCTATCAGATAATCTTGTATATTCCTTTGTATTTACAATAAAATGTATAATTAACAAGTGCGTTATTTGTTCTGATAAGAGCTGTATATGTCTCTGATTTTGAATTTCTAACATTTTCTCAAAGTAGTGGGTTATTTCTAAACAAACCTGAATTTCACCATTAAGCTGAGTGATTCGCTCATCATTTTTCTCCTTCATTTTGATTATTTTCCCCTGCTCAGCTATTTTCTTGCTGAGTGCAGAAATCTTTTGCTCCAATTCCTGAAGTCGTTTCCTTCTCTGTTCAGATATCCTACCAAATAATTCAACACATGTCAAGTTAGTTAGGTGTTAGTTTTATACACTTCATGCAAAGAATTCATAAAAAGTATATTATTTTTAGAGATATCTTAAATATTAACATTTTATAAAGCAGAGCTGAATAATCAGTATTTCCAAAATTTAAACATTAGTAACAAAGTCTAACAGAAAACTCACTTGTTTGAACTGTTGTTCTGTACATTCTGAAGAACATGCATCAATTCATCCTTTTCTTTTTGTAAATCAGAAATCTGTTGCTGCAAGTCTTTCATGCTGTTCTCATAGTCAGTACGTATTGTAGACATGTGGTTCATACTGGCCATCAATTTTGATGCTAATTCTTCCTTTAATGCCAATTTCTTATTCAACTCCTGCAAACAAATGTATTACAGCCAGTATTAATCACCAATGAGAAAACTGGGTCTGTTAGAAACAAGAAAATGTGGGTTTCAAGGTTTGAAATTGCAAAAGATGATGGTAGATTCCATCCCACTTCAGGAGAATCCAAAACCATCACCCTTCATGCCAAAATTTTATTTTTAATTCTCAATTCTCCTTACTTACAAATGAAGATCTCACATAATGCAGACACCACATTAACAAGCTTCACACAATATTAATCTAAGTACCACTTGGTCCATGCTTTCATGTAATTTTAATACAAAGCTTTGACCACACGGTGCCATCATCAGATATATATGATGATCTGCATTTATACTTTATTGTGTTTATGTACAGTATGGGCCAAAAACCACAGTACTGAAACTCGTGCATCTTGAAAGCACATGCGTGTTTGTCGATGGGGCATAGCTCCAGCTGCATGTGTTCCCAGTAGTGGAAAGGAAGTTGTGTTGTGCAGCTGTTGTTGGAAATGGGTCTCTCAACGGAGCAAAAAGTATTCATACTTGAGCATTATTTCCGCTTATACGCAACTGGTTGCCAGACAACTCGCTTCCTTGGTTTTGAGCGGCCAGATGTTATTGTCCAGAAACCGCTACATAGTACAGTGTGACGATATGGTGTGCCGTCTCAGCACACGGTATATTAGGCCCCTATTTTCATCGAGGATGAGGAAGGCAATGTTCTTACTGTCACCCAAGAACGCTACAGGGACATGGTGATCAGACCATTTCTTCATGATTTGGGAAGGTTCTGTCATGCAAGGGGCCTTCACATGAATGGACAGTGGTATCAATAGGACGTCTTTTCATTTCAGTACTGTATTTTGGTGCATACTGTATATATCAAGTGATCAACTAATGCAATGGGACCCACTGTCCTGGTCAAATTCCCATAACATTAATGTTAAACAACAGATTTCAAGTTTTCCCCAAATTTTTCACTTCATATTTCTAGTCCTGACCATCAAAATTTACCCGATATTATGTTTTGTGGTTCAGTTCTCAAGAGTTTCGTATTCAAGGCAGCTGATTTCCTTTCCTGTTAACAAGCAGTCCCAAATGGTTCAATCTGAAAATATATACAGCCTGATGCACAGATGTGATTCGCATGCACCATGTGTCTTCACATCTCTTTTACATATATAATCAAAATTTCAGAGCACATCCATCTATGCTACAGTTTCTGCTTAGAATCTCTATTGTAACTGTAAAACAAACCTCTGCTTTACATAAATGGAAAGCAAGGCATTGATTCAGAAGTGTACAATATGCGAGTAGAATACAAAAGAAGGGTAGGGGAAGAAAATGCAAACAGGAACCTACTCAAATATACAATCTCTCCGAAAACCATAGTTTGTTTTCCACTACTCCATATACCTGCAGTTCTTTTGTACGCTCTGCCTGTTGCAGAGTGTGAGATTGGTGGCACTCATCAATCTCAAGATGTGTCTCAGGCAGGTTTTCATATAAATCACCATCTTCATTCTGCTCTGGCTCTGCTTGTTTATGTGAAAGACCACTCGAGAGTTCGTGATTCAAGATCTCGTCACTGCTACGCTTCTGCTCAGCCTGCATATTCAAGAAAAATGTACCAGAAACAGTCATTATTTGCAAACCGGCCTCCGTAGTCTAGGGGTAACGTTCCCACCTCATGACTCAAGGTACATGGGTTCAAACCCAGCGGAGGTCGTGGAATTTTTAAGGGTGGGAAAATTCAGGGAACAAGTCCTCTGGGAGGGACTTTAAGCCGTGGGTCCCGTATCGTAGATTTACGGCACATAAAAGATCCTCATGTCTCTAGGAGACCTCTGAGCAAAATTAGGCAACAATTTCCCGCCCAAGTAGTTTCCAATGCCTCTGGTAGATGGGGGAAATATCAGGTACCAACAGCCGACCTCGTTGGCTGAACGGGGCTGATAGCACGCATCAGTACCGGTAGGGTATGGCGATAGTAGAAATTAAAGGGGGACACACAATGGACCAATAACTGGTCTAAGTGCATGGGGAAACCCACCCCCTCAATAATAATAATAATAATAATAATAATAATATTATATGCAATACATAAAATTGCAATTTAAAATAAAACAAATGGGTATATATTAAATAATATAAGGCTTCCCTCAGAATATTACATGAACTTCAGAACAATGCATATTCTTCAGTTCATCAAAGTTTTCATGAACCAATGCATAGAGAATGAAGTCTGTTTCTCCTAACCAGCAAAATCCCTGATACTAGAACTAAAAGCAGCAGGACTGCCAAGAACAAATCACCCATTTATTTTAATTATGAGTGTTTAATCCATTCATATACCCACAAAGACTTTACTCCAAGACTCATTTTAATATCATCTTCTCTTCCTTTCACCATCCAAAATGTTGCATGTATTTCTTGTTTCTCCTACCCATTTAATTATTTTTGTTTTAAAATCCCAACAGCAATAGAAGGATTTAAATCACAACATTCCTCGTTATCTAATATCTTTAATTTCCCCACATAACTGAAGTTTCTCAGTTCAAAATATTTTCTTTGGCACTTCATTTTCACATACTTCCTTCATTACCTTTCTTCAGAGTGACAGACTGTGGCTCAAGAATGTATAAACAAAGGGGCAAAACAAATATGCAGTATTCCATATTTTTGCACTTTTAAATGCATATGTAAACTGGGTGGTCCATGACATTAGTGATGTCAGGCACTGATTAATGATGTGAATGCTCAAAGCAAAATGAACTGCTTGCTGATTACAAAATGGAGGGTGGTTACTCCATTCCATTTTTAATGGTGACAGATATAAATGTTGTGTTTTGATGAATGCTGTATTTTAGCCTTCAATTTATTCCTACAAAACTTAGGTTTCTGATAAAACAGCAGTGAAACAGCCTACAAAACAAAATATAAATTAAAAAGTTCAGAAAAGAATGTATAAGAGTCTATATGGACAAGCTAGCAAAAAACTATACATTAATAGCAATACGGTCTTTTGGGTTGTAAAACTGTAGTTCGGGGACAGCCCGATGTCTTGTAGGAACATACTGCATCCATCTTCAGGCTCAAAGGGCAGCCAACCAAGATACTTGAAGAAGCAGATGGCAAGTTCTCCAAACTACACAGAGTTACAACCCAGAAGACCACACTCTTCATAGCCACTGCCATCAGAATCTCAGCTCAATATACATTAATATTATACTACAGTGACTGCTGGCTCTCTCTCTCTCTCTCAAAAAAAAACACTGACAAAATGTTTTGTACTTTCACTTATGTCATATAATTCTATAGTTATACCAAGTTTCAACCAAATAAAAAATTCAGCTGCCACAGACATCTTGCAAGGTTTGTTGAAGGTTTGTTGATTTGGTATGGAATACCTGCTTTTTCAAATGTTATTAGAAAGAGGGGGCAAGATATCACAAGGCCATTTCTCCTTATAAAATTAAGTAGATTACAATTCAGGTTGTGTGTATAACTAGCAAAAATAAATGAATATTATGTACCTGTAATTCCTGTATTTTTAACTGCAGATCACGTAAACTCTTCAACTGTTCTAGAAATGTTGCTGGACAATTTTCTTGCTCCACTGTCTGACTTAAGCTATCCATGGCTTGACCATATTCTGCTTGCAATTCACAAAGCTTCAATTTCATTCGATCTCTTGCAACTTCTGCCAGAAGAGCACGTTCAAACAGATTGGTACTTGCACTTAAAGCATCATTTAGCTCTTCAGTAAGCATACGGTTCCTAGTAACAAGATTTGTTATATCTTCTTCAAGATGTTTGTGATGTGCTGGGCATCCTCCACTTCCAGTTTTGGCTAAAAGTTCTAAGCGGAGTTCCTGGTTATGCTGTTTCAATCTGGCAATTTCTGTGGATCGGGGATCCTGGTTCACAATTGGTTTGTTCTTAATTCTTTTGGCTCGGTCAGCATAACGCAATGTACTGAGAGTTTCTTCTAAATTATAATCCGCTGGACTAGCACATGCTATCATTAATGTAAATGAGTTACCACCAAGAGAATCTGAAAGAATACAACACTTGAATTATGCACCATGAAATACAATAACCCTCTTTATGAGACCCAGATATAATGAAAAAAATCTGGCTGTGTACAATTGTGAATTTTTAGGCACTAAGGTTTTATATTTAGAAAACCATTTAAAATAAAAAATAATATAAAAAAAACTTTACGTAATCAAACTGTGTTTCTATGTTTATTGCATACATTGGCTACGTATCCTGTGAATTCCTTCAGTTGGTTATAGTGGACAACAGTGATAACAGACACCTTGTTCCCATTATTAGTCCAATGATCAAGTGACAGTGAAGAAGCCTTGGGCCATAGTGTCTTTAAGAAGCACAAACATTTTGCACAGGGAAGAAACAGTTTGGAAGATGATATGCATACTGGTTGGCCAAGAATGGTCAGAATTAAACTATCCAAGATCCAAGAAGTTGCAATGTTGGTAGATGCCAACCACTCCCAAACAGTAGGTGAAATCGCTGCAGCAGCAGCAGGGATTAGCCATGGCACTTCCCATAAAATTCTGTCTGATGACCTGAACATGTCTCGTGTTACCCAGTGTTCCACATGTCCTGACACAAGACCAATGTGACGATCACGTGAGCATTTGCAGTGACCTGATCGATAGCGCTGACTATGATAGGACATTTCTCAACCGGGATCATAACAGGAGACAAACAATGACTGTTTTGTGGAAGGATGTGGATATGTATAAGCTTATGGAAGTATCTTGTAATATGGTGCAACAAAAAAAAAGTCCTCAAAATTATTGTCTGTAGTAGTATTATGCTGGCTAATTATGCCAAACACAAATATCAGGGGTAAGGTAAAAGGTAAAGATGTCCCTGTGCTTAACTAATTAAGCACTATGTCATGAAGGTGTACGGGGAAGTGGACGTATAGATCCACATTTTCTTGAACTCGGCACTAGATGGAGATGAGTAAAACATGATAGAAATGATTGGCAGGGGAAACTGAAGAGTGAACCCATGCCTCTATAGTTCACCTACCAGCATCTAATTATATCAGCCATCGCAGTCTTGTTAAACATGGTGTGTCTGTGTTTGTGTCTGCCTGGCTGTGTGTACTAATCTGTTTATGTTTGCCTGTCTGTCTATCTCTGTGTGTAATAACTGGTTTATATCTGCCTGCCTCTCTGTGCCTGTGTATACTAATCACATATAACAAGACTGGCTGATTTGGTAAATGCAGTGTATTATACAGTACAGTGGCAAAAGAGTTCTTAGCTCAAGTCCCATGGTATTTTCAGATACTGTGAAGAGGATGGAAGGTTCTGCATAAGCAAATTCAGCACTAGCCAATTACTGAATACATACACACAACACCTTCAGAATATCCTGGGAAAGGAACCATATCTCAGAAGTGGCAGCATCAGGAAACCTTTACTTGTACTTGTCTTAAAAATACAATATGTTAAATACCAATTTTTTGCATCAGCCAAGGTGGCCGAGGCAGTAGATTAAGAATCTGAAGTTTGAGGGCTCCAACCTTGGCACATCATTCAAGTCATAAATATCATTTTAAGTCATATTTTCTTAATGTTCTAGAAATTTTCAGGTATTTCAAGACCATTCCAGAGTCTTCAGGAAAGTTCTAGTCTCAGAAACTTCGAACTACACTTCCTGCCTATTTCGGTGTTAATTTCTACCCAACTCTCATATGAAAGGGGACTGTTTGCATAAGGTCCGAACTCACTTCAATGTAATCTCCCCTAATCAACAGCAGAATGACACCAAATGGCAGGAAGCGAGTCTTATTGTAAATAAATAAATTGTATTAATGTACAAACACTTGTAAATAGCTTTTAGCCTGCAAATGGGAAAAACTACAGCAAAATCAAAGACAATACTGGGAAAGATGATACGTGTGACTTCAAAATATGAACTATTAATCTAATGGAATCATTAACAAGGGTGACAGTTTATAAACATACAAGTGAATTAATAAATTAACACAGTGTGCTATAAACAGAAGGAAGCTGTGAATATATTGAATAAGCGGTCACGGACAGCCAACAAGGGGTGGTCCTCCAACTGGGGGGTTGGGCATGGGGCTAACAACTCCTCACTGTAAAAAGTAATCTTGTTACGAATACGTACACAAAGCCTCAGACCTGGGCGGATCCTCTGGATAAACGACCTAAGCTAAAGAAAATGGACATGAGATTTGGAACTTGGAATGTTTGAAATATGTAGAGGGCAGGTTCGCTCAGGGCAGTGGCAGAAAAATCTCCAAATATAAGCTAGATTTAGTGGGAGTACAGGAGGTCAGATGGGATGGAGGTGGCACCAAACCAGCTGGTGAATACACATTTTTCTATGTAAAGGGAAATGAAAATCATGAATTAGGTACAGGTTTTTTCATACATAAGAGAATCATATCAGCAGTTAACAGGGCAGAAATTGTTAGTACTAGGATATCACATATAATACTAAAAGGTCGCTGGTGTGATGTCATCATTAAGAATGTTCACACCCCACCAGTGGATAAAATTCACAATAAGAACAGGTTCTATGAAGAACTAGAACATGTATTTGTTAAATTCCCGAAGTACAATATGAAAATTTTGTTAGGATACTTTATGTCTGATCATTCAGGGTTGCAGATTGTGATACTGACTACTAGCTGAAAGTGGCAAAGTGTAGGGAAAAAATGGCAGTGAGCAAACAAACAACAAACAGAGTTCATATGGAAAGGTTCTATCTCAAGAAATTAAATGAGGTAGATGGTAAAGAGCAGTATCGTGTTGAAATCTCTAATAAGTTCATGGCTTTGAAAAGCTTGCACAATGAGGTGGATGTTAATAAAGCTTGGGAAACTATTAGAGAAAATACAAACATTTCTGCCAAGAAGAGTCTAGGTTATTATGAACTGAAGAAGCATAAGCCATGGTTTGATGGAGGATGCTCAAAATTATTAGACCAAACAAAACAAGCAAAATTGCAATGGTTACAGGATACAAGCAAAATAAATGGGGATAATAAGAACAATAATAGATGTGAAATCAGCAGCCATTTCAGGAATAAAGAGGGAATATCTGAAAGAAAAAATTGATGAACTTGCAATGAACAATAAGAACAAGAACATCAGAGACATGTATAGAGGAATAAATGACTTTAAGAAGGGTTACCAACCAAGAAGTAACTTAGTGAAGGATTAAAATGGTGATCTGCTTGCAGATTCTGACAATATTTTGACTAGGCGAAAGAACTACTTCTCTCAGTTATTGAATGTACATAGGGTTAGTGAAGTTAGGCAGAGAGAAATACATACAGCTGAGCCGTTAGTACCTCATCCTAGCCATTTTGATGTTGAAAGTGCTATTGCAAAATTGAAAAGGTATAAATCGCCAGGTAGTGATCAAATTCCCATAGAACTTATTCAAGCAGGAGGCAAAATATTACGTTCTAAGATCCATATGCTAATTACTTATTTTTGGCATAAGGAAAAATTGCGTGATCAGTGGAAGGAGCCTCTTACTGTACCAGTTCACAAGGGTGATAAAACTGACTGTATTAATTATCGGGCGATATCACTCTATCCACTTCATACAAAACTGTATCCAATATTCTTCTCTCAAGGTTAAGTCCATACATAGATGAAATTATTGGGGATCATGAGTGTGGGTTTCAACATAAAAGATCAAGTACTGACCAGATCTTTTGCATTCGTCAGATACGTCGGTTAACACAATANTTTTTGGTCTATCTTTATTGTGACTGGGGTTGGTTGTCTCGAAATTTTCATTACTTTTGTTTTCTCCACATTCATTTCCATGCCATAGCACCTTCCAATTTCAATTAGTCTATCAATCATGCCCTGTCTAGGTAAGTATAAACCATAACATGACAATTCAGCAGTAACATTTCTATACAGTGTATCACCTGATGATGATGATGACCTGTGAGGTCAAAACACATAGTGGTTTCCAATAAAAACACTAGTCATCACTGAAGTTGTAAAGAGTTATGAAAGTAAACTGATAGCAATAACTTAATAAATAATGTCTGCAATTACTAAACACAAGAGTATGCAGAATTTAACGTTTATTAATGGTCCTCCATCTGTGGAAAGGGGTAAATATCACATGGTGATGGAATAAGGAGTAGAGTGGGAAGGAAGCACCACTATATTAAGCTTTGTGACAGGCTGCTACAGATGTGCCAGGGCATTTGACATGAAAGACAACCAGGTCTCTGACTGCATACATTTTAGGATTGTCTAGAAGAACTGGCTCTTGCAGAAGGGTTCCTGGTACCTTTCCTTGTTGAATGTAGCACCTTTAGAAATAGACTCAATATATACAATGCCTTATCAATCAAAAGGTTTTGATAATTTCCATAACCATTACTGTTTACTTTATGACCTCATCCTTCACTCCAAAAATAAAATTTAAGAAACAGATTTTTATAATAACTGTTTAATGTATTGTATGTCATAGATTTTCTTTATATTAAATATATATGTTCCTAAATGAAATCTGGAATTGTAATATTCATGGAACATATTAATGCTGACACTGATTCGTAGCTTGTCAGTTAGCTTGGCTAATGCTATGCTACTGTTGAAATAATATTGGTTTACAAATGTCTTTTGTTTCTGCGTTTGTCAGCAGATGCGAATGGGGCATACAGTAGCATAGTTGGTTGAGGGACTACGCCACAAACCAGAAGGTCGCACGGTCAATTCCCGATGAAGTCACTGGATTTTTCTTATGTAATCCTTCCAGCCACTATGGCCCTGGGGTCAACTCAGCCTCTAACAGAAAAGAGTACCAGGAATCTTCCTGGGGTGTAAAGGGCGGCCAGCACGTAAGGCTGACAACCTCACCACCATCTGTGAGCCGACTGTCTAGAAAATGTTGGAGCCTCGACGTCTCACAACCACATTGGCCTCCACAGCCTGTTACAGGGATAGCTTTACCTTACCTTAGCTTTTACATGAAACACAAGGTTCTGTCACACATAACAATTTTCAGAGAATGTGAGGATCAGTACTTGCTTCACTGAAGAACTAGTCACTAATCCTTATGCAATCTTCACATTGCCCTTACATCAGTATTCTCGGTACAATGTGATTGCCAACATGAGTTTTCATATCCTAAATGAGAGTGGTGTAGCAGCTACCATCTGAAATTATAACTTTCCTCCAACTGTTTGCACTATCTGACAATGATCAGAGAGAACAATCTCCTACACCTGTCTCACACAGTCCCTGGTCTGCAGTGTTGCATGTCATCCATATTTCAGAAATTCATGACCATCCTTGAACACGTGACACCATGTAGAAACCTTGGAGGAGGGCATTATTTGTTTCTTGTAGACTACCCCACCATTCTAGAGCATACTTGTTGCTGCTGCAAATTTGCTTTCACAGTAACTGATGGCAATTTATATTAGTCTGCTTTTAATTTCCCATTTCTAAGTCTTCTGCGTTCTGCATTCTCTGGGACATATCATGTTCACCTGTGAACATGCAGGAGGGGCTTGAAGCTGACCACTCACTTCCATGTAGTGCCAAGGTTAAGAATGGTGGAGCTATATGGCCACTCCCCATGTGTCTTCATGATGTTGTGCTTAATAATTAAATCCAGGGATAACTGTACCTTTCTCCGTAGCATTTGCTATCCAGACATTTACTATTATACAATGGACAACCACACAAATGAAATTTTTAGCATTTCAATTAATTGTAGCCAAGGCCTCAAAGAACTTAACACTTCGCGCGCACATTAATACGTTTTTCGCTTTTAAACATGGCGGACCAGTTGTGTATTAATACGTTTTTAGAACACGATAAGTTGCAACACACTATACATCACTCTGACGCCACCTACATTGCACGCAACCGCCTGCAGATGTGTGATAAGACTCTGGAATGTTTAGTTAGCAGTCAGTAATTTGACCTCAATGTTTACTTAACCGACTATAAAGGAAAATGCTTTGCCTTCTTCAAGCTGTGTGTATCAGCCAGTAGCTATTGGGGAGAATGGATCAAGGACAAATTCTCCTCCGATGACCTAGCTGACCTGCCTTGTGAGATGCGTAGTAATGAATTGTCATTCAGACAGTGACAGTGATGGGGGACAACAAAGAATTGTGGCCAGAGACAGTAAAAGTGACAGTAGCTCCAACGATAATGTGGGTAATAACATTGCGCGTAGTAATATTGCAAGGACAGGAAAAAATCTAAAAAAAATCTAAACTCTGATTCAAAATTGAAATACAAACCATTTTTGATGAATGTGACAAAGGCCTGGGCTACAGTCCAGATGGTGGCGGCAGAACCAGGGTCACACAAATACTTAATACGACCGAGCCCATCAACTCCCACCCCACGAAGACCTCATGTGGACCACCCAGGGTGACTCTTGAGTGAAAATTGTGAAGAGTGAACATTCCAAGGGGAAGAATACTTCTAGGCAATGCTATGTTTGCAGAGTTCACAAAAAAAGGAGTATGTCTACATTTGCAAGTTCTGTGTAATGCCACTTCACAAAGGGGAATGTTTCCAGAAATATCACATGCTCAAACACTTCTAGGAGCACTGGTAAGTGTTCTCCAAAAATTTTAGTTCAAAAAATTAATTAGGGGCTTTTATATTAATTTTTAAAGTGAACAGTGCACAAGTTAGGGTAGTATGTTATGCCGGTCCCCAGGGTGATTTAAATATTTAAATTGCCGGTCTGTGATGTATTAAGTACAAATGTTCATAATGCTTTAGATAGCATCAGAGAACTTCAAGAATTTTCACATCACAACATTTCCAGACTTTTTAATACAATTTGAAGGGATAAAATTTTGATTGAAAATCAAGCCTGTTAGCCAGCAATGTGCATGCAGAAAACATCACTGTTGTACTGGAAACAATAAATAATATACAGGGTGTCCCAGGAGGAATGTGCCAAACTTCGGGAGGGTGTTCCTTATGTTAAAGTATGCCGATATAACCCAAAACACCTATGTCCAAAGTTGAACGGTTACGGAGATAATGGCCAGAGAAGTGTCAAACTTTGACCNAAAAAAAAAAAAAAAAATTAATTTCAAATACCTGTACAAAGTGAAACCTGGTTGCAATGGAACAGAAGAATCTGGTCCTGTGCACTTCTGTTTCATACAGGTTTTACCATACCAAGAACTGTAATGTGGTGTGAGCTAAACCAATCAGTCTGTCATCCTTCAGCCACAATATTATCTGTTTTCTTCTAGCAACTTCTACACTTACATATACATACCATAAATTAAGTGTATTCTGGCAGTTTTAAGGTTATAGTTATGTGTCAGTGTGTTTTAAAAAATGAAAGATCAATGACTCTTGCATCAGATTTTGCACAGATGACCAACAGAGCTACAGCCAATTTTTAACAGAAAATACTTTAAGAGGGCTGAAATAGTAGGCCTGTGGAAGGTGTTAAGTCAAAAGAACTGTTTACTTTTAGCATTAATATTACGTGTGAGTAAAATTCATGCAGAAGTTCTTATAACATTACAGTCTTAGCATGACAAACCATCATTTACCCACCAACATTTCTGAATCCTAGAATAGTGGTTTGCATATTAAGAGCACTATTCAGAGTTCCAGGTTCAAATCTTTGTTAAGATGCTTACCTTGCAACAATCGAGTAAGTTTGCTGTCTCGGTAAGAGATGTAACACTTTTGGTGACCCTCTTCACCTAATGCTGAAATCACATTTCCTAGAGCAAGGAGACCTCTATTTATATGTACCCCTTCTTTGAACCTCTCTCCCGTTGTTTTAGTCTTTTTTGATCTTTCAGATCCTGCTAGATCCACAAGATGGAACTTTGCAATCATAGACGAGTTCCTGCATATAAAATGATCATTATTCATTACTAATATTGACACTCTTTTTGCCAACATTGCCATTACTGACAGTACATACAGCAAAACATCAATTTTACACTTTCTAAGACAGACTAAAACAGATGTAATACTGAGGATAGTATAATATCAGGGAAATACACATGTTAAAACCTAAAGAACAATGTGGTCTTCTTTACATGACAACTTTGGAAAATGATTTCAAATATACATGTTCAAAAACTAAAAATCTAAATTTATCCTTGTGCTCAATGAAGGCATATGAGGGAGTGGATGTAAGGATCCACATTTTCTTGACCTTGGCACTAGATGGTGAGTGGTCAGCTTCACGCCCTGGGGTAAGAGCCCCTGGTGCCCACTGGATAGGAGGTTGGGTGGACCCCAGAGCCAGTCTGGATGATTTGGAGAAGAGTAAATTCTTGACCCTCCTGGGACTCGAACTCTGACCCCTGTCATCCAGCCCATAGCCAGTCACTATACTGACTGTGCTAACAATGTAAATATAAATGTAAATGAAAACATGGTTCTTGGTTTATCCTACAATGCTTTATCAACTGCTGTGTTTACATAACATCAGTAAGATGCAATTGTGATAACTGATGAATGGAAAGATGTTGAAGGAAGCGGTCATGACCTATTTCAAGGCACCATCCCAGCATTTTCCCAGAATGAATGTAAATATCTAATTAGAGAGAAGCCACTGAGCAGGAAACAAGAGAAATGCTACAGCTTGCATGGCAAGAAGTGGAATATAGATTGGCCATGAATCGTGAAGATGCAGAAACATACTAATTATGTTCAGGATTATTTTGGGTACATTTTAAAATAAAATATTCATTTCTCAAATGTTTCTCATTTTTTAATACTGGTTCTCAAAGCCACGCATTTATTTTTTGGACTCGTATAAAATAAGCGTTGAAATTGGACAATATGGCTAAAAATGAAAATCAACAACTAATGTTACGTAAGGAAATCACACACTAAATATTACCAAAATGTAATTTATGAAGCAGATTAAAAAGTCAGTTTCTGGTCTTCAGGCATCATGAACTTTGTCACAAGTCAATACAACTAAAATAAGATCTGTCTGTCAGCAATCTGTGAAATGTTTTGCAGGGTAAACGCAAAATCTGTGCGTGGCCACATGTACATTGCACTTTGTAACAGATCAATGTGGCTAAAAATCAATATGGTTGATTAACACAAAATAAATCTATCATACCAAATTTCACAAATATTTAATTAACATATGATATAGCACATGGTAAGTCCATTTATACTGTAACGTTAATGGCGCAACAGGAAGTAGGGGTCATGTGAACCCTGAGTTTCTGCACGTGACATCACATACCCCCACTCCTTTTATCACTACGCAACGCTCGGTAAACACCCCTCCCCGCTAAGCTGTGACGTCATGCATCAGTCTGTGCGGAGACCATTGCTAGGCAATCAGCAGCGTTGCCCAGCAACGCCTCTGTAAACACGGCGATTACAAAACAGTGAAGCGAGTTGTGTTTTTCTCTGTCCAACTGAGGGTTTATAAGAGTAACTGGAATGCCTAAGGAGTTCAGTTGCAGTCTAGCATTCGCCAAAGTTAGCTGAGCATTAGCTGTCGGTTTCCAGCCTTCAGAGAAAGAGAGTATTCAGTATGAGTTGGAGTCCAGCAGCTACGAGTTGAATTGTGTAGAGTGAATGGAAGTGACTAAAGCAGGCGAAGTAATTGAGATACTGCAAATGGCAGCAATTGTGAAATTGTGAATTGTGTGTCAGAGCGAGTGTTCAATAAATTCGCTAGATCCAAAATGGTATGAAGTTCTTTGCCACGTCAAATAGCACACACGTTACAATATCCTTATGTTATGCAGGATTTGGTACCACAATGTGCATGAAAAAAGAATTGCCTGACAACCTTTATTCAAAGTCTCCCATACTGAATTCTAAAGAAAACTGCCCAACAGTTCAGGTTCTGATACTAGGTCACAGATGGACAGACATCACATCCACACCAGACATTCTTTTTTACTCTGTAAAGAATGCCTAACAAGAAGCCCATTATTAGTACGTTGTTCACAGCATTGTCAGCTGGAGAATGTTGAATGTGGGGCAAATGTGTTGAAACAGTAAGAGCATTAACAATTGTTTAATGTCACAGCTTTTACTCACTCTCTCACACAGAAAGGCCAAGAAAAGTTTATAGTTGCTTAGCTGGTCAAGAAATCTCTTGCTTTTATGGAATGCACTGGCTCATTACTGCATTCACAAACATCTGCAACTTAACTGTGTTCTGAGTCATGTTTAACTTATGTTTTTAAGTTGCAAACATAAAAACACAATTTTCATACATAATCTACACTGGATAGAGTTGTTTTCTGACTTCTGCTGCAATAATGGGAGTCCATTAGATCAGATGATCTACCAGAGACATGTGGGCAGATTCCTTGTATTTCCTGTATGTGGTGTTTTGTTAAATCTGCATGACTTTCGATTTTTTCCAACATATTCTGTGGCCTTCTTTGAATGCATATTGGGTTAATTTATATTTTTTTTTCAAGCAGACCTTGGGTCAGGTTATATTTGTGCTCCATAATGTGTACTTCTACTCATTATTTCCTCTCTGCAAGCAAGTTTAGACATCTTGTAGGTTTCTGTAGTGGTCTTAAGCAGAATTTGATGCACATGTGCAGTTCTCTGAAATCTACCATTTTCTCATAAAGCATATATTGCAGAAGGCATAACATACCTCAGTTCACAAGGCATTACTTCTGAGTGCTACTGATTTCAAAAGAAATGCCAATGACTAGACTACCTCTACTAAGTAGAGTTTTCTGTAACTGCAGTAGCGTCATACTACAACCAGTCCAGAAATTAATTCATCAGACCAAGTACATATCACAGTCATTAAGAAAAACTAGTTCCATAAAGTAGTAACATTCTCATATTACTATAAACCATCTCCTATCTTATGAAGCTTGACTTCCAAGTACACATCAACCACAACAGCAGGCAGGAGGGCAGCACTCAGCTAAGGACCTGAATTGTTGCTCAGCAGTGGTAGAAGACCCCTCTGCCCTCAGCAATTCAGTTGTGCCGTGGTGTCATGTTTTATTGTTTAGCCAAAAAAAAAAAGGTTTGAAAAACACTAAACAGACAGTAGATAAACAAGATAGGAGAATCATATTTATTCCATTTCACCAATTATTTTAGAAATTAATATGATATTGTAAGATTTGAGGTTTTCATGGACTATATTCAACTGTATCAGCAGAGTGCTGTCCTGGCACAACATCAAATCAGTGGGCCTGCCGCCAAAGAAATTATCTAGTTTCCTCTGGCCGGTCAAAGATAACCTGGGACTAAGGACATTGGGTGTATACAGTATCCCATGCGAGTGCGGCAAGGTCTATATTGAGCAGATGGACCGTTCTGTGGACACAAGGTTGAACGAGCATCAGTGGCACATCCATCTCGAACATCTGGACAAGTCAGCTGTGGCTGAACACAGCATCGATTTTGGACACCACGTTCAGCTTCAGAATACCTCCATCCTCACCACCAAGACCCGTTATATGGATCGCATCATTAGGGAGGCCATTGAGATTGAACTCCATCACAACAATATGAATAGAGAGGTGGGGTTTTGTCTCAGCAAGTCATGGAAGTCTCTCATCTGTTCCCTCAAGAAACCTCCAGGAGTTGACGTCAGGTCCGCAAGGCCATGTAGGTCCATGCCTGACTCGCTTTGCACCCTCGAGCTTCAGGGTTAATGCCCTCCATTTAACCCCCCCCCCCGACCCATACTCTTTACCTGCTCTGGCCTGCTTCCTACTGGCCTACCTAACCAGACCCTTCCCCTCACCCCTCTCTACCAATTCCCCATGTAGCCCCTCTCACTTCCCTTCCTGCTCTTATACAGCTGGGTTTATTCGACTGGATTAAATCTGTTGCACCTGCTCACGCTGGTTCGCTTGAAGATTTCTTTGTCTTCTACACTGAAGATGGAGGCGATATGTTCCTCCAAAACATTGGTTAACACAATATCTACACGGCGCCACATCCCAGAAGACTGCTTTCTTAATATGATATTGTTGTTTGAACAGTTATATTAATTTATGCAGAAAGAGTTTCAACCACTTATATAAAAAAACTGAGAGTGTGGCATCATCAGATAATGATGCAGATCACCATGCCATCATTAAAGAGATGCTAGATCATATTTTCAACATCCAGTGGGAACAAAAATAACCATACTGGAAATGTTGAACATACAGAACTTTCCTTCTGTAAGGTTGCCTACTCAAGTTATAGCAAACCCTGAAAGATGTTTTGGACATAGTGTATTTTATCAAAATGTTTTAAAACAGTTCATTCACATAAGTTTGCATAACCCCACTGCATTAAAACCTGGATTTAGTGAAAGAAAACTCATTCTGCCCAAAGATTCATTACTTAGAAATTTCTCTGCATTTCTGTAAACCTCGCTAAAGTCATTAATTGCAGGGACTTGTAGGTTTAAAAGCTACACTATGATTTCCAGTATTTTAAAAATATCTGATTTCAGATTTGCCTCCTTCACTTCAACAGACAGTGAAATATAAAACACTCATACAGCCCAAATAAAATGACGTTCTACTTATATGCCTCCATGATATAGCTTCAGTGTCCTCATTAACTGTCATTTCCAGAGTTGTCAAATATGACACGAAGTATCATGCATTAAACCAAAATGAAGCCTTTTTTGTAATATGGGGTTGGCGTTAGAAAAGACTGGAGATGTTAAAAATTAATATAAATATAATACCATGAAGAGCTCTTGAATTACAGTTGAAAAGAAAAAGAAAGGATGGTTCAGACTGAGATGACTTCTGTCAACTACTGATAGTATTAAAAATACAGGAAATACATGGACTTGGGCAAAAGATGAAAAAATAAAGAATGACATTACATTCACTGACTCATCATGTAGTGGAAATAATGACAGAAGAAAATATCTAAGACATATGGTTTTACTCAGTTCAGCTCTTATACTCACTCAATGTCTGGATTCTGCTGTTGTATAGTAACTGTGAAAATGGCATGGCTGCGACTAGACTGTTCATTCATGGCAGTTGCCCCAGTTGCTCTGCAAGCTGAACCCTGAGGAAGTATTATAATTTAATTACTTCCCCTAGAATTTGTATCATAACTGCACACACATCTCTATGCGTCAATAACATATTACACATGTTATTCCATTCACACAAGGTCCTGTGGTGTGAGCTTGTGTGAATATGATAATGAACATTTAGGTTCATAAAAGATGGGGAATTTTTTTACCTGAATGCGACTGGTTTCGCAAGAAGAACTGTTACATGGAGTGATTGCTATGTAAAACTTTTATGCATGATTCTAGCCCACCAAGCACAAGTTGACATGTGTAAATAAGTTTTGGAAGCATTATGATTACAGTTCAGCTCTATAATCCAGCTGTGCTCTAGTCCAACATGTCCAGTAATCTGGCATCAGGCACAAGGCAGGCGTCTGTGACTTTGCGCAAGTTTCCACAGGCAGCAAAGGCTGATGTGTGTACAGTCAAGCTTCACAAACTGATTTCTTTAGATCCTCATTAGTACAGTGTTTCAGTTCTTCAATACTATACATTTCTGTACAGTAATGTGTGCTGAAGATATCCAGTTCTGACAAACATAAATATTAAATGTAAGATTTGAGGTTTTCACGGCGGTGACTATGAAGAAAGCAGTCCTCTGGGCTGTAGCATGGTGTAGATGTGGTGTTAACCGACGTTTCGGAGGAACGTATTGCCTCCATCTTCAGGGTAGAAGGAAAAATAAAAAAAATCCACAAGCGAAGAGACCATGAGAACCAGTACAAGCAGTCTGCTTTATAGTTTGTGAAGTCACATTATAAAAAGAGCCTCCTATGCAGTGTAATGAGACAAAATGATATCACTCAATGTCTGAAATGAACAGACCTCGAAGACTAGTTTTTAATTTCACATACGCATGGCAAAATGTACCTCTTAAAACCATAATTTCTTCATGCAAAAAGTTATGGCCTTCGTATCCATTATCCTCTGGTAGCAGTGAACTCACAGGGCCAGAAGAATCGGAAAATGATGGTACAATCCTAACTTCTGATCTTCAAGAAGCAATAGCCGAACTGTGTGAAAAAGGTTCATCAGGTCAAACAATTGCTGACATAAGTAACTAATGAGATGGAGATGATGAGGAAAATCTTAAAATCATGACAGGTGAAGAGAAAATCAACAATGTGCTAGAAGACAACAGCGAGAATGAGTAAGAGTCAAGTACTCAACCAATTATCTGCACAATACGACACGATAACATCATGAGACCTCAGCATATGTTATAAATAGGCCAAAGAAAACAATGACCAAGCTGAAGACATCCTCATACTGAAAATATTGCAAGAAAAATTTCTAAAAGATTTAGAAAGAAAAGACAGAATACTATTCACACTTTTTGTTTGTAAAATCACAGCGAAATGAAGCCCTAAATATTGAATTAACGGGCAAAAATTCACAGTACACACTTATGTATGTGAAATAAATAAATGATGACCAAATTCTGTTAAATGATAATCAATTCAAAAACTTCTATGTTGTGCAGTGCAACTTAACAAATTTTTTCTGACTTCATCCAGTAATCCATTGTTTTCGGTAATCCAGTGGTACCTTGGTCCCATACGTGTCGCATTACCAAGATTGTATAGTGCTCAATTTATTACTGTTTGATCTACATATTTCATTTATATCTCAACACTGATCTGTCTGTTCCAGTCGAACAGCTGCAGTAATCACTCAATATTTCTAAAATGGTGTATGACAGGCCTTCACAAATCCTAAGAATGTCAAGTTGCCATGGCACCTAAAATTTCCCTAATAACTCACTCAATCACCCATGGAGCTGAGACCTTCTTGAGAAGTTGCCATTTGTGCATCTATTCAAGAACTTCCCAGCATTTTATGGAAACAAAAGGTTCATTACTGTGTTCACAAGCCTTTCACTGGTCCCTATCCTGAGCCAGATCATTCCATTCCATCCTATCTCTTTAAGATCCGTTTTAATATCGTCCACCCACCTACATCTTGGTCTTCCCAGCAGTCTCCTCCCTTCCGGCTTTCCCATAAATATCCTATATGCATCCCTCCTCTCCTCCATTCATGCTACATGCCCTGTCCATCTCATCCTCCTTGACTTGATCATTCTAATTATACTTGGAGAAGAGTACAAGTTATGAAGTTCCTCATGCAGTTTTCTCAAACCTCCTGTCACTTCATCTCTCTTCAATCCATGTTCTCATATACCTTCAGTCTATGTTCCTACCTTACAGCGAGACCAGGTGTCACAACCTTACAGAACCAAAGGCAAGTTTATAGTGCTGTATCTTCTAATTTTATGTTTTTAGACAGCAAATGAGAAGACAAAAGGTTCTGGATTGAATGGTAGCAAGCATTACCAAGTTCAATCTCCTCTTAATTTCTTTTCCTCCTGAATTAGGTTTTGATTTGTTATCGTCATTTCCAAATATCTGAACTGTACCACATTTTCAAAACATCTGTTATACAGAGTGTTTCATGACTTTAGGGCATAACTGCAGGAGGTGATTTCCTAGGTCTTTGTGATCAAAAAAGTTCATATAAACATGTGACCGATTTAGGACGGTTGCGGAGTTATGGCCGTTTTTTCATTCCCGTACATGCCCTCGTGTGAACCATGTCTATCATCTGGCCGGTCACTATTTTTAGCCAGCTACAGACAGAGCATTCTCGTTATCTCCGAACTCGAGAGGTACCTAAGGCGTGGTGGATTGGTATGTCCGGCGCGCTTCACAACTGAGCGGCAGCCTGTGTTGCGGCTGGCAGTGGCATTTTCGAAAATCAGCTTTAAGCGCCAATAAATTCAAATTAATGGTAATTTCACGAAGTTAACTTTACATTCATACTTTAAATGTATCATGTATTGTGCTGGTTTATTATTTTATTCCATTTATTGTCAGTAATCATTACCTTCTATTCTGAGTTTAAAACAGTCATAACTCTGTAACCGTCCAAAATCGGACACATGTTTATATGAACTTTTTTGATCACAAAGACCTAGGAAATCACCTCCTGCAGTTATGCCCTGAAGCCGTGAAATACCCTGTATATCTCTATGTCATGATTTTGCCCTGCATTTTGGTGATGAGACAGCAACATATACACAGTTTTTTCTGTGTTTGCTTCTAGGCCAACCTCCTTAACTAGCG
Source organism: Cryptotermes secundus (assembly GCF_002891405.2). Lineage (NCBI taxonomy): Eukaryota > Metazoa > Arthropoda > Insecta > Blattodea > Kalotermitidae > Cryptotermes > Cryptotermes secundus. The sequence goes on along the minus strand of NW_019718620.1, from coordinate 474,042 downwards.
TCAATTAAAATTTGTGTTTTTCTTTATGGTATTTATATTATCATCCAGCAGATTCACATTATCAGCATAGCCCAACAGCTGATGTGTTCCATTTAATTTTAGTCCCACCTGGTTTTCCTAGACCTTCCTAATGGCATATTCTAAAGGAAAGCTGAAAAGGAGTGGCGATAAAGCATTTCCTTTTTTCAGACCACTGTGGATAGTGAAATTATCAGACAAATGTTTACCTATACAGACTTTACTATATGTTTCATATAAAACTGTCATCACACCAAATTATTTCCAACTTGTACCTTCCCAAAATCTCTCATATTTCTAATTCTGCATTAACAACCATGACATCACTGTCTTCCAATTGGTAACACCCACTTCAACCAATGACATTAATAACCGGGAATCACAAGAAAATGTTTAGCAATACAAAGAATGAACAAAGCAAAGTCAGGTGAAAATGGTGTGATTAACTTTGGTAGAATGGCAGAACAGCATCCATGGACCATTATAGTACTTCTATAGCATTTTAGGTTATTCAAAATAAGAAATGTTAGTTATCATAACAATAATACACTAAAGACTATCTTGCTAGCAAAACATACCTGTATTAGGCATCTGGTAGTGTCATCTACGCAAGAAACTGGAATTTCAGTCAGACCAGGAATCCGTATTCCTTTCCCGTCTTCCCTGATGTCAACCGCACATTTGTTTGTTCCCAAAAGGTCAAACAATTGCTCCTTATAAAGCTGCAAAGTCAGAGCATTTAGTAATATGGAATAGGTTGAACTGTGCTTCTGAATTACAATGCAATATTAAGGAAAAAGTAAACTAGGGTATATGTAAGGTTGGAGACTATGTACAATTAGCATTTCCATCTAAACTAAGGCATTACTCACCATGAAGAGGAGGATTTTCTGAAAAGTTGATTTATGAATTGAATTTGAATTGAATTTATTTACATTCTATAAATCCTAAGTAGGTTAGTACCTTTGGATACAGAACAAGTCAAAAGGTTACATACATAAGTACAGGCAAATTTAGCTTAAAATTAATATAACTTAATTTTACATCATTCTCTATTTACATTGAAGTATTCATCTAAAGAGTAGAAGGAATGAGCATGTAGATAATTATTTAACTCTGATTTAAACTTTTTAGTATCATTGCCCAAGTTTTTAATACTTTGTGGCAGATTGTTGAACACTTTTATGCCAGTAAAGTAGACTCCTTTTTGATATACTGATAAAGTTGATGAGGGTAGGTGGAAGTTATATTTTTGTCTAGTATTCATGTTATAGACATCAGAATTTAATTTGAATTTATCTTTGTTGTAAACAACAAATAAGAGAAGCGATAATATGTATTGCGATTGAAGAGGTAGAATTTTTAATTTCTTAAATAATTCTCTACATGAATCTCTACTTCTACATCCTGTAATGATTCTAATTATATTCTTTTGTATTTTAAAAATTATTATACTATGTGAAGAGTTCCCCCAAAATATTAATCCATAGTTCATAATAGAATGAAAGTAGGCATGGTAAACCATCTTCAATGTTTCCTGTGACATAAAAGGCTTAATTGATCTCATCGCATAGCAAGCTGCATTTAATTTAGGTATAATTTGTTCAATATGTATTTTCCAAGACAGTGTACTGTCTACATGTATTCCAAGGAATTTTGTATCAAGTACTTTACAGATTAATTTGTTGGCATAACTGATGTCCAGATCAATTTGGTGGTTGTTTTTAGTTGTGAATGATATGTAATGGGTTTTATCCAAATTTACTACAAATTAAATGTATACAAGCTGAAGAAAAGGAACACGTAATGGTTCTCTTGCTGGTCACGGTAGCCGAGCGGTCTAAGGCGTGCACTGTCTTTGCTTGCTCAGAAGCCGGGATTGTGGGTTCGAATCCCACTCAAGGCATGGATGTTTATGTGCGTTTTTCTGTGTTTGTGTACAGGTAGAGGCCTTGTGACGAGCTGATCACCCGTCCAAAGAGTCCTACCGTATGTCTAAGATCTAGAAAAACCGAAGTGAATGGAGAAGTTCATGGCGGTAGGCCTAGGCCCACTGGGGCTGTAGTGCCCAGAAAAAAAAATGGTTCTCTTAATGAAGTTAATGTTTCCAAGTATATCCTCTTGGATATACATGAAAGGCGAAACAATAAAAATGAGATAACCAACAATCTTAATGAACACATTAGGAATCTAATGTCACATGGGGAGTGACAAACCATTAATAACAAGTTAAGCTTTAAAATAGAGTGATGAGGTTCAACTGGACATATGAAGTCTGCAAACTAAATGACTGGACCAATGTTTCTCTGGATCTCAGGGAACTACAATTTGAGGAAATGTTTCACTACCTCAGGACTTCATCCTGTGAAGATGGTAATCAACTTTCAACGTCCATCACAGTAGGAAATTTCTTGACCAACTGAAGAACTATCAAGTTTTCAAGGTAGATCTGCATCATGGAGTTAGCTTCTTCAAATCCATTCAAACATAATCGAACAAGCAGCTTCAAAGAATCCTTCAGAAGAGTCACAGTGATATTCCCATTTCATATCTTTTGTGAGAAAACACTTTTGAATATTAAGCTGAGGAAAATCCTTGCCCACGACATTCTTTTGAAAACACCTTAACTTCTTGACACTGACTGTAATCACAGCTGCTTGAAATCATGCCACAAGATCTTACATAGTCCAAATGCTGACAATGAAGAAGACTTGATACCCATGTTCACGGATAGAATGGGGGTTATCCTGTGCCCAGATGTGACAAGGATAACACACTTCATCTGTCCACAGAATATTATGTAAAGCAGCTCATTCACAGCATGTTCATGTCATAGCCATTCGCAAAATTTCATCTGTAGAAGCAGACGTGTGCTTGGTATGAATGCAACTGTTTATCATAGAGTATTTCAGGTGCCCTCATTTGGGATAGTCCCAATTCTCGTGCAAAATCATGAGCTTCTCCATGGCAGCATCTTCATTGACTAGTATCCATGTAGTCTTTGGGCAACCTGCATTCAAATGTGCCATAGGTGTTACGCTTCCTGCCTCATAGGGATGGTGCCTCAATCACTGAAAAGCATTAGGTCCTCGATAATGCCAACCAGGATAATATAGCAGATATTCCCATGCAGCAGTACCAGCTCATCTGTTACATGTGCTGAGGACTAAGAGCATGATATAGTATTCATCATATGTGTATTCGAACATCATTCAATCAGAACTGCCCTCTGCTGTGCACTGTGTCTTACATACACCTAACAATTCACTATGTATCCTCATAACAAACAATACTGCTGAGAATTATTCTACCCCATTTGACAGTGATGTCTATTTTGTAAACTAGGCATCTCTGGTTATGTTGTATAACATATATTGTTTTTTAACAAGGAATCACACTACAGGCAGCGAATTTCCTTTCACCCATATATTCCTTCATTAGTGCAAATTTTGAAAATTAAGCTATGTATATAAATTCATGTCCATGCACATACCTCCATGAATGATACTGTGATTCTGAAGTCCCAATTCTTCATTTCTTTGATTTTATCAAATATGTCATTTATGGCCCGTGGTATGACACCCATATTGCCATCTCCAGTGTAAGTAGTACCCATTGAATATGTTTTACCCGAACCAGTTTGTCCATATGCAAGAACTGTTACATTGTATCCTGAAAATTAGAACATTTTCACAAACCAGAACTCTTCAGAGTGTCATGTAGAGAATTAATAAAACTGACTAGAAAGTGATTCAAAGTAATTACAATAATTTGTTTCATTTATGAAAAATTCAGAATAAAATCGGCACTTCTGACACCAAGAGCAACAATTATATCATCGAGATTATGATTATTTTTTAGTCGTGAAAATTATTTTCAGAGTGATATTTGGTGCTATGGTTGGTGTAAAGCCAAGAACTGCCTACACTCTTATCAGAATAATGTAGATTGCCTGGGAATAGCATAGGCCATGCACTAAATGCACAGGGAGTATAAACCCATATTTTTACAAAAGTTTCTTTAATCTTACTATCAGTCTGAGGTGCTAGAAAGAGATATGAAAATATGTAATTTACCAGCATAATTTATTCCAGAGATAATCTCCAGCATAACTTATTCCAGAGACAATCTCTTTAAAGAAAACAAAGCTCTCAATATGCCTGTAATTTCAGCAGTAACATTCAAAATAAACTTATGCTTTTCTCACAATTTTCGCTTAATATTCACAAGTGAAACAATAACTCGCCTCTTATTCTAAGAACGTGGTAAAGGTGAAGGCCCATAGGGTTGTGAGACGTCGAGGCTCCCACATTTTCTCTAGACAGTTGGCTCACAGATGGCTGTAAATTTCTCAACCTTACGCATTAGCCGTCCTTTACCCCACAGGAAGATTCCTGGTAGAGGCTGAGTCAACCCCAGGGCCATAATGCAGCTGGAAGGATCAGGTAAATTGAAAAAATCGACCTCATCAGGATTAGAACCCACAACCTTCGAGCTTGGAGCACTGCCTCAAACAACTACGCAACCGTGTGTCCCCTTCTAAGAACTTACAAAATTAAATTACCTATTCTCTAAAAAGTAAGGAAAAGCTATCCCTGTAAAAGGCCATGAAGGCCCATAGGGTTGTGACATCAAGACCCCCACATTTTCTGCAGACAATCACCTCACAGTTGGCAGTAAGGTTGTCAGCCTTACACGTCAGCTGACCTTTACACCCCAGAAAGATTCCTGGTACTCATTTCTGTTAGAGGCTGAGCCAACCTCAGGGTCATAGTGCCTCTGGAAGGATTAGATAAATTGTAAAAATCCACCTATACTCTTGCAAAATACAATTTATATCACAATGATTTCACAGAGAAATTAAAACTATACAATCATTTGGAATGTGATGCACTGAACATGTGAAAAAAATTGGTTGTGTAGTCAGCTTCAGACCTAGGGAAAGAATGGCCAGTACCAAACAAATAAGAGACTGAGTGTGCCCCAGTGAAAATGTGGCCATAGTGGCAAAGATAACAAAATCTCTCTCTTGTGGAAATTGAACCTTGTCATCTATCCTACAGACCAAGGGTTCTTAAAGTGCAGGTTCAAAAAAGGGTTAATTTTAGGTGTAAAATAAGGGGGGGGGGAAATTATAAGCCTGTAATATATACTTTGAAATACTGTGATATCATTAATTTTGCTGAATATTTTCTTTCAATGTGACAGTTTTATTTGAATATCCATCAATTTCAGCTGTATAAGCTACTTCTGTACCTATAGAAACCTTACTCTAGTAATAGTCATGCTTTCATAGCATTCCATACCCTTTTCCTTATATTGTGACATGATGCCCGAAGGCCAGAATATTGGAGCCAGAGGAGACGTCTAATGCTACACAACGGCTCGATAAACAAGTTTCTGTGGCAATAGATATGCAAGCAACAACAGAGGAATTGTTGGAAACGATATTTTCTATTCGGTCCGTGCAAAGTGGTTATAAAGAAGAGTTCAGTTGAGAATCAGAAGTCAATTTCCAGAATTTCAAAAGAGTAGTTAGGAACATTCCTCCAACAACTTCCACAAGACTACATGGCAAAACATCCCAGACAATAGCAATCTTCCAGCCACTGCCATGAAATGCCCCATCTTATTCCTATAGAATCTGAAAGTGTGGACTGTATTTCCTAGTATTATACTTAAGCATCCTGTTGCACTCTATACGATAAATGATACAAACTCCATCCCAAGTGCAAACAATATATATTATATGTCTTTGATCTTGTTCTCTTCCACACTACATGTTTCGGCCTCTATCGGCCATCATCAGGTGTATACTCTTAACGTTGCTGCTACACTGAACCCAGTCTAAAATTGAACATTTAAAAACACATTGTTATTTTCTTCGTATTATCAACATCTACCTCGTTGATATGTGTCTGGTATGTAGATTATATTGCACACGTCAAATTTTGATTTTCCTGTAGAGCACTATAAAATCTTTAGTTATGATTTTAAAATCCTTTAAAATTTCTCTAAATTTTAAATTTTAAATTTATACAACTTTATATACTTTATACAACACTGAATCCTATATTAGATAAAAGTAATATATCCCAAAAGGGGTCAAGGAGCAATGAATGACCAAACCAAATTTATAGCCACACTGAGACTTACCCTTGAATAATCTTGCAACTAAATCTTTTACGGCACAATTATAGATGCATGCCTGGCTGTCTTCAGGTCCAAAAACAAAATTATATGTAAAAGAATGGTCTGTTCCTTGTACTTGTACCTGAGGTTCATTAGGTACTTTATGCAAACACAGTTGACAGCCTCTAGAAATTTCGCTGTCAACTAATGGTCGGATCCGAAGAGCGACCTGCACTGACATACCATTTTCTGTCATCTGAAATAAATAAATATTTAGGAATCATCTTCAGACTTAGAAACTGGAGGATACAGAATCCATTTTAAGCATTCTTTCATTAACAGACTCCTTTGTACTGAGTTGTTCTTGAGAAGCTGTTACTCAGGTACAAAAATTTTATGGAATCCAAAGTCAATTAAAATATTTATAACCGCCTGCCACTGGCCACTACCCTGAGCCAGATTCATTCAGTCAGCACTCTTCCACCCCGTTTCTTTATGATTCATTTTAATAGTATCCTCACAATTACTTTCTTCATATGGGTATCTTTCCTTGAGGTTCTCCTAACAAACATTTGAAAGCATATCTCCTCTCCTACGCATGCTATATCTTCTGCTTGCCTCATTATCCTTGATTTGATCATACTAACCCAGAGGCCCAGATATAAACAAAGCTAGGCAACACAGACCCAGCACCTGTGTGCCTGCCTAATTCAAACTATTTCCTGCAGCCTGGGCCTGCCTAGTTCAAACTATTTCCTTCAGCCCGTGATTCCACATGTTGTCATCCAGAGCAATGTATTGTGATATGATGAGCTGTCAAGAAGGCCAGACAATAAGACATCCATCACTGGTCAACAGCTAGCAATTTCTATGCAGCAATGCCTAGGAAATCGTTGTCCCGGAGATGAAAGTCTAACAGTGGGGTTCCCACTTTGACACACTTTGAAGTACTCCTTCACAATCAGAAGCGTGATCTGTGGTGTGTCATTACTGCTGCATGAATAGTACAAGCAGTATTTTTGATGAGACTATCAATTCAGTGATATGTCAATGACATTCTTTGGCACCTTTAGGAGAGCATTACAGAAAAAGTAAGCATAACTTGGTTATTTTTTCAAAATGGTACCACAGAACACACCCATAACTATTCCATTTATGTTTTAAATGAGGTGTTTGAAGACAGAATAATAAGTCAGAGAATGCATCCTGCAAGTCTCTAGACTTCTATCTCGGCGAATTTTATCTGTCAGGAAACCTGTAATACATAGGGCATTCAAATAATTCCCACATTGGATGAACTGAAACAAAATGTCTGTGAAATTACATCCACTGGGGTCAATGAATTCAAACTAGTATGAAACAATCTTTTCCTGACACTTGAAGTTTGTTTAAGATGTGAAGGAAGACATTTTAAATATCTATCTTGATGATGGGATCTTTTAACCCTATTGTCATGATATTCAACTGAAGTCAAACAAGCACACACTGCCATACAGTGCGACATTCAATTTCAGCCCACACCAAAATATAATTTTCTCCCCTTGCTGTGTCATTCAGCTTCATTCACTGAGCTTTGAAAATGCAATTCTGTTCCTCCTGGCTGACAGTAGGTCAGGCAATACGGTACTTCAAGGAAGATTCTGTTCATTGTAGATTTTTAAATTGAAACACAGTAAAATTTACTTACTGTCAGAGTGTTCAAAATATTTATATACAGTTAAACTCCTTCTAATTACTGCAAAAGAGAAACAGAAAACAATTAGATAACAGGTTTCATTGTTGAGTTAGTAAATATAATCACAATCCCAAGTTGCCTGACTCCACGCATTTACATTAATTTCCAATTTTAAGAAATCAGATCTATAAACAACTGATTTATACAAAAAGTTATTGTGCTAAATCCCATTACTATTCATGTTCAGGGATAGTTATATCATGTTTCCATTATTATGGTTGCCACTTCAGAAGCTTTCAACATCTTGACTGTCTTCAAGGCTTCCAGAATGCAAAGAAACACACCATACCATAATTTACCAGATTCTTAATAAACACCAAATCATAAGACTACTACCGATAGGTTGACAACATATTGATTGTATACAATGAACTACATATGAATATCAAAAACACACCTTACAAGAGTTTAATAATGTACATATAAAATTTACTATGGAAAAGGAAATACAAAATAGAATCAATTACCTTGGTATAAAAATTATCAAGGAACACAATAAATTAAAATTCAACATATATCGTAAGCCCACCACCAAGGATTCCATTATACATGATTCTTGCCACCCCAATGAACACAAAAATCAGCAATAAACTACGAAATAAACTGTAAGAACACACATCCCATCACCCAAGAAAATAAAGATCGAGAACTGACAATTATAAATGAGATACTAATGATTAATGGGTACCAACAACTACCCACAAATATCCAACGTCAAAATAAAGTTGCCACAAATTCTACATAAACACCGCTAAATACACAAAGGGAAAAAACAAAATGGGCCACCTTCACATATTTTGGACCAGAAACTAGAACCATCACTAACCTGTTTCGAAATACAAACCTTAAAATTGCCTACAAGACAACTAACATAAGGGGCAGTCAAATGAAAACGAGTCACCACGCATGACTCACATGGAGCGCAAGTTGGTAACCCTGGAATTTGCTTATGGTACAAACATCTGGTAGGAACTTGGGAAAGCAGTGACAATGTGCCCTTGCACACTAGTCGTTTCTTTATTGTGCTGGAAGTAAGGTTAGCGCTACATGTGGTTGTCCAACATCAGTAATGAAGGTGGGTAAAGAAGAACAGTGTGCTTTTTGACTGCTGATGAGTAGGGGGACAAGAAATTCATCGTTGCATGTCTGTTGTTTACAGCAAACACAGCATGACACATTGGCATGTGCTGGGGTGACATAAAGAGATTACAAGAGGGATGTGTGTCACTCCAAGATGATGCTCACACAGGACAGGCTCATCATGTCATCACTCCTGATGTTACTGCTGCATTGGATGATCAAATCTGGGCAAACTGACAGATCAATGTGGAAGAAATTAGTCTTTTGATGGGAATAAGTCACGGTTCCGTACACACCATTGTGACAAAACGCCTGCTGTACCGCAAAATCTGTGCGCAGTGGGTTCCACATCAATTCATGGAGGAACAGAAGACTCAGAGAATGGCTGCATCACTGGGTCACTTGCAACAATACCATGAGGAAGAGTATGCTTTTCTGTCCTGTATTGCCACTGGGGACGAAACTTGGTGCCACCATTTTGAACCTGAGAGCAAACAGCAGAGCTAACAGTGGAAACACGTGAATTCTCCCACACCGAAAAAATCCAAAGCTGTACACACAAGTGCCGGTAAAGTGATGATGATGTTCTTCTTAGACTGCAAGGGTCCTCTGCTTGTCGAATTTCTGGAGCATGGGGCCACAATCAGTGCACAGCGCTATGAAGACACTTTGCAGAAACTGAGACGTGACATAAAGTCAAAACGCCCTGGAATGCTATCGAACGGCATTACCCTTCTTCATGATAATGTGCGCCCCCACACTGCCAACTGTGAGGGATGCGCTACAGAGATTTGGTTGGGAAGTGCTTCAACATCTCCCCTAGAGCACAGATCTCTCCCCATGTGACTTTCACATTCTTGGAGACCTGAAGAGAGACATCTGTGGACATCGGTCTGCATCGGACGAAGACGTGTGTGGCTGGGTAAAGATGTGTTTCCATAGACAAACCACAAGCTTTTTCAAAGATGGAATTGACTGTCTTATCTCCCAGTGGGATAAATGTATTAACACTTTTGGAGATTACTTTTGAGGTAAGAAATGTTCCTTGATATGTTTTGGCTTCTGACCCGTTTTCATTTGACTGCCCCTCATACAATCAAACACCATTTGAAACTTAAGGTAATACAGGAGATATATACAACCTGAGTGGTATATACCAGCTACAGCGCGGTGAATGCCCACTCAAATATATTTGACAAACAGGACACACATTCAAATATCACTACAGAGAGCACATTGATGCCATCAGGACTAATGAACAACATTCAAAATTCGCACTACATATTTTGGAAACTGGACATACATTTAACATGATGGACCAGACCATGAAAGTATTACATATAGAAAGGAAGGGACCCAAACTCAACGCTTTGGAAAGATATTATATATACAATATAACGAAGAAGGGTCTGCAGATGAACAGTACGTTCACCAACCCCACATTTGATATTCTAGTAAAAACACACACACCAAATCACCCCATCCCTTCCCCATCTCTCCAACCATCCACAGTATCCTTCTCCCTACCTCATACCACTCAACCCTTCATAAACATGCCCACATATACAGATACGCCCCAAACAAGTAGTCTAGACCGAACCGCTACAACATAGCGACAGCATCAACGCAGGGAGCAGCCTGTACATATACCATTCATAAGAATAACCTAACATATGTAAGTACATATACCAAATAACCTAATGAGTTTAATAACATCACACTCACAAGCTTCACCTTATAATAAAATAATTAAACTGTTACGGATCACATACAGAATAATTAGCATAAGCTCTATAAGACATTACTAAGGTCATGACTACATGACCTATCCCGTGTTAGAAGATTCTGATATGTGGGTGCCCCACGCTATAATCGCTTCTACCATCATAAAACCAGGTCAACACGTAGCGGTTGCAGAGTTTTACCACAAAACACAATTTTAACTTTCATGTTTTAATCTTTGGTTTCTAATTTTAATCTTTATACCTTTAATTTTAAATTTTATTATCCAAGGATTTTCAGTTTTAAATTTTGACCATGACTCAATATATGAATTCATGCATTTAAATAATTTCAAGATACAAAAATGATCCTCATTTGAAGAATTAGATGAAAATTAATTGCAATTCAGCAGCTGAAACTGGAGCATTGTATGCCTGATGATGACCCAGTATAAGGGTCAAAACATTTTGTGTCTGTAAAAACAGAATAAAAGCAAATTTTGATACAGTAGTCTTCTTTGTTTTTTAAATACAGAATATTGTTGTGTAGGCTGCATATCTTATATACTTTTATATATCTTAAACAAGAAGTTCTGGGAAGAACTAATCACCTACATTCCTTTCACTATAAATTTGTATCTAATACAATAAGTGGTGCAATAATATACTCGTCTGTTTTTACAGAACATGAATTGGACATATAAAGCAATTTAAATGTTAAACTTGTTGAGATGGCTTCAGGTAGCATAAAAAACATAAGACATTCTATGACGATCAGTTCAGGCATTCAAATAAGTGATGGTTTTGTGGCTGTTGATACAATGAAATAGATTGGTTATGATCTTAATAAAATCAATTACAATACATATGACATATCAATCAATTTTATCTGTCGTTACCACTGTGTTTCAGTCCATGGACCATCATCAGGTGCAGACATTTACTTATTTGTCATCTGCTTACTCAAAATTCCTGCATTACTAAGGAGGGATCTAATGCAATTTCATTCAACTCAGTCAAGATTTGGATAATTAAACTCTTGATTACAACATGTTATCATTCCTTGCTGATATAAATTCATCACCAAAGTAGAGTGAGTCAAGAGCAGTATCATTAAAGCTACTTTAAACTGTTTTCTATTCATGGATAATCATTTAATTCTAAGTAGGCGCTAAATGCCCACTTTTGTCACTGCAGAAAAGACTCCTCTTTGTTAAGAGCATAAGGACAGCACAATAGATCACTGAAGGTCGCAATGCAAGGGCGAGATTATTATGGGCCCACCCCTTATGCAAAAACCATAAGGACAGAAACTTCTCTGTGAGAAAAATTTGTCCCCTATTAACTTCACGAGCCTCAAGCTGGCTTAAAAACGTATATAATATGTAAAAATGTGAATTACCTTCAAAAGAACTTGAAAGCAAATATCCCACTTCAGTATTACCATATTAAACATTTGGATTTCTGATTAGCTATATGTAAATGTACATAAATTCCCGAATATTGAAGTAAAGTCTGGTTCAAAGCCAGGGAGGTGGCAGCCTTTAGGTTTCCTTATTATTTTCCTCCAGCCATCTAGACAAATGTTCACATGGCCAACAGTAAAATATTCACATTCCCTCCTCTTTACTGAGCAATCTATGCTAGTATTTCAATACAGGTAAGGGCAAGAGGCTACTTACATATATGTACAATTATACAAAATATTCAGAAAACCCAAGGTTGTCTTATAGCACTGTTTCAATACTTGAATCTCACAAATATTTGCAGAAAAGGACAGTATACGGACAAAAGTCTATAACAAAGATAGAAATTTCACAATATTATCTTTAAGCATCCTGTTACACTCTACACAATATATGACACAAACTCCGTTCTAAGTGCAACAGTTTATTGTAGTTCTTTCTTCTACACTACATGTTTCGGCCGTAAATGGCCATCATCAAGTGTACACTCTCACGTAGCTGCTACACTGCACGTAGTTTAAAATTTAAAAAAACACTAGTCTTCCCAGTTGTTCATTTCTCCGTTGCTAACAGGTTTCGATATATCAGAATCCTCCCCGCTGATATCTGTCGGATATGAACAAAATCTTTGTTAACCTACACACGTCAATTTGATTTTCAAAAACTGGCACTTTTAAAACTTTCAATACCAATTTAAAAATTTATTTAATTTTTTTTCAAATTTTAAAATTTAAAATTCTCAGGGTTACTCGCCCAATGTCTGTAGTGCTGCAGCGGCTACTTCTTGTTTTCAGCACTGTTCAGGTATTATTCTGTGTAGGCTCCCTGCGTGCGTGCCGCATGCAGTGTAGCTGCTAGGTGAGAGTATACACCTGATGATGGCCATTTACGGCCGAAACATGTAGTGTAGAAGAACGGAAGACGAAAGCCATCTATCTTATTAAATCCTTACGAGATTTGGTCAGTCTTCCAATTTTGAGAAGTGTATATTTTGCAAAATTTGAATCTTTATTGAGATATGGTATTATTTTTTGGGGTTGTGGTCAAAAGGACATTCAAACTGTATTTATAATCCAAAAAAAATGCTTAAGACTGATCAGAAGAGTCAATAACAGGGTATCGTGTAGAGAATTTTTTGGTGAATTTAAAATTTTAACCTTAACTTCATTGTATATCTTTGAGACGTTGTGTTTTTTAAGGAAAAATAGGATATATAACATCTCGTATTCAGATGTGCACGGTTATAACACAGTACATAAGCAGAATTTGTATGTCCAACCATGTAACACCTCACGTTGTAAAAGGAGTGTGATTAACATGGGAATAAGATTGTATAATAACTTGCCCTCTCAAATAAGAAGTATTCAAGAGTTCAAGGTTTTTAAGCGTCAATTAAAGGATTACTTGTTGTGCAAAGCTTTTTATTCCCTTCAAGAATATTTTTACAAGAATTAGCGCAATAATAGAATAAAGATACTTGGGTAATTTATTTTAGCTATTGCATGTAATTTATAGTTTAGCTTTTGTTGCCTAATTATACTCATCCACTGTTTTATCATATTTAAAGGACTTATTATGTTATTTTTCTATGGTTTTTTATACTATTAGTCATTTGATGTGATGTTTTTAATCTTATATATATTTTTTTTTATAAAAAACTGACTTGTCCAATTGTACATAATGTAACAGTTATGGATGTTAAATCAATCAATCAATCAAAGAACTACAATAAATTGTTGCACTTAGGACGGGGTTTATGTCATATATAGAAATTTAAAATACACGAACACATCACAAATTTCCTACCTACCTTCCTATAGACGTCCGGATTTGAAAACACCACTCAGCAATATTCAGACAGTTTACAGTCCAGTGACACGAATTACAGAGCGATTACTCGAACCTCTTCAGGTTTTCATAAGCATGCTCGTTCAGTTATTTTATTTTTCTCTCAAACATAAATACTATATTCACGAAAAGTAACACCGACCGTTACGAACTTCACCGCCAGAACACTAACGCCAAAGTTTGAAACGAAAACCAAGGGACACCATATCAGAGAAATTATGTCACAATATGGGAAACTAAACTCTTTGAGCACGGACATTACCACTAGACCACACTAGACCACAAAGGCAATAGGTGACATAATCCATCACAACCTAAAATGACATACTTAGTGATCCGTGAGGTCCGTGAGTATGTAGTTATTGCATATATACTTTACGTAGGTATTGACCGGTATGACCGGTATTGATGCGTGTTATATAGGGATCCATGGTCATTACAGATTGTTACAATTGTTATATTGGTTGTTGCCAATTGTGTTACGCAGATATTTGTGTTTTTTTGTTTGTTTTTTTTTTTGTCATTTGTAAACAGGTTTTTTTTTAATCATCCAAAGTATTATATTTATCTAGTAGTAAGTGTCGTATGTGTCTCAAATTCTTCAAAGATGAGAAAAACATCGAAAGACAAACGTGATATATATTACAGACTTGCTAAGGAAGAGGGCTGGAGGGCACGGAGTGCCTTCAAACTTCTGCACCTGGATCAGCAGTTCGGTATCTTTAAAGGTATGCGTGAAGCGTACCATTAAATCTCGGCGAAATGTTGACGAAAATCTTCTGCTTCTACCGGTTCTCACGGTCTCTTTGCTTGCAGATTTCTTATATATTTTTTCTTCTACCCTGAAGATGGAGGCGATACGTTACTCCGAAACGTCGGTTAACACCACATATGCACGGTGCAAAATCCCAGAAGACTGCTTTCTTCATAGTTCATTCATGTTAGATTGTAAGCTTCGAACTATTGTGGTCAAGGATTGGGAAATTTTTATTTTTTTCTTTAATTGAGTGACAATTTGGAGAAATGATTTTGGGCCTTCAGATCATGGGGTTTAATTCTGATGAACTGGAACTGGGAGATCCGCATGGGTAGCATGCAATAGCAACTGGGAATGCGAGAATCTTCATACCATTTAACAGCCTGTCAGCTCCATCTTCAGGGTCAAATAATAAGCCCAGCAAGAAACCAGTTTGAAGCAAAAAAGCACTGCATGTAACACCATTATGAGAACCTAAAGTCCTACATCTTAATATTTGCTTTAGGACAGAGGAAAACCAAGAGAACCTTTGTTAGAATGACTAAATCACGAGTTTCTTCTTAATAATATTTGAAAACATACATTCTATCTCAGTGGAAAACACTGCATATCCACTGTAAAGACCAGTTGGTTAATACATTTTAATGAATTTGATTTGTTTCATTTTGGTCTTTTATAATTGTACATTTTAATGAAATTGCAATTGTTCATTTTCACAATCATATGAAACACATATATACTTTCCATGGGTAAAATGCAATTTCTTAGTGTTAAAATAGTACTAACTACTGTGCTTAATGTGTTAAAACAATAATGTTAATCTCATAAACTGAGTAAAATTTGAAATACTTTTGTGGTGTGAACCACTTTGCAGTCATACTCTGCTCCTTTGTGGTTAGGTTTGGATTGATTTTATTTTGCTAGTTCACATATAATTTATTTATTTGTGTTTTTATTTAATGTTGCTGTATATCATTGAAGGGTACAATAATAATGAATTGGAAAGGATATGGAAGGAAGCATTTGTGGCCTAATTTTAAGTACTGTCCCAGGATTTTCCTGGAAAAACAGGGGAACCATGAGAAACCTCAACCAGGGAAGCTGATGTCTGGTTGAGATTCATATTCACCTCCCAGATGCAGGTCAGAATGTTATTGCTTGAGCCACCCTGCTTCGTAGTTCACATTTAGGGGACCCAAACTGTATTCTCATATTCATTTCGGTTCCACGAGTCATGGGGATTTAAAAGGTCACCACTCACAGCACCCCCATATGGGTGGAAGGCATGAATACAGCAGGGTGCTGCCAGGTGCCCTGAGGTGATCTTTCACGACACCGGCTAATGACCACCCCAGTGCCCCTCAGCACGATGCCTCACACCTTGGCTTAATTGGTTCGGTCCTGTTACAGTTACTCCTGCCAAGTCCAACGAGTAGGGAGGATGTTGTTGTTAGTCACAAACTCTTGTGGTCTTCAGGGGCATGTGGGAGGGTGAATTGTGATGAAGAAGCAGTGCAGCGCATGTTCACATTTTCTGTTAAGATCACCTGGCAAAGTCCCTAACCGATCCCAACAGTGTCTGCGAGTTCATGGATTGTTCAGCTGCGGTCTTCATGGATGAATTCTCAAAATTTTTCAACACTTTCTGCCTTTTTTGCTGGTGCTTGGTCGCCCTGAACGTTTGTCATCTTCAACTGACACTCGATTGGCCTTGAAATGTCAATGCCACTCAAAAACCACTGTCTGGCTTAAAGAATGTTCTCCAAAAGCCTTACAAAGAATTTCAAGGGTTTTGGTAGTGGATTTACCAAGCTTGTCCGAGGGGTCTCAGGGGCTTCTTCTCCAGGTGTACTACAGCAGGGACATAAAGCTAACCACTCATCTTCATCTAGTGTGGAGGTCAAGAATGGCAAAGCTCCACTCCCCATACATCTTCATGGTGTAGTATTTAATTAAGCACAGGATAACTTAATCTTTACTTTTATTTTATGTAGTTAAGATTCTTCAATATAATGGTGCATCACACTGTCACAAGGATGTGAGAATGCTTTAGATGTGACAGAGGCTTTGTGGTGTTTTAACCTCAACATGGATACATTAATGCACATAAAAGCTTCAGATACCTGTGTTAATTTAATAGTTTGCTTGCAGTATGATCTGTGCCCCTGAGGATGTAGTTTGAGACATGTAAGTCAAAGTATAATATAACAAAGGTTATTATAATAATACATTTTATTGAGCTGTATTTGATAGTTGTAGATTATCTTGATTAGGTTAGGCTAATTTAATTTAATCTTACTGCTTAATGTGATTTTTTTATTTCATCTGGTAAGCATAATTAAAATACAGATTTTTTAAGAAGTTTGGCAGTAAGTTTAGGTGTTGTTTTGCAAGTGTGTTACAGTAAAGTGTCTGCTTAAATGTTGCATGTAATTGAAATTGATAGCTAATGTATGGACACTGTATTATACTTGTGGTTTAATATTATTGTCCTATCTGTGTAGGAGTGACCAGAGCAGTTGATCTGTGTGCTGCACCAGGAAGCTGGAGTCAGGTTCTTGTAAAGAAGTTGAGGTATATATTAACAGTGTTGCAGAAGCAAATTACAAAATGAATAGTATGGTCTTTTGGGTTCTGTAGCCATGTTAGTTTAGAGAAAGCCTGGTGTTTTGGAGGAAAATATTTCCGTCATATTCAGGGTGGAAGAGTAAGCAAAGCATGAAACAAGGATAAGTAGGCAGCAAGCTACTTGTCACCTGATTCTGCTAGTTTAATGCTTGGCTTAATTTTTGACCCTGAAGATGCTGGCAGTATGTCCCCCCAAAACACTGGGCTTTCTCTATACTGTATGGTATTACAGTACCGAAAACAATACTCTTCATTGTCATGCCATGAGAACCTCAAATCCAACAAATTACAAAATGTAGGTAATTCTGTATGTAGACCCCAGAACTTGTATAAAGAGCACTTGAAGCAAGATATGTTTGGGGAAACAGGTGTAACTCCTCATGCAGGCTACCAGTGTTGTAACTGAATGTGTAATACAAAGGTTTCTGGTCTTCATGATATTGTTTTATTAGATAAGTGGTTCCCAAACTATTTTCAAAATCCCTTCCTTGAGCAATCAGAATATGGATATTCCTTCAAAAATTATGATTCATTTCAGGAATTTCTTCCTCTCCTTCTGGACACCCACTTGACTAGAAATATGTCTTTACTGCTGAACTTTTACAGTATGTTACAAATGATATTCCTGCTGGTAGAAATGAGAGCTACTGTAATTGTACTTCTGAAATGTGCAATGAAGAGACTAAGGATTTCTAAACATTTTCAAACACAAATAAAGAAACACTGCATGACTTATTGATTTGTATGTGCATGCCTTACATCAGTATGGCCTTTAAAAGAACAGGCGTTACACGTTTGTTCTGGTGAATCTTCAGAGAAGCATCACATCTCCAAGGGGTTTTTAAACCAAATTTGAAAATCACCGATTACTTGCATATGTACTTTAGGCACAATTATACTGCTCCTGCATCATGTGAAATATGGTCTATCATCTGAAGGATATTTGGTGTAAACAACATATTGTCACGTGAGGGAGCTACTTGTGATGAAATGATGGGCTCTAGTTCAGATGATTGGATTTGTTAGCAGCTTGGTTACACACTCTGTCTTAATGATACTTAAATACAGCACTGTCGCTGATTTACACACACACACACTCTAGTCCTTGCCTGGTAATGTGATTAAAACACAGGAAGTAGCACTTCAGATCACTCCAGATATCTCTGCACCGCAGCGCACGCAAAGCATTCTGAATCATTGGAGGCCAACCTCCTGTATTCTTCTGTATTCCATTCATCTGCTTCTCTCGTAACACTCTGAGAACCTATTCTTGGGAATTCCAGTTTCTCCTATAAACTCTCCATCGGACTAGCGGAAAACGTGCCTCGCTTCAGAGGCATTGCTAGGCAACGCTGCCGAGTTGTTTGCTGCAATGCTGCATAGCAACCAGCACGGTGCAGCTCGGCACAGCACAGAGAAACACCGCTTTCCTTATTGTTGCATAATAGCCATGTTTACAGTTTTCTGTGGCTCAGTGATTCCTGCATGGCATAAATATGCTGCAATATTTATCAATCTGACTTTTTACATTTATATTTTAATAATTACTAGAGGTATGGTATGTGATAGGTTGAAACTACAGTCTTTTGCAAATATGCACCACTAAATCCACTGTAAACTGATTATCAAAGAATGCTCACCTATATGTTAAAAGGAATAAAAATAAAAGATTGAGCATTATAACATTTGTCCCTATTTGAAGCAGTTATTGTCTCACTATTAGTATCCATGTATGCATTGATGTTATTCTTTGTTCACTTGTTTATTTCACCTTAATGCCAGTGCACTGTCCTCTTCTTGCATCTTCTGTCTGCCTCCACTGAACTACTTGATACACAGCATTCTCTGTGTTATGTCTGCATTATGCTGCCTCTCGGCCCAGACTATGCTTCTCTAGGCTCTGCAGCTGTCTTTTTAAAAATTTCACAACTTTGAGAATTCCCTGCTGCTTGTGGAGACATAGTGGTCCTCTGTGTTTCCAGAACAGTAGACTGGGAGCCCAGAGTTGCAATGTTTCTGTTACACAAGAGGCATGCACAGGATGGTGCTCTCCCCCACCATTCTCCCCTCTCACTTCTGTAACAGTATTTTTCAGGGGACAGAATGTTGCAAGAAATAGATCAGATTCCATGGACTAGGGGGCCTTGTTAATTTTATCTTGAACTCTCGACTTTTTTTCTGCATCGAATATAATGAGAACAAAACTTTACCTAAAAGACTATACATATATACAGGCCTTTCAAACCTGTTGCCCTCTCTTGATGTGAATTTTGTGAACTGGGCAGAAAATTACAGGTCCTCTTTATTAATGGATTTTGTTTCAATTTTTCTCGATTTTAGGCACATTTGCAACTCTGTGGAGCACTTTTTAAATGATCAGGTTTACAGGAAGTCCACACGGTGCCTATCATCTGTGATTCCATTGTTTGCATGATACTCCCAAGATGTTCAGGGAGGCTAATACAATCTAGAGATTGAGATGTCATTTGCTGACTTACTGACCTAAGTACTACACTCCAGTGAATAGAACAATAGGCTAGAAGGATTACTACTCTGCCAAGGAAAGAGAGAAGGAGAATTTAACAACAAACAGCAAATGTATTTTCACATGTACGACAGGGTTCTGATTGGTAATTGGATTTATCGCACACTTATACATACATAGTGTATAAGGCTGACAACCTTACCACCATCTGTGAGCCGACTGTCTAGACAAAATGTGGGAGCCTCAACATCTCACAACCCAGTGGGCCTTCAACACCTGTTACATACCTTTTGTATGTATTAAAATATAATTGATCATGCTCCCAAGAGTGTTATTCTTGGTCATAATAGATAAATCTCCAAGAAGACAAATGTCTCAATTGACTTAGCAAATTTGATGGTGGTTGTGGTGGTGGCAGTGACAGTCACCACCACCAGACATAAAGGGAAAAACACAAAGTATGATAGTGACAGCTCAGGGTCAGGCCATCAGTACAAGTATTTTAAGAGAAAATTTAAAAAAATGAGTACATAATAAGACATTACTAAGTCTGTATACATCCACATTTTTCAGTATGCAAGGAATTAGGCAGTAAAACAACAAAACTGATGCTCACATATGCCTGAGTCTGTATGTGAACATGAAGATGTAACAGTATCATGGAATCAAGGGGCACAGATAGAGAGGTCCTGGCAAGTAGGCCAGTCATAATAAGTAAAAGCAAGAAAGGTAAGATTTGCATGTTGATAGAAGTAGCAACGCCCTTGGGCTGGCATGCAATACAAAGGAGACTGAAACAAAATTAAAATATAAAAACTCCTGCAAAGAAACTCAGAAACTGTGGAATATAAAATGCTGTGTCATACCAGTAGTTGTTGGGGCCACATGAATTGTAACTAAGGTGCTAAAAATACCTGGAAGCAATACCAGGAAAGCATTCAGTACTCNAAAAAAAAAAAAAAAAAACAGGGACATTTAATGTAACACAGAAATTTGCTACAATCTTGAAGGCTGAGTGGTGGTGTTCACAGCTGGCTCAGAAGGAAAGTACCAGGGAAATCCCCTGTGATAGGAGGAGGAGAAGAAGAAGATCATATTTTACAGATGTCCCAAAAAGGCAAAAATGTTTTGGGATGGTAAATTAATTTTTAGTTTGATGACTAGGAACTGGTATTCTGAAAGTTATTATATGTTTCCATCAATTAATAATATAAGGCATAACAGGGACTTCGTCTTAGATTTGATGGAAACTGTTTACCATCTCAGGTAAAGAAGGAAGTCTGCTTCATTTTGACATGAATTCACACCTTGATTTAATAAGAGTGCTTTGTTTTTGCCAACAGATCACGTCCCACTTCAGATCTGTCAGAGGTGAAGATTGTTGCAGTGGATCTACAGGCAATGGCTCCTTTACCTGGGTTAATACAGATAGTGGGAGATATCACTAAGGAGGAAACTGCACAAGCTCTTATTAAAGAGTTCAAAGACAGTGCAGCCCAGTTGGTAGTTTGTGATGGAGCACCTGATGGTATGAGAAATTTGACCCAGAGATGACTAAGAACTTTTCATGAATTTTCAGAGCAAAGCACAAGGAAGAAATATATATTTATTTATTTGTTTTATTTTTGTTGCTTAACACTTGGCCTTTGGGTCACTCAGAAAGTCGTACCGTGTGTTCTTGAGGGTCACTAGTTCGATGTTTTCTAACACTGTTCTTCAGATGCATGTCAGCTGGTCTGGCTACTGTATCACTTTCAGGATATTAACAGCTTGATGCAGAATGTTATGTGTGAAAAAAATCCACCTCATTGGGACTCGAACCCATGACCTTCTGGCTTGTAGAATAGTGCCTCAAGAAACTATTCTGCTGCGTACCCGCAGGGTGGATGTATAGATCCAAAATTTCTTGACCTCAGCACTAGTTCGAGGTGAGTGGTCAGCTTCATGCCCCTGCAGCTTTACCCTCGGGGAAAGACCCCCACCCCCAGTACCCATTGGATAGGAGGCTGGGTGGATCACAGAGCTGGTCTAGAAGACTTGGAGAAGAGAAAATTCTTGACACTACCTGGACTTGAACCCTGACCCCTTGGTTGCCAAGCCTGTAGCCAGTCGTTATCCCGGCTCATATGTGAAGATATTTCAGGATTTATTTGTAACATGAGAAATGTTTCCTGGAGAACACAGTGCTTTCAGTTTTACACAAACATGTAGGTCAAAATCATCATGTATATTGTAACATGTTGCGCGACTGAGAACCCCCCTCCTCTCCACGGTAACGTAGCGCTCCCCGCCACTCCCCTCCGCGGTGACGTCACGCGGTGACGTAACGCGCAACGCTAACATAACCGTAATCAACGTCCTACTGTGACGTGGCACTCATTACGCCACAGGCAAGCACTGCAGCTATATAAGTGGATGCACAGTGCGTATCGATCAGTTCGAGTTCGAGTTCCAGTGTGGCTACCGCCGAAGACATTCCGAGTTATAAAGTAACAGCCAGCCGACTACAAGTTGGAGTATAGCAGCCGTCGCGGAAAGAAGATCCGGACGTGTGTGTAATTGTGTAATTGGGAGCGCGTGATACAGTGATACATAGCTCCCCTACTGCCAACGTGTAGACTACTGAAGACAGAGTGAACTGATTTGCGCATAGGGTTATAGATCGTGAAACCCCGCAACAGTGTTAACAGGTTAATGCGATTAGGGTTATAAAGTGTGAAACCCCGCAACTGTGAGATAAGTAATTGTAGCCGTTATTTGTAGATTGTTAAATAAACCAATTAACCATCTCTACGGCGTCTTCAGTAACGCGAAACACGTTACAATATCAAGACTATTTGTATAATAATGTGAAATTATCAAAAATTTTATAAACAAAAGTACAACAGCCTGTGGCACTGTGAGGGCTAAATCATGCTTTCTACAACCTACTAAAGGAGCCAGAGACTTGAAAAAAGTGAGCTATTGTCCCAGAGGAAATGTGATATGATGATTCAGGTATGGAAATAAAAAATTGTGTGAATGATAAGGACGAAATAGTTGACTTGCTTACACAATATGCTTTGGCTCTGAGATCCTGGCATTTAGTGAAGTTCAGTCTGCTTCATTCAGACATATTTTTCAAACAAATTATGCACATCAAAAATTGTTTTGTGTTTGTTGCTACTGTAATTTCAGGAATGATCACTGCTGCTTGTGCTTGGCTTGTAAGTGAAAAATTGTCTTCAGACACGTTGAATCAGAAAAATATACAAAATAATTTACATATATAATGTTGTTACACATTCAGTCCACTAGGACGCTGAGAGTAGTCAGAATAGTGACAGGTTACAGGCTGGATGATCGCTCACTCCTGTAAAGTGTCATGGATAAGAGTACATGGAGCTAGATGGTGCTTAATTAAGAACAGGGACAACTTTACTATACCTTTGCCTTTTTGAAACCAGGGTATGGCTTAACAAGACATTTGATTGCCTGCATTATTTGTGATACTCAGCACATTTGTATTTTAATCCTTCGGATGACACTTGCTTTTTGTGTAGCTCAAGAACACATGGTTTAAGCTTTGTGTTTATTATAAATGTTTATATACTACTCTGTCCAAAAAGTATCAGACCTTGGACCGGGAAAACAAAGTTCTGTATCTGGGTGGTTACAATACCTAATCCCCTTCAAAGTAGGCCCCTTGTGACTCCACACACTTAGCCCAGTGGTCCTTCCATCGCTGGAAGCAATTCTGGAAGGCTTCTTTTGGAATGGCATGCAGTTGCACCATCGTGTTCTGTGTGATGTCCTCATGGCTGTCAAAACAGGAGCCTTTTAGCAGTGTCTTCAATCTCGGGAACAGCCAGAAATCTCAAAGAGCCACGTCAGGAGAGTAGGGAGCCTGGCAAACCTGCAGAATGCCATGCTTGGCCAGGAAACCCTGGATCAGGTGTGATGAATGAGCTGAGGTGTTGTCATGATGCAGCTGCCAGTTGTGTGTGTCTCACAGCTCCAGTCTTTTGCACCAAACTGCATCATGAAGATGGTGGTGGACTTCTTGGTAGTACTCCTTATTGACAGTTTGGGCTAGTGGTGCATACTCATGCTGCACAACACCCCGGTAATCAAGGAAAACAGTATCACCTTCACATTGGTCCAAACCTGTCGTGCTTTTTTGGGCCTTGGGGATGTTGGATGCTTCCATTGTGACACCTGGACCTTGGTTTCCAGGTTATATCCATACACCCACAACTTGTCGCCAGTGATCACAATCTTCAGGAGCTCATGATCCCTGTTGGTGCACTCCAGCATGTCCTGCGCGACCTCAAGGCAGAGTTGTTGCTACTCCGGTGAAAGCAGCTTGGGCACAAATTTTGCCACCACTCTGCACATGCCCAAAATCCTCAGTTAAAATTGTGTTTGTGGAACCTCTGCTGATCCCAACCTCATCAGCAACTTCCTGGATGGTCAAATGACTGTCCTCCATGATCAGTGTCTGCACTTTTTCAACGACATCAACATTTCGGCTTGTTGACGGTCTCCAGAATGTTGGTCACTGTCTGCTGACATACGGCCATCTTTAAAGCAGTTGAACCACTCCTTAATTTGAGTGACCCCTGTTGCATCATCGCCAAAAGCCTGGTGAATTTTGTGGATTGTTTCCGCTTGGATATCCCCAAGTTTCTGACAAAACTTGATGGAGTATCACTGCTCCAAACATTCTGTCATCTTGAGCAAAACAAGAATGTGACGAACACGCGTTGCACCATTTCACTATCTGGCAGTGTTGCGAGTCAGCAAAAAATCACGCATGCACATGAACGTCCCTTCTACCACTACGCTCAGTTTCCCCACCCTTTGGCCATTACTTACAGCGGCAAAAAATAAAGTTAGATACTTTTTGGACAGTGGTACATATATATCACTGATGAAAACTCTCTTTGATCAAGGTTGTGAACATGCAGTTTTCCTTCTGTTTTCAAATTATTTCAATATTTTGAAAAAAAAAAGTATTATGAGATCACCTTTGTTGTCTGTGTCTCTGTATATGTATCCCCCCCAACAACTCTTGAATGCTTACACAAACCTGTATGAAACCTGGTAAAAATATCATGGTACCTGAACCCATCTCCAGGGCATACTCCATAAATCCCACCAATTAGTAATACCAACATTATAGCCTCTCATATTGCTGAGGCTAAACCTTAATATTGGTTAACACCTGTACCATTCGTCATGAAACATGGCATGTTATTGTGCCACATGAATTCATTGCAATTGCATACTAAATGCATTCCTGCCATTACCACAAGAACCTTTCTAAGGAGATGCCAGTGCATCATATCACTTTATTATAACATTGTGTGTGGACATGAATGATCATGCTGAAATGATGGAACTTTGTTGTATGTATATCCACGTTATGTTGGAGCAAGGGGCTGCGCCATAGCTCAAGTGGTTAGTCGCTGGCTTCCCACTGCGGCAGCCCAGGTCTGGTCAAGTAGGATTTTGGTGGACAAAGTGGCACTGGGGCAGGTTTTCTCCGAGTACTTCGGTTTCCCCTGCCAATCTTCATTCCACTAATTGCTCCACAGTCACCCTCACCTATCATCTGGGGCTGGTACAATGGGCCAGAAGTGGCCGCAGTACAAGAGACTTAGTCCCACCCCACTAGGATTAAAAAAAATTATGTTGGAGCAATGAAATGTAGAAGGTTATGATGGGGTGGACATGTAGCTTGAATAAAGCTGAAAATGCATACCAAATTTTGATGATGAAACTGCTCAGAAGACCATGGAAGAGACTGAGATAACACTTACATGAATTTTTGGGAAGTAAGCGGCTGTGTATCTGGGAATCCAGTACCAACCCTTGGATTCTATTACAACAGACTCAGTTATGCAGCCTATCACTGTCTTTACTGTTGCATGCTCTTTGGTATCTGACCAATAACACAACACATGAGATATGTGTGTTTCAGTGACTGGACTTCATGATATCGATGAGTTCATTCAAGCACAGTTGCTGCTTGCTGCTTTTAACATTACTACACACGTGCTGGCACCTGCAGGAACTTTTGTCGCAAAAGTATTCCGTGGCAAAGATGTATCTCTGTTACTATCCCAGCTTCAGCTTTTCTTCGGCTGTGTTAATATTGCTAAACCCCGTAGCTCCCGCAGTACCAGTATTGGTAAGTAGTCTGATATTAAAATGTTTATACTATGAAAGTCCAACAGAAGACAGGATAGAAGCATATTTTCCTGAAAGGTTCGCACAGTGGCATAATACACATAGGATTACTGTTTCTAGCCTACTCTCCTAATTTTGAAAAAAATACTTGCTTTCTGTGTGTTTAACTCAAACACTCAAAGTCAGAAGAGATGGCCATTGCTAATCAGTGGCTTCGTAAACACATTCCCTTAGTGACAAATACACATATGACAATAGAAGAATGGTTGGACATAGTCTTTTCTATGCAATCTGTGTCATATCAGATATTCAAAATGTAGTCAAAGGAAAGTAGGCAATTAGTTATTCCCAGAATTTCTTTTTTGGACTTTGTCCACTGTCTCAGTGTTCTAAAAAAAGAAAATATGAACATGGTGTTTCAGAAGTTGGATCTGCCACTGTCTTCAGGTGAGGAAGTTTGTTCCAATTCAAAGAGCTAGTATCAGTCACTGGTGTCCAGTAATTTAAGATTTTCTTTTTTCATTGGATCCAACTGAATAGGTACCCCTCATCTGAGGACAGGAGCAGATCCAGCTGAGAAATTGTCAGTAAATAATCCAAGATACACATGAGATTTGAGGTTCTTACAGCAGTGACTTTGAATAATACCATTTTCTGGGATGTGGCATCATATAGTTTGGTAAACATTTACTGACATCCCTAAAAAATTATGAACTTCTGCAGTTTAATTTAACTTCAAACTTCACAGCATCACATCCAAGAAGATAGTATTCTTCAATTTAAGGACCAACTAAAACTATTTATTTCTGACAGTAAGATAAAATATTTCTGGGAAGCAACCTCTCATTTACTACTGCCTTTATCTGATTACTTCAGAGCAGGCAGTTATTCATTGCTCTTTGGTGCCCAGTTTATGGGGAAAAGTTCTGGTTGCAGAAACCTGAAACACAGTACACAGATTTAGAACTACCTCTTTCAGATAGTTTAAATAACTTAATTTTTTGTTACTGTATTTTGATTTCAGAGGCCTTTGTTGTGTGTCAGAACTACAAACCTCTCCCAGATTACAAGCCAACAATGCACAACCCTCTTCTGAATTTATCATATGATGATAAGTGGATATCTGAGGGAGCCAATAAATTTGTATCACCATTTCTTGCCTCTGGAGACTTGCAACCCTTTGATTCTCTCAGATCTTGTACAACAGAACAACATTCACCTGTTGTAAGTAGTGTTACTGTTGTTTATGAAGTTATTATAACACTGTCAGCTGTCATGTAGTATGAAATGAGATATGGAAGAACAGTAACATTCACATGGAAGACCATTAATAAACCTAAGTTAGGAGATCCAGTGGCCTGGTAGGATATGAACCATGTACCTCTGAAATGTGAGTCAGATGTGTCACTATACTAACCTGCTCATTATGTAGCATTATAATATTGTTGATTATTTAATTGTTTATATAATGCAAACAACAGTAATTTAAAATTAGAATAATAGATTAGCCTTCATGCCACACATCATGTGAAATAGCTGTATTCTTGTTCAGAATCCATTATAATTGTACCCTTCTCACAAGAAGCACCAGGTTAAACACTGAGCAGGATTACCTAACTTCGTGGTATGAGATTTTCCTTGAGCAACTGATAAGTCATTAACCTGATCAAAAAATTCCGTACATTTATGGACCTTGCAAGTTTTTCATTCCCATATTCATAAAAGCATACTATTGGATCCTAGCCTGAGCAAGTTGAATCTAGTCCACACCTTCACACCACATTTCTCCAAGATCAGTTTTAATATAATTCTCACCAAGCAGGATGGTGTAGCAGTAGTGCTGTAGACTTGTATTTGGGAGGTTCTTAGTTTGGATCTTGGCCACAATATCAGCTCTCCTGGCTGTATTTAGTCTCTCCAGGCAAATGCTTGGATAGTACCTCACTTAGGCCATGGCGACTTCCTTCCAAATCCATTCCATTTCATCATTAATCAGCTGTCCTTCCTTTCAGTGCTATGTAATCTACTGACAAAGAGTTGTGAGATAATCTCTCATATGTGCCCAAGTCATTCAAGTTGTGAAGCAGTTGGCTCAGGCAGTAATACTTCTACCTTGCATTTGGGAGGTTCCCAGTTCAAATCTTGGCCAGGACAGTGAATATCACGATTGAGGTTTCTTCAGTACCTCCAGGCAGATACCAGGATAATACCTTGAAATAGATAACAGCTGCTTCCTTTCAATTCCTTGCCAATTAGTCTTCCATTAATGGTCCCCCATTCAGTGACATATAGTCCAAGTTAATAACAGAATCTTTGAGTAAACTCTAAAGAAAGTGTGTGTCCCCATGAAATTTTCCAATGAATATTTTGTATTACTTTCTCCAGTGTATGCTGTATCTTCCACTATATTCATTTATCCTGGTGTAATCATCCAAACAATGTTAGGTGAAGAGTACAAATTGTGAAGTTCATCATTAAGTAACTTTTCTTATTCTTCTGAAATACCTTAAAGAGGGAATGCCCAAGTTTCACACCACATAAAAGAAGAGGAAAAAATCTAGTTTCATATGTTTTAATCATTAAGGTTTTAGAAAGGAGATGGGAAGATGCGAGATTCTGAACTGAATTTGATTATCTTTTGATTTCTTCATGAATATCATTTCATTTGTTCCAAGACATTTCAAATCTGCCATATTTTCACATAATTTATTATAAATTCTTTATTGTATTGTATTGAAAATATGTGTTTAATTTTATTTTGGACTAAGTGGGGTATACTGCTCATAATACATATCTCGGATGAAAACTCGTTTAGGAGATGGAACTCTGACATGAAACCTGCTTTGAAGGCCGTTCCATAGCTCAAGTGGTTATTCGCTGGCTTCCCACCACAGCAGCCCAGGTTCAATCCCGGGTCTCGTCAAGTGGAATTTGTGGTGGACAAAGTGGCGCTGGGGCAGGATTTCTCTGAGTACTTTGGTTTCCCCTGCCAATATTCATTCCACCAATTGCTCCACAATCACCCTCACCTATCATCTCGGGCTGGTACAATAGGCCAGAAGTGGCCACAGTACAAGGGACTTAGTCCCACCCCACTAGCGTTAAAAAAAACCTATTTGTGAAATGGCAATTCTGAGAACTGAAATATAGAATATAAAATTGAATAAATTTTCAGTCTGGACTAGAAAAATGAAGTGAAAATTGAGGGAAAACATGAAGTCGCAAAAACATAATATCCATTGAAGTTTAACATTAATCTTAATGGCACTTGGCCAGAGCCATGCAAAAAGTATGTAACTCTGCAAGAAACTTAAAATTAAGGCTCACAAAATATTCACTGTAGTATGAATATACTAAATCACATGGTTTTGTATGTTCTAGCTGGATGCGTGTACAGAGGAAAGAAGTCGGCCTCTTCCAAAGTCATCAGCATGTCCTGCTCCATCTTTAACAGTACCAACATAAAACTTCTAAACTTCATCCTTTGTTTATTTGAAGATTATTGTCTCCTGGGATGTGACACCAGACCCATATTCTTGGTAGATTAATACAAACTTTTGAAGGAATCTGCTGCTTCCATGTTCCGGATAGGAGATGGAGACAGCAGATCCTCCAAAATGTTGCTGTCCTTCTATCAGATTACACAGTATCACATCCCTAAAGTCAGGGTAATCTAGATGCTTGCTGCCAAGAGAGACTCAGATCTCTTGTACTGTCTACTTTATGTAGGTTAATATAACTTGGTACACATTTCATTTTTATACAGCAATGTGATCACAAGGCACAATTTAAAAAGCTTAAATTCCTCATTGGGCCAAAAGATAACTGTGTATTGAATAAATGTAGATGTTATATTTCAAACCAGAAATTAATACTGTCACGTGTTGCCTCTGTAACACATCAAATAAATAGGGTTATTGGACACTTGCTTTTACACACGCAAGTACAATTATGATCACTTATAATGTCTGTGGACTTTTCTTAATCACTGTTATAATTACTTGCACCCCTATCCTCAGTAAAGTGTCTTGGTCCCTTGTTGAAGAACTCTTCCTGCTAGAGTTGAATACAAACTGGCCAACATTGGACTGTCATATCGTGCACTCGGATGCAATAGAGAGCACCTTCTCTCAGGGTTTGATTTCACATATTCTGTGCTTGTTACCGCAGTAATACATTATTCCCGCTATTTCAAGCAATTCATTGGCACGGATATTCCTATGCAACAGTCTATTGGTATTCAATCCATCGCTGTGGGAACTCAAAAATGTCCATGTATTCATTGTTGCTGAAGTATGCATTCCCATTTCAGCCATTGCACAGTGATGGATGTCATATAGCACGTCACGCTCAGGACAACCAAGCACCAGCAAGACAGCTGTCGAACAATCCATGAGCTTACACACACTGTCGGTATCGATTATGGAGTTTGCCAGGAAATTTTAACAGAAAATTTGAACATGTGCTGCATTGCTGCGCAGTTTGTTCCCCAACTCTTGACAACTGATCAAAAGCAGCAGCACATAAACACGGTAAATGCGGTAGCGTAGTTGGTTGAGGGGCTATACTACAAGCCAGAAGGTCACGGGTTCAAGTCCCGATGAGGTCATTGGATTTTTTTCAGTTGACCTAATCCTTCCAGCCGCACTAGGCCCTGGGGTTTACTCAGCCTCTAACAGGAATGAGTACCAGGAATTAATTAAATAATTTTCCTTTGGAGTAAAGCGTGGCTGGCGCATAAGGCTGACAGCCATCGCCATCTTTGAGCCGATTGTCTAGATAGTGTGGGACCCTCAACGTCTCACAACCATATGGGCCTTCACGGCCTGTTACAGGGATACCTTTACTTTACTTTTTAACAAAATGACTACACAATGGGTAAATTGTGTTTGTAAGTATCATATCCAAAACTCCTGATTGAATCTTTATGAAATTTGATATTAGGTGTCTGCACTAAATTTCAGTAGCAAATCGGTCAATTGAATAATGCCACTTCAATTCATCATGCCAGTTTATGGAAATTCATATGGTGGGGGTGAACTGAATGTTCTGTATCCATGGTGCCCATGTTACTTGCTCTCAGATATTGTGACCTGGAAGGCATATGTTGACAATACTCTCTCCTGATCAACAGACAAGCCTTGAACCTGTGTCTGTTGCTTGGTGCATCTGAAGGGCTACATATTCCACAACATGCAGAATAGGTACAATATTATGGCATGATACCTAAGAGCCAGATTGGTGGAGTCAGTGAAGTACCATGGAGGCATCCATTGCTAGGCAGTGGCTTCATAAATACATTCCTTTGACAACAAATATGCACGCAACAATAGAGGAACTGTTAGAAGTGGTGCTTTCTATTTGGTGCAGCTGCATGACTCCCAGAGTCATGAGACAGAAGAAAAGGCCACGAGTTCTATAGGACACAAAACGAAAAATGAGCCTACACAGTATACTTCTGTTAGGACAGGTGATCTCAACATTGTGGCCCAGGAGAATGTCATTCCTGTCAGAGGTCATTATCACTGACATCCTGGATTCAAATCACCTACTAATATGTAGCATTCTGGATAATGTTAGAGCTATGGAAGCTTTAGATCTAGTTGAAAAATTTACAGACTGGGAATGGTTTCAAAGTCTCGCCTCTGAACTGATATCTCCAAGTATTCAAATTCTTTCTTCTTTGCAACCTATGTAGTTTTGACATATAGGCTGTCGACTAGAAAACCTATAGTGCAATTCAGAAATGCAATGACCCAGCCTAAATTATGTACTGAAAGGCAAAGAGAGGCCTTGAAAATTATAGCAAGAGACCGGGGATCCAGCATGAAGACGGCAGTGAACTGGGTCACTAAAACTGTTAGGAGAATGACCTGGAAAAGAACACTTGAATGGGAAACAAAGATAAACTGTGCAGTCACACCTCAAGTAATATGGCCTATTGCAAAATCCCTCACAAGGAGTGGACCAAAGGCACCATCTCTTGGTCAGTTTGGCCCCATATTTTATAGAATCAATGAAGCCAACATAACTGTAGATTGCTTAGAAAGTCAGTTCACATCGCATGATTGTGAGACTGTGACCATGAAAGGCAGGTTCAGGCTACAGTCCAAACTCTACTGGCTAGCACTGATGAAGACAACCCTGTGACATCTCAAAAGGAAGACAGGGTGAACATTACATTTCTCATACTTGAGTTACAACGAATGTTGAAAATGGCCTCCACATCCTTGTAGATACACTTCTACATGTCTTATCTTGTTTGCAGGGACACACAACAGTGTAGTTGGGGGGAATTTTCCTGATGAAACTTGTAGAGGCTTACTTCAGTCGAAGGGGAGTGTGAGGACGTTTAGTAAACTGCATCTTTCATTGCTCAGCACCACCCATAATAATCACAGGGTGTAAGATCAGGTGACCATGGTAGCCAAATGTGCTTTGAAATTACTCTGACCCCAAAAATATGTTTCTTAAACTTTCTCTTCCTATTGCACAATATTCCTACAGGTAGGCCACCATTAGACCCTTGGGTGCCTAAGGTAGCCTGAATGTTCAGTTCTCTATTTTGCTTTGCGGCTTCCAAACCCTAAAACACATTCACAATTTATGTATAGACCTTTATTGTCACTTGTTTAGAGATCATTTGAACACATTTTTAGAATTCTACATATGATACAAACATTATAAAAACTGTCAAATCCTTCAGTCAGTAGGCCACACTTGGTGTAAGTACCTTTCCACTTAAAAAATACTAGCACAGTTTTAGAATTCCCCTTATCTCTACCAGGACCAAATGCAGCTTTAGAAAGATTTTCCACTGGCGAATGCCTTACAGATGAATGACAGAAATCAGCTCGAGGGAAGCATCACTTTCGCAAGTGCACAGAATTTCAAGAGTTTATCTTATGAAATTGCAGGTCACACCATAGTGTAGTTGGTTGAGGCACTATGCTACAAGCTGGAAGGTCACAGGTTCGATTCCCAATGTGGTCATTGGATTGTTTTCAGTTTACCTACTTCTTCCATCAAACTATGGCCTTGGGGTCGACTCAGCCTCTAACAGAAATGAGTACCAGGAATCTTCCTGGGGGTAAAGGGTGGCTGGAGCATAAACCTGACCTTACCGCCATCTCTGAGCTGATTGTCTAGAAAATG
This sequence comes from Cryptotermes secundus, assembly GCF_002891405.2. NCBI lineage: Eukaryota > Metazoa > Arthropoda > Insecta > Blattodea > Kalotermitidae > Cryptotermes > Cryptotermes secundus. The sequence continues at coordinate 440,843 of NW_019718620.1, read as the reverse complement.
TGGGAGCCTTGATGTCTCACAACCCTATTACCCTTCACAGCCTGTTAGAGGGATAGCTTTTTCCTTTACCTTTTATCTTACAAAATTGTAAGATTTTTGAACAGACACACAGTGCCACTAAATATATTTCTGGCTCTGCAAAGCTAATACAGTGGAGGAAGTGCCCTTGACACATGCCATAGCTTCAACAAGTTCTACTTTCTTTTAAAAGTAAACATCAGTCTGCGTGCCCCCATAAAATGGCCCCCATTTTTTTTTTTTTGATAACTCAGGTGTGTTGCCTACAAAATGACTCCTCCCCCCAGGTTCTTTGTGATATGACTTAAGTGAGCACAAGAATTCTGCCCCGCGTTGTGTCACGAAAATCTTGAATTTCTAGTATAGTCGGCACAGAATTTCCTCAAAATGTTATTTATTATCACAGTGCAGTAAAAGATGAAGAATGACCTAAGTTAGTTTCTTTTGTATCACTAAGTATGTACTTCTGAGGATGACATGAAAAATAATCACCATTAATTTCTTTTCCATATCTAAGTACGGTCATGAAAGATAACTTTACTTTCTTTTGCATTACTGTGTACCAATGAGTATGACAATATAAGTGTCAAAACATGTTGGGACAGTGATGAGTTTAATCTGATTTGAAGAACTTTTGTTGTAATTGAAAGTACAACAGTGCATAACTGAACTCAAAGTATTCCTCGAAATGTTTCAGTGCAGTGTCCAACTTCATATCACTTTTGCCATACTTTACTGATAGGTACACTTTCACCTAAATATCGCACCACACTACTAACAAAAGTAGGAAAACATACGAAAAAATTTTCTTCTAGACTTGAAACGCATTCACTACAAAATGCTGAATCACTGCTCATTTCTGACAGTTAAGCAGTATCTTTTGACTGGTATCAGACAGCCTTTACCCTCTCCACGGTTTCAGCCAAAGGCTTGACAGTAAATTCTGCTCTTTAACACATTCCACCTACTGAATGAACCAAAAAATAACGTATATAGTCTTTACAAAACACCAGAAAAATAATCCTTCGTGTAAGACAATGCTGCATCATCAATCACTAAATTCCAACTGTGACATCCGCAGGACATAAAGAAGGCCAGAAGTTTAATAGCGTATTTTGTATTCTCCTTTTTACATAACTTTCTGGTTCCTCCCCGCATGATAGCTGCATTACCATGTCCAAGTCTGCAACAATTTCCGATCCCCGGTTGTTGATTTCCGAAAGTATGCAAGTTGTTATTTTTTCAGCTGTAGCTTTTCTTCTACAAGTATAAATCATGAAGAATATTCCCCATTATCTCCCAACTCATCATCATCATTCGTTCAGTGTGACATCTCTGGTACAGTCCAGAATTACTGAATACTTACAAGTCATAAATACAAGTAATTATAACACTCTGAAGATTACTATGACTATAACATAAATAAAGCCTTCAACGTCTGCTTACACTAGTCTTTGCTGGGTAATAGAGCTAAACAATTGTTACATCTTTTACAATGTTTTCACTATTCATTTCCTGGAAACTGATTTTAACACAGGAACGGTCACTTCAAATCATTATGAAGTCGTCTTCGACCCAATTCTCCAAAGCTAATTGTCTTTCTCTCAAATTTGCTGTAAAGTAAGGTAAAAGTAAAGCTATCCCTGTAACAGGCCATGGAGGCCCATAGGGTTGTGAGATGTTGAGGTTCCCACATTTTCTAGACAATCGGCTCATAGATGGCGGTAAGGTTGTCAGCCTTACGCGCCGGCCACCCTTTACCCCTGAGAATATTCCAAGAATATTCCTGGTACTTGTTTCTGTTAGAGGCTGAGTCAACCCCAGGTCCACAGTGTGGCTGGAATGATTAAGTAAATTGAAAAAATCCACCTCATTGGGATTCAATTCTGCGACCTTTTGGCTTGTAGTATAGTGCCTGAACCAACTACACTACCACATGCCCCCCCTCAAATTTGCTGTACAACTTGAATCTCCTGGTCCAGATTCTCAACTTTGTGTGCAGTTGTGTTCCCATTCTCTTGACATCACTGTTTCTTCAAACTAGTTTCCTTATATAGACACGGACATGCATCACAGAAAACATGTCACATAATCGCTACACAGCCAGTCCATTAGCGCACTGGCTGCTGCCTATCCACGGCTGTGGTCTGACATGTGAACCTTGTGGCTGGCACGTTAGACACTGAAGTTCCTTCTAATTCACATTTTATTTGCTTGAAAGTTCTGGGTCATTCCACTGCTGCAAGGTTTGTGAATGATGGACTTAAAGTGTTGTGGCCTACAGGAGCTCACAAGGAGAAAGCGCTAATTCTGTATTAAGAGGTGACAGCATATATGCTGAAAGCTGCAACTGCACTGAAAGTGTTTTACTGTAAGTTGATTCATTTTACTTGCCTGGCTCATGGATTGCAACATGTTGCCAAGGAGGTTAGAGCCAAGTTCCCCAAAGTGAATAAATTAATTTTGATGATTAAAAAATGTTTCTGAAAGCCCCACATCGAGTGCAATCCTATCAGCATTACTTGCAAGATGCACCCCCCCCCTCCCCCTGAACCAGTGCCAACAAAATAGGGAACCTGGATAGAAGCAGTTAACTTCTACAGTTGACACTCTCTGAAACTGTGAAATTAATTGTAACCAAGCTCCCATCTCAGCCTGCTCTTTTAGTGTGTGAATCCCACAATGCATTCAGCGATCCAAAAGTTTAGAAATCCAGGGACTTCCTCTGCAAGAATCTGTGGTCATAATGAAAAATGCAAGTAAAAAGCTTAGTGCTGCGAAAGGGAAGACTGGTGCAAGTGTGTCCACCAAGTTAGAAGCAGTGCTAAAAAAAAACTCTGGCCATGCCATAGCTTAAGCAGTTAATCGCTGGCTTCCCACCCGTGGTGGCCCGGGTTCGATCCCAGGTCTGGTCAAGTAGGATTTGTGGTGAACAAAGTGGCGCTTGGGCAGGTTTTCTCTGCATACTTTGGTTTCCCGTGCCAATCTTCATTCCATCAATTGCTCCACAATCACCCTCACCTATCATCTGGGGCTGGTACAATAGGCCAGAAGTGGCCGCAGTACAAGGGAATTAATCCCACCCCACTAGCAATTAAAAAAAACCCTGGATTTTTTTACATCTACCTGTGTCTGTCAGGTACTTAATGGAGACAACGTAGATCCCCCTGAAGATATTGCTCCTGAGAAAATTACTTTGTTAAAATATGCACCAGTGACATTTTGTGATGCAGAATTATCCTTTTCAGCCTACATATTGTCAGATAAAAGATAACGAAGGTCCCCCCCCCCCAAAAAGGAAAAGATTGCAAATAAAGGTTGCTTCCAGAACTAAGTATTACTTTTATGTGATGTTACATATTTCAGATGTTTTTGTTACATAATTATGTATATATTTTGCATGATGATGCTATATAAAAATCCTAGCTCTAGTTTAAGTGTTCAATAAATCCAATTATCAATCCAAACCCCACATCTAGTCATTAACACGTGACAATGTCATTATTAAGTGACTACTTCTACACTACAGAGACACGACTGATTCCAAATAAATGTTGTTATGGAGTCATGTTACTTTTAACTTCTATGTTTCATCCTTACCTTTTCAATTTTTACCTTTCCAATTTATCTAATCCTTCCAGCAGCATTATGGCCCTGAGAACAACTCAGCCTCTAACAGAAATGAGTATCAGGAATCTTTCTGGGGGTAAAGGGTTGCTGGCGCGTAAGGCTGGCAACCTAACCACCATCTGTGAGCTGAATGTTTAGAAAATGTGGGAGCCTCAACATCTCACAACCCTACAAACCTCCATGGCCTGTTAACGGGATAGCTTTACATTCTTTTTGCCTTTCACCTTTCTACCTCACACTGGTTATTCCCAAATAATATTGAACCACTGTGCAGCATACCACATGTCAAGAATTTAGCAAATGAACACAGTGTAAGCTTATGGAAAAAACTGGATCCATGTTTCAAGAAGGTAAAATTGTGAGAATTCAATCAGTAGAGTTTCTGATGTACTGCCTGAAGATAACTGATAATTCAAAACATGTGGCATTTGTTATTAGTTACATACACATTAAGGTTCTGCTGATGGTCATTAAAAAAATCTTACTACTAACTATGAGAGACAAGAGACTGAAGAATTTAAAAGATATGACTTAAGTTGAATCCCAGGACTATCATTAGGACAATAACAATACTGACTACAACAAATATTTGCAAGAGAAACTCATCCCAACAACCCATCAAGTTTCAGTGTTGTTCTTGACAATATTTCCTATCATACAGTGCAGGAAAACAAAGGCACCCACCAGCACTTCTTGTACAGCCGAAAATTAGAGAGGGCTGAAGTACAATAATATTCAACTTGACTCAGATGATGATAAAGAATTATATTAGTGACATATAACACAAGCAGACTGGGCTAATACTTGTAGCCATATGAAAAACTTCAAGAATATTAGTGCAGAGATGAACCTATGGAGGAAGAACTTGAGAGATTAGTAATTAATATAGGTTTTTCAAGCAGTTATGAACACTGATGCAGGTTATAATGCTGCCAGAAAACAAAAATAGCAAAGGGTGTTAAAAACAAGTGACAGTTCTGCTAATATTGCAGAAGGGACATGACATATGTTTAGCATTTCTAGGATTCAGCAGCTTCATTTATGGTACCACTGGTGATGACCTCAGTACCTGAGGCCAGAATAGAACAGAATAGAATAGAAGCACTGTGTCAGCACCCGGTGCTATGCAGAGGTCTCAAATGAAGCTACACAAGGAGAGCCAAATAAGATCCGGCCTATAACCGTGTCGAGAATGGAAATATTAGAGAGAATCCCTGGAAGGCCTGTCAGGCTCTGAAGCTGGAAGGTAGTAAGGCAGCAGCTGAAATACCTGCAAGGCTGTGAGACATGAAGGCCAAGACAACCAGGAGAGGACAGCCCACCCAAACTGGGTACTGTGGGGCTGAAAACCTGTATACTGGAGGTGTGAAGACGCCAGTCATTTCTGAAGGAACTGCTCCCAGGAATCCAATGAAGAGTGTGACTGAGACTCGAGAAACAGATTGGAATTGGAAAAAAGAGGAGATCGGTGGCATCCTGCATGTGTCACATCACTTCACACTCAATGTGTTAGCCGAGAAGATTGACAACAGCCTGAAAACTGAAGGCTGGATAGAAGCCAGACCATGTCTTGTCACCACTGACACTAGAGCATCTGTAACTACTGCCAGGCCTGACATCACAGCAGGACTAATTGAAAGGAGTTGGCTGTACATTCTGCAAACAGTACCAGGGGAGACACTCCTTATTTTGACAGAGCCACTAGTGGAGCTGATCCTAGGGCAGATTCCCTTATGTACTTGGGCATCTGTTGCAGAAGTCACAGATGAGTTCATCCTGGGGATTATGTCATATATGCCTACAATGCATCTGTGGATCTGGGACACCATGTGGAGAGGAAGTGTCATTATGGAGCCCCCAAGCAGGACAATGATCATCCTGCCTTATGGTGGCCTGGTGGTCAGTGAGCAGATGATACCAGCACAATGCAACGAAGTGTTGAGAGCATGGCTGGAGAGCCCCCTGGGAGTACCAAGTGGATTGGTGGAACCTAGCTTACAGACCTGCCACCCCAAAGGACTTTACATATCCGGAACCCTGGTCCAGGCTTTGAAGGAGGTACCCATCAGAATGTTATCCTTTGAGACCAGGTATTAGCAAGAGGATTCCCCATGGGACACTGTGGACCATTCTCGCTGTGAGAAGCGTACATGCCTACTGCCATTTCTTCTACGATGGGGCATCCTTCCAGTGTCTATGACCACCTTCACATATGGTGCCACAACTCAATATTCATCCGCATACTTGTCCTTCTGCTTTCAACATTGTCCATTCTCCATTCGTTGTAGAACTTGCCTGCTGCTGTTGTCCAGCTGCTCCCTCCTTAGTGCAGTCCATTTCACTTGTCTTAATCCTGCAGGGAGCATTCCTCCATTAGTGCACTTCTGCAGCTGGTGGTCTCCAGCCATCCTAACAGGCACCTCATTTTGGGGTTGAAATGACAGTCTTGCCTTACTTATGCCAACTCAACAGGAGTCTGGAACCTGAAATCACAAGGCCATCTGCCCTATTCAAGGGATCTTCCAGTCACACCATCATGATTCTCTCAAACCAATTCTGTACCAGCTGCTCAGGTAAATTGCTGCTGGCCCTTGCCAGTACAGACATTCTTAGTTCCAAGTCTCACAGGACTCTTGACCATATTTTACTATCTCACAATTCTGGGAGTCATGCAACTCTGTGGAGAGTGTGCTGCTGCCACTTATACAGGGAGACAAACATGGTTGTGCCCTGAGCTGCCACAGTGACAACCTCCATGATCCACTGTGGCTTCAAACTTCCACCCTGTCCTTGTATCTGATCACCAAATAACTTGTGATGGTCCTGAGCAGACAGAATGGCACATACTACTCCTTCTACCTCTTCCTGATCAGCCCTTAACATAGCCATTATCTGTTTCTGGCTGACCTTCATATACTTCATGTTAGCTCATGTCTCCATTACTAGATGTTCCAAACTGCCCATGGGCAGGTCTAGAATCAACTGTGGTGCAGGATCCATTTCTAGTCTGGAATCTATAATCTGCAATAACCCAGTCCCACTTCTGACACTAGCTGTTATGCGTTCATTACTAGATACAAGGCTTGGATTGATAACTGAATTTACTGGACATGTATTACTCTTAACTCTTTGCAATCTACAAATAACCGCAGTTCAGTCCAGGTCCTTCCAGTCTGCTATATCTTCAAGTACTGATTGCTTGCCACCAATAACGAGCATTCTCTCATGTTTCCATGCTTGACGGCTCTGGTCTCATTGGTTGTGTCAGGCTAACTTCTGCTGACCTCCACCACTAGAAGCATTCTTAGTTCTGGGCCCTGCGAGACTCATGACCATATTTTTCTGAGTTGTGACACTTTGACATTTGGCTCTCCTTATGAAGCTTTGTCATGCACACCAACTGCTGTGTGCATATCCACTGTCACATAATCATGTTTTAACAAGCTGTTGCATAGCAACTGAAGCTTTCGTGATGGATCCACCTTTTTTCTATGTCAGACTCCAGGACAATTCCTATTCATGTGTTTCCCCAGATGAAACCACCAAGTGGATGTGCTCAAAAGCAAAGTTATGTATTTTCATTTCTCCATTAGATTTGCCTGTTTCAGCACTTCATTCTATAGTAGCCACATGGTTACCCTGGTCTCTGTAATTTACCTGGCAATCTACATTTCTCCCATGTACACTGTACTGACATTGCAACAAGAATAATAGTAATTTATAAGTCAGAAAGGAAACAGTAATGTGAAAATTGGTACTGGGACAGATAATGATCAGCATTTTACATACTCTATATTTTTGTGTTAACTTCACATTTGTGTTTCAAAAAGATCACAATGTTCTTAATTACACACAACACCATGAAGACACTGGAGGGAGCAGAGGTACAGAACTATGCATTTCTAAAGCCAGTACAGGACAGAGGTAAGTGGTTGGCTTCAAACTCCAGCTATGTTAACCCCATGGAAGAGCTCCCTATTACTCACTGGATAGGAGGGTATGGGGGGGCCCAAATGCTGGACTGGATGCTGTGGAGAACAGAAATCTTTGCCCCTACATGTGATCAAACCCCGATTCTCTGGTCATCCAATCTGTAATCTAGTCACTATAGTGACTGAGCTGTTCTGGCTCCACCTCTGTTATTACTATTTTAAATCTAACATTTAAAAACCATTTTTTGTTGCAATGTTCAGATCATAGTCAACAGTTTTGAAATGTTTGCAAAAATCTGCACATTTACCAGTGACATGACCTGGCAATATATAAAGCAAATCCTACGCAGTCTTAGGATTAAAACCTAAAAAGTAGGTAGTACTTATCACCCAAATACACTTCAATAAGTTACTGTATATATAAAACAAATATACAAATTCAGTGGTAGAAATGCAAAAGTGTTCCTATTTTCACAAGTAAATGAAACAAATAATCCATGTGAAGAGAATATAAAAATATACTCCAGCCTTTAAAATGATAGGACATTCAGGTAAAACACTCAATACAAACAAATGACATCACATTCTAATCTGTCTGATTGTGCAATTTAATTTGGCCAAGGCACAAATTAAAACAACAAACATGATAGGGTATACAATTATAACCAAATGTTAGTCAATGCTGGAGTGTTCTCTTGTAATTTATAGATTATTTACCATACTGAGGAAAGTATAAAGGCTCTTCCAACATTGCAACAGATTGGTTCTTCTTCAGCATCCCATTTGGAAAACCTACCAACAAAACCAATTTGTGCATCACACTTAAATCATGTACAGAGAACAAAATCAAATGAAAGGTAAAGGCAGAGTTATCCTGAGTCTAATTACATTCTTGCCCATAAGCCACTTAACTTCTGTTTCTACTTGATGCCCATGTTCCTTTTGGTTCTTCCATGCACAAGAAACTGACAGCAGTAATTTACAAAAAGCCATAACTGCATACTGTGCCATATACAAATACTTGACTTTATTAATATTCATGATACTCAACAAGAAACAAATAAAGTGTGATTCAGAAACATCCAGAATCAAAGCCAGGACCTCTGGATTATGAATCTGCAAAGTTATACCCTCTGGTACCAGTCCTCAGTAACTAGAAAGGCAACCTTCAGAATGGTGATACTAAAGGGAAAGCTTTCAAAGACAATATTTTAAAAACTAAGACCCATGGACAAAACGGTGAGCTGTATCTCCCTTATTTTCCATCTGTTTTCTATTGATCAATTTTCATTGAAATCCCAGACCAAAGTCAGATGATCTCTCCTTGGTAAGATTTATCTTGATGTTATCCTTCCACCTCTTGTAGCAGTCTTCCAAGTGCCTCTTTTGTAAGATACTTTCTCACCAAAATATACATTTTGTTTCTCTGTGCAAGCACTATATCCAGTCTGTCATAATCCTGATCATACACTGCAAAGTTCCACATTACATAAGTGCCTAAATTGCTAGCCCCAAACATTTTCCTGAGTACCTTCTTTTCAAAAGTTTTTCATTTAAGTTGTATACTTGAATTAAGATAAGAATTTCAGAACCATACAAATCAACTGGAAAAGCACGCACACATCCACACACACTCATATAAGAGTAAATCCTTGTCCAATGTGGATTTGCTTATAAAGTGAAAACAAAATGCAAAAACAGTAATTTGCCAAATGCAGAAAATTTTAATACATGCAGTCTGCCAAACAATCTAGTCCTGCACACACCAATTTCTTCGCAATTATTCGAACAATGAAGTTTGAATAACTCAGCTGATACAGCTGCTAGGCTACAGGCTGGATGACTGAGGAGTCAGGCCATGAGTGTCCTGTGAATGAGTCCAACCACTACACTCAACAAGGATTTATTGCATCCATTTTCATCTTTAGTATTTTGGGAAAAGGGCCACGCCATAGCTCAAGCAGTTAGTCACTGGCTTCCCACCACGGCGGTCCGGGTTCGATCCCAGATCTGGTCAAGTGGGATTTGTGGTGGACAAAGTGGCGCTGGGGCAGGTTTTCTCAGAGTACTTCGGTTTCCCCTGCCAATCTTCATTCCACCAACTGCTTCATAATNCACCCTCATCTATCATCTGGGGCTGGTACAATAGGCCAGAAGTGGACACAGTACAAGGGACTTAGTCCCACTCCACTAGCAATAATAATAATAATAAAAATTTTGGGAAAGTAAACAGGATAATGGAATTTGGAAGAGTACAATAAGAAGCATTTCTAAAATTTATTCTTTGCACAACTTCATCACTGACAAAATCTTTACTTCATAAAAGTTGTGTAACTGGCATTCTGCACAACATACTAATGGAATAAATTATGCTTACATTACTTTGTCCCAGTCCAACCCCTCCATAATGAAGCAATGCTGGCTGCAGCACTGGTGACTAATCCCCCTGCCATACTTGTTGCCTGCTGTGTGCTTGTGAAGTTCTGCTGGGACATTTGGCTTGGTCCAGGAACACTCTCTGGGCACAACATATGAGGAACCTAGTACACAATAAATAGCTGTATTAACCAAAGCTATTAATTAGCATTTTTTTTTATTGCCAATGTCAGTATCAAAATGGCCCAGTTTGTCTTTTGGTTTCATGAAAAGAATCACCACGTACAGCTCAGTGAAACTTCAGGAGTGACTATGGACAAATCTGCCAGATATTAAAAGCATCACAGGTTGGTATGCAAATTTAAAGAGACTGGCAGTCTTGGTGACCATAAAAGAACTGGCAGTCCTAGTGTGAGTGAGGAAACTGCTGACACTGTGCATGATGCTTTCCGATGCAGTCCGCAGAAATCAACTCATCATGCCTCACATGAACTTTGCATACCTCAAAGCATGGTGGTAGAAAATTTTGCACAAATGAATTTGCTTATACACATACGAAATGCAACTTGTTCAAGCCTTGGAGTCAGATGATCATCCCTGACGTGCTGCTTTTGCAACAGAGATGTCACAACAAATTGATGAAGGCAATGATTATCTTATGCATGTTTGTTTTTCTGATGAGGCTACCTTTCACACTTCAGGGAAGGTAAACAGACACAATGTCCACATTTGGGGGTTAGAGACTCCACCATGCAATTCCTTGGTGAACACTGGGATGAAAACATCTCTGGTTAAAATTTGATAACATGATTAAAGTTGAACATCATGTTGCAATGTGGTATGGACATGCAACTCCTTAATGCAGATTGAGATGTAAATGTCTCTTGAGAGAGTATCGACTGATGTATAAGTTTTTGTGAAAAATATGTCTAATATTTAATACAGTGTGGCAAAATTGTACGGATGTCCATGATCATGGACTCCACCATGTTATTTGTTGACTGACACTGAAATGAAAATTACTCTTGACAATATTTTGAGCAGCACATAACTGTCATGCAAAACACAGTTGAAGTTCCACATACTGGGCTTCCATAAAGGAATTAATTCTAATTGCCTGTCATGCAAAACACAGTTGAAGTTCCACATACTGGGCTTCCATAAAGCAATTAATTCTAATAGCCTGTCTTGCAAAAATTATGCATTGGTCAAATTTTATCAAGAGTGAAGATACTGTACATATTTTTTTTCTGAAATTTCTTGTCCAAAAGTAGAGGATACAAATTATGGAATGTATGCAAGTAATGTCAAAATAACAGCTACTGTTGAAATTTAAGAGTGTCTGTTAGTGTTTACTTTGTATCTGAGGGATGAAATCACTCAATCATCAGCTGTTATGGATGATGAACTTGTGACTGAAAGAAATGTATCTCTGTTGTTTAGTAGTAAATGAGACTGACCCTTATGATGCTCTCCTGACAATATAAAAGTGGTTAGGTAATTCTGATGAAGTTTATTTTTATGGACAAACTTTGCCTAAAACAATTTTTATAGATAGGAACCATTGCTGGGCAACGGGAGGTTGAATGAGTTACCATAAAGACAGACCCTTGATAAAGGGTTGGTTGCCAAGTTATGCAACAGTGGAAACGAGGTTACGCAACAGTAAGGAAAGCAGTGTTTCTCCGTGCCATGCCAAGTACAGCCGAAGTGAGCCTAGCCGAGCCGAAGAGCGCTGGTTGCTATGCAGCAATAAACAACTCTCGGCAGTGCTGCCCAGCAACGCCTGGGCGTTTACATAACAGTGAAGCGATGTGGGCTTTCCGCTGTCCAACTGAGGGTTTATAAGGGAGATCAAAATGTATAAGGAGAGAGTTAAAAATGTAGCAGTCACCAAAGGCAGTTGAAATATAGCAGCAGTCGCGGAAAGAAGAATGGAACATGTGTTGTACTGAAGATAGTGTGAAGAGATTTGTGAGTAAAAGTAAAGTAAAGTAAAGTAAAGTAAAGCTATCCCTGTACCAGGCCGTGAAGGCCCACAGGGTTGTGAGACATTGAGGGTCCCACACTACCTAGACAATGAGCTCAAAGATGGCGGTAAGGTTGTCAGCCTTACGTGCCGGCCGCGCTTTACTCCCCAGGAAAATTATTTAATTAATTCCTGGTACTCATTTCCATTAGAGGCTGAGTAAACCCCAGGGCCTAGTGTGGCTGGAAGGATTAGGTCAACTGAAAAAAATCCAATGACCTCATCGGGACTTGAACCCACTGTAAAGTGTGTAAACCCGTAACAGTGTCATAAGTGTAAGATTTGAGGCTTTCACGGCGGTGACTATGAAGAAAGCAGTCTTCTGGGATTTGGCACCGTGTATATGTGGTGTTAACCGACGTTTCGGAGGAACGTATCGCCTCCATCTTCAGGGTAGAAGAAAAAGTATAAGAAATCTGCAAGCGACAAGACTGTCAGAACGGTAAACGTCGGTTAACACCACATATACACGGTGCCAAATCCCAGAAGACTGCTTTCTTCAGTGTCATAAGTATTTGTAGTTACGACTTGTAGGTTGTTAAATAAACCAATTAACAATCTGAACTGCGTCTTCAGAGACAAAACACGTTACATTAGTGTCAGAAGTGTCTATCTTTTCTAGTGTCTTGGTATAAATCTGACTGTCCTTACAGAATTTCAAGTTATTGAGGTTAGATATTTTTGATGTGTTTTTAACAATTTCATGTTGATATTTCAACAAGATTTATACCAGCTAATTCATAAATCCCATTATCCTCTAAGTACAGAGAGAAGCATCAAAGTAGGCATCATACATTCTGCACAGAACTTCAGTATGTTCTAACTGAGATTAAAAATTTCACTCACAGCTTCCCATTCCCAGGGCAAAGTGTCACTTTCATCTTCTGAGCCAGAATTTTCTCCCAGGTCCAAGTCATGTGCTAACTGATCCTCTAAACATTTTGCCAAAACTGGATCCACTTCCATTGGACCTAATCTGCAAAAGGATTATAAAGCACTCACTCTGTCCATTACAAATAAATACATTAAATTCCTGTGTAATGACCCACACTGCCTGTTTTATTAATTTTTATCATCTGGGAATAGGGGATTTAAGTCTTCCACTCCTATGGTACTGGTGACTAGATTTTAACTTAGCAGTAATGGAATTCATACTGCTAAGAATGTGATCCTATGCTGCGAGACCTGCACATGCATTGCAGTAGCAGTGCAGTGCTTGGACAGTACAGGTTAAGGATTGCATAAGCATTACTGCAGCAGAAACTGAAATTCAAAACCACTGATACCAAAGCTCACTTTGGATAGCAGCCTTCAATGAATCTCATAAACCACATTCCAATATCTAAATTAAATCTAGGCTTCATGACCTAAGAGTAAGCCTGGACATAGAACAGCCTTATATAATTTAACCTGTGCTGAAAGTTACAACCTTATGCAGGTTGCTGTGATGTAAAAGTAAAGTAAAGTAAAGCTATCCCTGTACCAGGCCATGGAGGCACAAGAGGGTTGTGAGATATTGAGGGTCCCACATTATCTAGACAGTCGGCTCAAAGATAGTGGTAAGGCTGTCAGTCTTATGCGCCTGCCACGCTTTACTTTCCAGGAAAATTATTTAATTAATTCTTGGTACTCATTTCTGTTAGA
>NW_019718620.1:419286-427108 GCF_002891405.2 Cryptotermes secundus | reverse complement strand
GTAAAGCTATCCCTGTACCAGGCCATGAAGGCCCATAGGGTTGTGAGATATTGAGGGTCCCACATTATCTAGACAGTCTGCTCAAAGATAGTGGTAAGGTTGTCAGCCTTATGTGCCTGCCACGCTTTACTTTCCAGGAAAATTATTTAATTAATTCTTGGTACTCATTTCTGTTAGAGGCTTAGTCGACCCAAGAGCCATAGTGCACCTGGAATGATTAGGTCAACTGAAAAAAAAATCCAATGACCTCATCAGGACTTGAACCTGCGACCTTCCAGCTATGCTAGCAACTATGCTACTGTGTGCCCCGCTACATCCAATAGAATGTAATGTCTGCTTTTTTATCTTTACTACACAGTAAAGAAATATCTGAAGGTTCTTCCATCATAGAGTTTAAGTTGTTATGGAGATTTTGCAAATATAATTTACCCATGAAATGTGGCAACCAAAAAATGGCAGCCAGGGAAGTAAACATAATGAATGATAATGATATAATTGTGAACATTATGGAAGAGGGAAATGGTCTCACTGAGTGTGAACATGGTGAAATTGAAACTAACATCAGGCACAATGAAAATGGCTGTTTCTGGTTATATTATACCTAATCAGTGTCAAAAAATGACCATATAATGAATGATGTCACATCACTGCAAGCTTGAATGAATAAACACCTGTTGTATCATTATTAATGAATATTCCGTAATGAAATTTTGATAAAAGTTGCTAATGAAGTCTCAAGTGTTTTACATACTTTGAATTTTAGGTCATACTTAGCTTTCTCTAGCAAGAGATAACCATATTTTTATCAATAATTATAAAATATAATTAAATGTACTGTACTTAATTTTGTTTCACTTGCATGATTCTCATTCATTATAACCTAATTATTAAAATAAGTAAAAGTCATTCTCCTAAAATCACTGCATGATAAGTCTATGTAACATAGAAAGTACAGCAATGGTCTCAATTTTTGTTGCATCAGAATTTAGTCTGGAGTCTGTTTACTTTCTAGAGCCTAAGGAAGCACTGAGCTATCCCATGTCTAAAAGGGCACTGTCCCTCAAAGCCACGACTATGAACTCATCAGCTCTGCACAAAGTACATAAAATGAAAGTGAAATGGTAAGGTCTGTCTGCCAATCTGCATGTTTCATCAACAAAACTAATGGCCAGATTTGAACGAAACTTGGTGTAGGCAGTGGGGAGAGGGGTTCTACACTAAAGCTGTCAATCAAATTTTCTGATGGATGATACCGATAAAATAAATCTGTTTTACATGACACTCAAACCATTATATGAGACAGGATAGCCCAGTCGGTATAGTGACGGGCTATAGGCTCCGTGCTTGGGGTTCAATTCCTGGCAGGGAATTTCTCTTCTCCACATTGTCCAGACCAGCTGTGGGGCCCACCGAACCTCCTATCCAATGGGTGTAGGGAGCTCTTTCCCCAGGGGAGTAAAGTGGCCAGGGCATGAAACTGACTTACTCACATCCGTCCAGTACCCAGGCCAAGAATGGCAGAGCTATACCTTCACTCCCCCATATGTCTTCATTGTGTGGTGCTTAATTCATTAAGCACAGGAGAACTTTACCTCACCGTACCTTACCCACTCCATCATAATATTCTTTTATTAAATGGCTCATTATAAAAAGAAACTGATAAACTATATACAATATATATCACACTTTTCAATAGAATGTATGTTTAACAAAATAGAAGCTAAATTATGCATTCCTGCATTCCCTAATTTGCTTTTACAATAAGATTACATTGCTCTACATCATAAAATTTTAATGCATACTTCTGCTACAAGAGTTCAGCACAAAATGGACAAGGTGACCAAATGAAACGACAGCATTTCTAACAAAAAAACAGCATGTCTGTAAAGGAATAAAAATTCACGTAGAATACATTTGAGAGAAAAAAAGAGTGTACTCCATACAGAATACATATTTTCACTCTTGTTCCCTCCAGGAAATTAAATACCTTCCAAGGTCACTGACTTCAGTGTTGAGCAAGAGGAGGATATTGTGCAACGTGCGTGCTGGTTGCAGCAATGCAGGATTAACATTCTGGGTGTAGCAAAGATGCAGGACATTGGAATTGAGCTTAGCAACTCTATGAGCAAACTGTGTATCACTCATTTCGTGGCCACAGAAATCACTGAAACAAGACAGAGAATATTTTATCTCTAATTAAAATGAAAATAAAAGCAGTGTTTATAGTTTCAAACACTCAAACTTAAATCCTTCTTCAATAACTACTATTGAATTGTACAATATTATATTTAAGCATCCTGTTGCACTCTACACGATAAATGATACAAACTCTGTCCCAAGTGCAAACAATATATATTATATGTCTTTGATCTTGCTCTCTTCTACACTACATGCTTTGGCCTCTAACGGCCATCATCAAGTGTACACTCCCACGCCGCTGCCACACTGAACCCAGTCTAAAATTTAACATTCAAAAAACACATTGCTATCCTCCTCGCCACTATCAACATCCACCCCACTGACATCCGTCTGGCATGCAGATCACCCTGCACACGTCAACCCTGACCCCCCTGCAGCATCACTACGAAATCCCCAGTCACAATTCCAAAATCCTTCAAAACCTTCTCCAAATTTAAAATTTAAAATTGTTAGGGTCACTCACCCTATGTCCAAAGTGCCGCAGCGGCCAGTTCCTGTTTCCACGCTGTACAGGTGCTACTCTGTGTAGTCTTCCTGTGTGCGTGCCGCTGCACACTTAGTAAAGACAAGCAGCGGCACGTACACAGGAAGACTACACAGAGCAGCACCTGTACAGTGTGGAAACAGGAACCGGCTGCTGTGGCACTTTGGACAGATGATCACACACGAGGGCATGTACGGGAATGAAAAGCGGTCATGCGTAACCGTCCAAAATCAGACACATGTTTATATGAACTTTTTTGATCACAAAGACCTATGAAATCACCTCCTGCAGTTATGTCCTAAAGTCGTGAAACACCCTGTATTTAGTTCTCTTAGTGGGCAGGACAATGACAGTGTGTAAACTGAACAGTAAAACAGAATTTTCTGATCTACAAAGACAAAACTACCCTTGCATCCATGCCATGAGGGCATATCAGGGAAGCAGAGGTAATATCCATGCATTACTAACATTCGCACTCTGTGAAGTGATTGATTGGTGTCAAAATTTGTCTGTTTCATCCCTAGTAGTCACTGGATACGCTGCATTTGGTCTAGATATGGTGAAGAAAATAATTACTGCCTGGAACCTGTCGCCAGTCACTTTCATCACTCAATTATCATGAAGCACTTCCCTGAATTTATTCTTCTCTCAATTTCTTTTGGAACTTCATTTAAACCTGTTACTACTGTTCCAAAGTATTTATATTTTAATACAATATTTTACTGTGAGGATAAGTAAAGCAAAAAAAAAACTTCATCTTACATTCCATTAAGTACAGAACGTCCTCAAACTAACAACATCTGAAATAGGAGATACACAATTTCCAGTTACATGTTTTTATCAGTTTACCTGTAACACAGTTTGTTTGGCAGCTGAACATCTAAGTAGAATGCCAGCACATTGACAAGCTGAGTGGTGTAAGTTAAGGCAGCACTAATACTGTATGCTGCGTTGTGATCCGTGGCTTCACTACTTCCTCCAGGAACTCCATCCTTGTTGGATGCCACTGGCAGAAAACATCAAAATCTATTACAATGACACCATGCATTTAAACTGCCATATAAGATCTGAGTGGTGACTATGAAGAGTACTCTCTTCTGGGATGCAATGTTGTCTAATCTGATAGCATCCCGTTGCAATGGTTAACAATTTAATTTGCAGCACCAGTCTTAAGGTGCAACCTCTTGTTGTGCTCATACACTGTTGGTGTTTTATGCTGTCATTTTTTAAAAATACTTCTATTACATGTTTTGAACTTATAAGACCATGATCAGGCAGACACTTCTATGTAACTGCTGCACTGTATTGCTTTTTACAGTTCACTATTCTAAAGCTTGGTTAAAACACAGTACAATTACTGATTAACTTTGTTAAAATACATTGCCGGTCACGGTAGCCAAGCTGTCTAAGGCATGCACTGTCTTTGCTCACTCGGAAGCCGGGATCGTGGGTTCGAATCCCACTCAGGGCATGGATGCTTGTGTGCGTTTTTCTGTTTGTGTACAGGTAGAGGCCTTTCAATGAGCTGATCACTCACCCAAGGAGTCCTACCATATGTCTAAGATCTAGTAAACCGAAGTGAAACGGAGGGTTTCATGGAGGTAGGCCTAGGCCCAAATGAGGGCTGTAGCGCCAATGAAAAAAAAAACACATTACTTTTTCAATTTATACTTCATGTTTCTGGCATTCTGTGGTTTTATGGATTATACACAGAGTCTTGTTATGCTGTAGTACTGTCCTGACGTCTGTGAATGGTGGAGTAACTTAAAAAAAAATGTGATGAAATGGGCAACAATTTTTTCACAGAAAATTTTGGAAAGATACGTGGCTGGTGTACATGAGCAGCACAATTCATGAGTCAAACTTTGTGAACTCAGGAAAGAAAGACTGGATAGGAAATACAGACGCCTATTTGTGTTGTAAAATACAATACATGAAAGGTGTGGATAGGGCCAATCAGTATCTAAGTTATTATTCCACAAAAAAACTCCGTGGTTTTATTCCACAAGTGAACTATACTGACCGAGCAACTGCCACTTGTCGGCGAAGTTAGGGCCAATTTAGTGGATAGAGGGTGTCACGTGGTCAGCACAATGAATCCCCACAGCCGTTAATTTAGGTTTTCTAGACCAGAAGTTATTATTCCACCCTTAGAAAAATAATCACATGATCCCAAAAAGTTTGAATTGTGGTCCCTTAATTTTTTGTTTACAAAATGTTAAACAAAAATTAAAATCCATAATATGAGAAACTTGTACATGGAGTTGGGAAGGCATGGATTACTGAAATGCACACACACCACAAATTAGTTCAGTTCAGATAATGCTTGATCTCCAGTGAAGGACACAATGCCACAGTGACCCAAATAGCACCCTTTAGAGACACTATCAGGGGACTTCAGAAAACATAAACTGAAAAAAAAAGTTGCATCCAGTAAAGTAAGAAGTATCCAGAAATCAGTGTTGGTTAGAGTTCTGCACACAAAGACAATGAGATGAGATGTACTTGCTTACATCTGCCATGTTCTACTATATGCAGTTTCCACTTAATTCACCTCCAAAGCATTGTCTGGAACTTAAAAGTGTAAGTAAAATTGTTCCCTCCCTTGAGGAATTAAATGTTTGTAAAACACTTGGAAACTGGGGATTTTAATTAAAAGGACACAATGAGTAAGACATTTTTTAAATTACTGATTACATGGAGCTTATTAAACAGGAAAACTTCTTTCCAGGGTAAGCCCTAAAGTTGTTAACAATTAGTTATTTTACATAAGGAATTTCTCATTCTTCTACTGTAAGGCAAAAATTAAGATAAGCTATACCTCTACTTAATTACCATGCCCTAGAGCTGGAGTAGTGGAGGTGTAGCTCCACCATTCAGAACCTTGGAGACAGATGGGAGTGGTCAGCCCCTGATGCTTTGATCCTGGGTAAGCAGCCCCAGTACCCACTGTATAGTAGGATATGTGCACCCCAGACCATTTTACTATTGTACAGTTCAAGAATACATGGATCTATACATCCACTTCCCCATACATTCTCAGGGCAGAGTGCTTGGTTAGTTGTGCACAGGAACAACTTTAGCTTACTGTTCAAGATCACTGATGACTCTATTGTATTATATTTAGTTGTGTGGTGTTCACTGCATATATTTTAGGCAGAAAATCTTTTGAATAAAAGCATATTAACCTTCATCATCCAGAAACAGGGGTTTTAAATCTCCCAGCACTACAGAAGTGATGACCATATATTAATTTGAGGTAACAGTTTATGATTAGGGCATTTGAGAATTTACATCTTCCACATCTACGTGGAAGCCTCGTGGCCATATGTGAACTGGTGGTAAAAGTATTAGAACTGAAAAAATACGTTTGGCCAGCTGGACCATGCAAACTGGCAACCACAATAATCACTGCATAGCTTGTAAAGGTTAAAACGTTAAAATGTGCCCAAATCATACAGGGAAATTCTGCAACCAAATCACATTTAAGATGGGAATACTTCTTGGGCAATGTATTTCTAAACAGGTTTCACTTTACATAACAGACCATCTCACAACAAATACGTTAAAAGTTTTAAAACATACATGACTTCTCAGAATTCAGAGCTTACCCCACGTGTTATAGGCACAGTAGTCTCCTGAATCAGGTAATGTGGGTGCCACAATACAGTGCTGCAGCTGGCCGGAACTATCAGTCAATACCCAACGACCACGGATATAGGCTGTGCGGGTTGCATCTGCGAGAGCGGTAACAGTATCCCTTGGCACTTCACAGTCTTCGTCACTGCCAACATTCCACTACTGCTGAATTAAATAATTCTAAACAATTTTATTTTCTAAGGTCAAACAGAAAAAAATCTGACCTTAACAACAGCATGGGGCTCATTAGTTGAGACATTAATTTATTTCAAGTACAAATAATAAGAAGCACTAGAGGTATTAAAATGCATAACCATAAACGATAGATACTTTAATCTTTAATCTCCTTCACTTCATATTTTCAAAAAGTGACACAATATCAAAATGTCCTAAAAACTTTGTTTACAACCATCAAATATAACTCTTTAATTAGGTTACAAGGGTCACTCCAAAAAACAACAGTTTTTATTTTAAAACTTTGCTATTCATATAGTAGATAGGTACAGCCTTTTGGAACGAAATGCTACTCTTCAATCTAGTCCCCATCTCTCTCAACTGTCTTACATCACCTTGGAACAAGTGCATGAATGCCTGCATGGCAAAATTCAGCATCACCTCTTCTAAGCCACTTTTTCACAGATGTAACAAGGGAGTCATTGCCCTCATTTTATCATAGCAAAAAAACAAACAAACAAACAAACAAATTAACTAACTAGTTAACTACATGGAGCTGAGTCCTTCAGAAGCTGCTAGCTGTTCAGCTACTCAAGAGTTTTCCAACATTTTATGTAACCTAAAGGTTCATTACCATATTCACAAGAGCCCTCTACTGGTCCCTCAAGAACAGACTTTGATTTGTAACTGTTGTTCCAAAAATATTTGAACGTGCCATAATTTCAAAGGATCTATTAGCTATGTCAGCTTTTGCCACGTATTCTTGTGATGTGACATCAACATATGCTTAGTTCTCTCTGACTGTCTTTTATATGCATAAGGAAACTACTGACTTACATATCTGAATTAAAATGTCTTTAAAATTTTGCATTTATACAAGTGTATAAAATTGGTTAATCAAAAAATTACTGTTCTAAAACTGTCTTACTGCTATTGTTCCATCATGACTATATCATCTTATCCTGCGTTGCCTCTCTATATTTAAAATTAAATTCTACTACCCTACATTCATATTGCATTATGATTCTATCTCAAGCACCACTTTTATCACCTTATGCTGTGTCATTTATGGTGATATGCATATGTATATGTATCATGAGTAGCTTCTTTCAACTACTCTGGTGTGATGAACTGAATTTCCAAAATCATGAATTGAATTAGGAATCAAAGACTTCTTCAGGTCAAGATATGAATTTTGAGAATGAATAATACAATATTATACTGTAGCATCCGGCTGCAAATAACACAACAGGCAGAACAACCCACAACTTCATATATATATGAGCACAGAAGGGACCATATAGTAATGACCAAAATCCATGATAC
>NW_019718620.1:408775-418962 GCF_002891405.2 Cryptotermes secundus | reverse complement strand
ATATCAGAGAAATTCAGGAATGAAAATGACGTTACATACGAGGTTGATGCATTTGTGCATGTCGTACTAAGCAAGGTATAAAAACAGTTGCTTTATGAGGAATTAGTTCGTACCATTGAATATTTGACGCAATAGACAAGGTGTCACAGAAACCGATGTTGCTATAACCAAGTTTTACTGTGTATATATATATGAGCACAGAAGGGACCATATAGTAATGACCAAAAACCATGATACAGAAGTAAAGCAGTTTCCTCATTTATAATTTATAATTTAAAACAGCTGATGATGACCTTATAGGTCTAAACATGTGGTGAATAACTTTTAATGAGTTAAAATCTAGATGACATGCAAAACATTTAAAGTGAATAACTTTCAGTAAGTTTTATAGAAAGACGTGCTACACGTGAGACTGTGAAACCATTTGATACTTTGAGAATGACGATGAGAAAGGGAATTAAATTTCCAAAATCATTAATTGGAGTAGGTATCAAAGACTTTTTCAGTTCAAGATATGAATTTTGAGACTGGAGACGAGAAAGGGAATTTTCTCTAGCAGACCAATGCACTGTAATACTTCATAATACCAGTCTCTTTTCAGTGTGTTACTGTGAGGATGTCAATTCTTAATATAAGGCTAAAAAACATGAACAGAAAAAAAGGTTATTTTATACATTAATTTCATACTATTACTACATATGTGTGAAAGAAAATAAATATCAGGAAATATGTTATATATGCCATTTGTGAAGTCAGTTTCGTTCTTTATGTCACTAGTTTCTCTCTTTACCATTCCTATCACTTGTCTCAGCTTAGATGTCCTCAAAATTCCCATCTTCTATTTCACATTCACTGCTCACACTCTTCTGTTTGCTGCCAACATTATGGGCTTCTTCACACATTCCCCCTCCCATCTGTGGCATCATATATACACGACTTTCTACATCCTTTCCACATCACTTGCAGATTGATCCAATGGCACAACAGTTTAACACTGAGGTTTATTTTCCTGGTTGATGTCAGAACATGTTCCTCTGCCAAGAGCCATTCAGAATACAGTTTCAAATGATTTTATTTACTAGAACACACAGTTGTGCTCATCCCTCTATGTATGATGACAACATCCTATCATATTTTGTTGTATCCTCTTGTGTAAACCACTACAGGCAACATTTATTATATCCCTGTCACCACAACACTGTTTCCAGAAAGTAGAGTCTGCTGTCCAGGACAATGTTCAGTCTGATTTTTATTAATAATTATTCTGCCATGTATTTAGTGTAAATGTGCTGAAACATGCAGTAACTCTATCTATCTGTCGTGCTGACAGGCATATAATAACATGACACAGGTACTGCAAAGCATACCACATGACACTATATGAAGGATCTGATCTGAAGTATGACTCAGATTTGAGAGCTTCCACCTCGAACGAGGTCAACAAGAGTAATTTTACACAGAGAAAATTATTATTAGATATAAGCACTGATTGCATACACATGACATGATATATGATACATACCATACATTTTAACTGGGGTTATGGCTGCATTGGTATAATGGGAATTACACATATGTATGTTCTAAACCAAGCATCAATTGCAATGAGGAAGTACATTAGACATGTGCTCTAACCCAGGGAACAAGCTGCACTGGTATTAGAGGTAAATTATGCATATGTATATTCTAACCTGGGTATTGCCTGCACTGATATTAGGGGAAGTAAATTATACATGGTATGTATACATGAGCGGGGGGCACGCAGTAGCGTAGTTGGTTGAGGGGCTATGCTACAAGCTGGAAGGTCGCAGGTTCAAATCCCAATGAGGTCAATGGATTTTTTTCAATTGGCCTAATCCTTCCAGCTGCACTATGGACCTGGGGTTTACTCAGCCTCTAACAGAAATGAGTACCAGCAATTAATTAAATAATTTTCCTGGGGAGTAAAGCGCATCCGGCCCATAAGGCTGACAACCTTACCGCCATCTTTGAGCTGACTGTCTAGATAATTTGGGACCCTCAATGTCTCACAACCCTATGGACCTTCATGGCCTGTTACAGGGACAGCTTTACTTTTTTTTTCTTATGTATACATAAGCATGATGAGGAAGTACACTAAATATGTGTTCTAACCTGGGAACAAGTTACACTGGTATGACGACAAGTAAATTATACACCTGTATGTTCTAACCTGGGTACTGGCTGCACTGGTATGATGGGGAAGATGTACTGGACAAGTTGCTGTATACTGGCTCGGACCATGTCCTTTAGTTGTTGCTGCTCTTTCTGCAGGGTGAGAGCATGTTCTGTTGCATTCATTCCCATCTGATTTGTACGTCGTTCCATTTTAGTCACATGTGCTTCACATAGTGGAAGTCTTGCCATTCGCTCCTGGCTTTGTTTAACCATATTTGCAATTTTTGGTTTATCTAAAACAATTAACATCCAATGTATTTAACTCTTCTACTGCTAATGCAATACTGTGTGTTCTAGTACCATAGAAGACATATTTCTTATGTCATATTTATCTAAGACAAGATTTCTTTACCCTTCAAATTTATTATCCAAAAGTGATGGCCACCTTAACATTACAAACCATACAACACACTTCGATATGACAGATGCTTACATCACAAGTAGTACAAAGGAATCAATATTCTTAGTGGGGGTAACATTTCTGTACACAGAACAGCAAGCCAATGATAGACATTTACATCACATGTATCACAGAATACTCAGTGTTCATAGTGTGGATAACATTTCTGTCTCTAGCACAGTCACGCTATCCTCTGCTGTAAGACAGCATAGTGTACAGGGCAGGAACTAAGCACTGCGCAGAATGCAGTTCTACCAGAATTGGTGGCAGCTTGACAGCAGACTGCAAAGGGATATGCATTCACATACCTTCCATCCTGCTGTTGCTGCACCAGTCAGCACCATGCAGCAAACAGTGCTGTCAGTGTGCAGCAGAAACATGATTTAAGTGTTGTATTCTTTGCTACATACACAAGAGTGCTAATCTACAGATTTTGAAAGAGGATGGGGAAAGAAGTAAACATAAGGACATGGGGGACTTCATCTGACCACACATGAGCATTATGGATGTTGGTAATGACATCTGACATATATCTTGCTGGCATCCTGCAGCCAGGGAACTGTTCTTGATAAACACAATGTGCTTCTCTCATGATACTGATATACCTAACATTCATCCATCATGATAAATGATACAAACTCCGTCCCAAGTGCAAACAATATATATTATATGTCTTTGATCTCTTCTACACATGTTTCGACCTCTAATGGCCATCATCAGGTGTATACTCTTACGTTGCTGCCACACTGAACCGAGTCTAAAATTTAACATTTAAAAACACATTGTTATTTTCATCCATCATGATCAGGTGGTCAAAAAATTCCACATTTTCATCTTGACACAACTGCAAAAGTTTCTTTACAACATCCAGCCACTGCTGTTTTTGAACTGGTGTCAACAATCATAGCACCCAACGCGCAACGACCTTTGTCATGTGTAACTCATCATGGATGATGCTGAAAACCGACCCATGGCTAATGCGGACCTTATGACCAATAGCTTCAATCCTATCGGATAGGATCAAACCTTCCACCTGTGCCACAACTCCCGGTTCCTCAGTGAGAGATGGTCTTACACTTCGGGGTTCATCTTCGAGGTTTGCCTGTCCACAATGAAAGCGCCTCTTCCACTTGACCATTGTCATATGATGGTGCAACTTCCTGATACACAACGGTCATCTGGTCGTGGATCTTCCCGGCAGACTTCCCTTGCAAATGCAGGAACCATATCACAGCGTGAGCCTCCACTTTCTCAACCGACATCGCCATTTTGCTTCTGCCCCTTCTGGTGGCTCCCTCTGTCCACTTGGCACAGGAAAATTTGACTGCTGGCCAAGCTCAGGAAATGGGCTATCTACTACATAGAACGATATTTTGAAATTACGATTTTCTCGTGTTGATAATTAAAACATCATGACTTCCCATTGCATGCATGCAACAACAGAAGAACCAAAGGAAGGGGTGTTTTCTATGCTGTGCCGAGGCTATATAACAAGGGCCCACCATGGGTTGGTGGTCACTGATTAGCAGTCAGTCAGGAGTCAGCAGCTAGAGTTAGAGGTTGACCATGAGCACAGAAACAGAGGATTACCCATTGTTAGAAACTGCTCCAAAGGAACAATTGATGAAAACAGAACAAACTAAGAAGACTTAGTGTATGTAAGGGCGATTTGCAAGGTCTTTAGAGTACTGACAGTATTATAGCTATCTGTACGAGGCATATCCACAAAATAAGATCCATTTGCAAATATTGCCGTTGCAGCACTGCAGTCACTATGGTGCACATGCGTGCAGAGTTTGTTGGTCCTTTTGGAAGGCATGGATGTCATTTGCAAACAATCAAACTGCGTTTATGCATCGTCCTGTGTGTTTACAATGTTCAAGAAATCAAGAAGCCTGCCACATGTGAAATGCGATCTGTAAACCGTTTCTTGAATGCAAAAAACAAGAAAGTGGCTTATGGATGAACACAAAATGAAAGCTAGTGCATTGACCCTTTTTGATATAATACATTGAGAAAGGCAATGACTTCTTGAGCAGCACAGTCACAGGGGACAAGACATGGGTGTCACATGTAGCCACTGAATCAAAGCAGCAGTCCATGGAATGGAGGCACACATCATCGCTAATAAAGAAAAAATTCAAACAGACCATTTCAACTCGCAAGATCATGTGCACAGTGTTTTGGGGCAGAAAAAGAGTTCTGCTTGTGGAATTCTCGTCTCAAGGCTCAACAATCAACGCAGGTATCTACTGCAACACATTTAAGAAACTGCATCATGCGATCAAGAACAAGAAATGTGGCATACTTTTTTTTAAATTCGCTTAATGGGGGGTGGAGTCCTACTGGGTTCATTCGGCATGGTGGCCATTGATTGGCCTATCGTAGCCTGCCCCGATTGATTATGATGATGAGGAATTTGGTGGAATGAGGATTGGCAGGAGAAACCAAAGTATTCAGAGAAAACCCACCCCAGCGCCACTTTGTCCACCATAAATCCCGCTTGACCAGACCTGGGATCAAACCCAGGCTGCCACGGTGGGAAGCCAGTGACTATGTGGCATACTTAGTCGGGGTGTTGTGATGCTTCATGACAATGCTCATCCACACACTGCTGCTGCAACGCAAGATCCCATCATGACATTTGGTTGGGAACAATTCAATCATCCCCCCTACAGCCCAAACTTAGTGCCAAGTGATTTTCACATGTTTCTGGATCTGAAAACTTTCCTTGGTGGCTGGCAGTTCCACAACAAGGTCAAAGAAGCTCTTAACATGTGGTTTGCATCACAGGCAGCATGATTGTACAATGCAGGGATACAAAAACTGGTGCCCTACTACAAGTGCCTCAACAATGGTGAAACTATGTGGAAACGTAGCGTACAGTATGTATGAGGGGCAGTCAAATAAAAATGGGTCAGAAGCCAAAACATATTAAAGAACATTTCTTACCCCAAAAGTAATCTCCAAAAATGTTAATACATTTATCCCACTGGGAGAAAAGGTGGTCAATCCCATCCTTGAAAAAGCTTGTGGGCTGTCCACGGAACATCTTTACCCAGACACACACGTCTTTGTCCAATGCAAACTGATGTCCACGAATGTCTCTCTTCATGTCTCCAAAAATGTAAAAATCATATGGGGAGAGATCTGGGCTGTAGGGGGGATGTTGAAGCACTTCCCAACCAAATCTCTGTAGTGTATTCCTCACAGAGTTGGCAGTGTGGGGGCGCATATTATCATGAAGGATAATGCTGTTTGATAACATTCCAGGGCGTTTTGACTTTATGGCACATCCATATTTCTGCAAAGTGTCTTCATAGTGCTGTGCACTGATTGTGGCCCCATGATCGATAAATCTGACAAGCAGAGGGCCCTTGCAGTCGAAGAAGAACATCATCATCTTACCAGAACGTGTGTGTGTATACGGCTTTGGATTTCTTCGGTGGGGAAGAATTCACATGTTACCACTGTTGGCTCTGCCATTTGCTCTCGGGTTCAAAATGGTGGCACCAAGTTTCATCCCCAGCGGCAATAAGGGACAGAAAAGCATACTCTTCCTCATGGTATTGTTGCAAGTGACCCAGAGATGCAGCCATTCTCTGAGTCTTCTGTTCCTTTGTGAGTTGATGTGGAACCAACTGCGCGCAGATTTTGTGGTACAGCAGGTGTTTTGTCACAATGGCGTGTACGGAACCGTGACTTATTCCCATCAAAAGACTAATTTCTTCCACAGTGATCTGATGGTTTGCCTGGATATGACCATCCAACACAGCAATAACATCAGGAGTGATGACACAATGAGCCTGTCCTGGGCGAACATCATCTTTCAGTGACACACGTCCCTCTCGGAATCTCTTATGCCACGCCAGCACATGCGAACGTGACATGCTGTGTTCACCGTAAACAACAGACATGCGACGATGAATTTCTCATCCTCCTACTCCTTCAGCAGTCAAAAAGTGCACTACACTTCACTGTTCTTCTTTACCTGCCTCCATTATGGATGCTGGACAACCACACGTAGCGCTAACCTTACTCCCAGTACAATAAATAAACGACTAGTGTGCAAGGGCACGTTGTCACTGTGCTTTCCCGAGTCCCCACCAGATGTTCGTACTGTAAGCAAATTCCAGTGTTATCAACTTGCGTGCCATGAGTTAAACTATTTGTATAACGTTTCTTTGTAACACACACAGATTGATACAGAATCTGTCCAAGCTTCTTTGAAACTTTATGGACACTCAACACGAGCCCCATAAGTCATACGGCAGATGCTGATCTGACACTCAGATTTTCCCAGACTGTTGTCTGGTAACCGATGCCACTGCTTCGGAAATCCTATGTTTCAGATCTGAAATGTGTGGAGGCAATGGTGGTACAAACACAGCATCCTTCACCTAACCTCAAAAAAAGAAGTTGCATGATGTCGGACAGTGACCCTGTGGGCTAGAAACGCCAGATTTATCTTCTTTCATTTCACATCCCATTTATTTTTGCAGATGTATGCTGCTCAGATATCATTCCACTTTGAAACAAAAGTGGGGAGGAGCTCCATCCATCTTGATGGACACAAAAGCAGCATTACTTTCATGAAGCAGTGGCATAAGGCAGTTAATCAGAATGTCAATATAATGTAATTGTGTCCTCGATGAAGAGAATGGTCTGTATACCTTTTCCTGTAAAATGGCATCAGACTTTTGCAGATTTCTGTTTATACATGCTGGAGATTTTCTGAGCATAGGATACAAATGTTTGGTGGTTCATTTTGCCACTAGATGGAAATTAGCTTTGTCATGGAAAACAAATCACACTGCCATGTCATCCTCTTCAAACTCATTGAACTTCATAGCAGAAATCATACAGTTTGCACCTGCCAATCGGCTTTAAATCCTCCGTCCACTGCAGCCTATCAGCTTTCATAAGCACGTGCCAGACTGCAGTCTGAGGTAAACTCAACTTGTGGCTGCATCGGTATGTCGACTTCACATACTTTAACCGTGGTGAATCCTTCCAGCAATGTTAGGAAACTCCCAATGCACATTTGTAATAGAATTTGGCTTTGCAAACTGAAAGATGCAGAATGATGTCTCTTGCATATGGCTGCTTTCACATGTGCACCTTTAAAGGGTAGGAACACAATCATGTTTGCGGCAGGTATTAGAATAAAAAAAATAGTTAGATTAGCTACCTGTCAGTATATGGGCCATCACTATGAAATTAAGTATTGTACTATTAGTGCCCAAAAATGTTTATTTTATTTTGCATCACCCTGCATAAACTTAGCAACTAAGCATCATTAAACATACCAAGGATATAAAAAAAAATATTACTACAAAGCTACAACTTCCCAGATTCTACGGAAATTTCAAGAAATAGAAAAAACACTGTTTTCATTTAGACCTTACCTTCTTCAAGACTTTTCCTCTTTTCTTGTATCAGTATTCGTAGCAGTGCTATTCGTTCATGACAAGCATCAATTTCTGTCCGCTGAAAGTTTATTGATCAAAATTAGGAATTATTTTAATGAAGACGTTTTTAGACAATTAAACTTCAACAATAAAATCACCACATAATGGGGAACCATTTGCTGTTAGTTACATATGACTAGACACATGTTACTTTCCATGCTACAGATGAGCTGCCTCGTTCAGGTATTTTGGTCTTAATTTATTTGGTGTTCAACAAGATCAATGAAAGGAACCTTCCCTGCAATTCTGGATAGTTAAAGCTAACTATATGTGTCTTTTCAACAAGAGAAACTGTGCACTCACTTAATTAAAATGCTGTATGTGTGCACAAATTCTTCTGTCAAATTTCACAGAGTAGGAGGGATATTAAAGTAGGAATGGTATCGGGAAGTATAAATTATAAGTGGGAAGAGGAAACACAAATGCTAATTTGTAATCAAATTTTAAAAATGAGAATTGCTGAATTAGCCATACGGTGCACCTAAAATATGTTCAGGATCACTGGGTTTTTGGACGTTTTCCAACATCTGGTATTCTTTAGAATAAGTTTCAGGAAACAGACGTTTCTGTTCTCAGGTGATGGGATAAGTGACACCTACTCTGTCGGGTCCATCACAAAGAGCTAACCCTTATCACTGGTTCAACAGGCTAATAAGGAAGGAGTATTACACTGACTGAGCAAGATATATGAGAGCTATTCGGAAAGTAACCTCTGGTGAGCTATTCACAAAACGAGTAATCAGAAAAAAAAATATTATGTGCAAAAAATACGTACATACTTATGCTACTTATCAACACAGTCACCACTGGAATTGAGGCACTTTTATCATGGAATAAGTTTTTGTATGCCTGTATCAGATAAGTCTGCTGCCAGTGAACTCAGCCATATTTTGACACATTCCATCAATTCTTCATTACTGCTGAAGCGCTGTGATCCCAACACGTTCTTCAGGTAGGTAAACAAGTGGCAGTCACTTGTAGTAAGATCGGGGCTGTCAGGAGGGTGGTCAAATAACTCCCAGTTGAAATGCTCCAGCACTGCTCAAGTGTGAGCAGCTGTACTTGGATGAGCATTACATCCACTAACACTGTGATTTGCCTACATTTTTTGGATACACAGATTCAGCTGACAGTTACAGTATTTTTGCTCAGTGGTCAGTGGTCAGTGGTCAGTGACTCATGCCTATATTAGATAGTCCCTTGTCACCATGGCACAGCGCGTCCTCGGGTTGTGGTTGGAGGATACGACCTCCAAGTATAGAGGAAGGCTGCGAATATATTGAATACGCAGTCACAGACAGCCGACAAGGGGTGGTCCTCCAGTTTGGGGTTTGGGCGTGGAGTTAACAACTCCTCGCCGTAAAAAATAAGCTTGATATGAAAACATTGAAGACGCCTCGAACCTGGACAGATTCTGTGGATAAATGACCTAAATGAAAGCATATGGATATGAGATTTGGTAATTGGAAGGTTAGAAGTATGCATAGGGCAGGTTCACTCAAGGCAGTGGCAGAAGAAATCTCAAAATATAAGTTAGACTTAGTGGGAGTACAGGAGATCAGATGGGATGGAGGTGGCACCAAACAAGCAGGCGAACATACATTCTTCTATGGAAAGGGGGAATGACAATCATGAGTTAGGTACATGTTTTATTTTTTTATCATACATAGGAGTATCATATCAGCAGTTAAAGAGGGTACAATTTGTTAGTGATAGGCTGTCATACATAATACTAAGAGGTCACTGGTGTGTATGATTGATCTGATTATTAATGCCCCAATGGAAAATAAAACTGATGATATAAAGGACAGGTTCTATGAAGAACTAGAACATGTATTTTATAAATTCCTGAAGTACCATATGAAAATTTTGTTAGATTTCAATGTCAAAGTAGGCAGGGAAGACATTTTCAAACCAACGATTTGGAATGAGAGTTTGCTTGAAATTAGTAATGATAATGGAGTTAGAGTAGTAAACTTTGCCACATCCAAAAATCTTACTGTCAAAACTACAATGTTCCCACATCGTAACATCCATAAATTTACTTCAACGTCTCCTTATGGAAATACTAACATTCAAATTGACAATAATTTGTTAGATAGGAGCTGGAATCCAAGTGT
>NW_019718620.1:404105-407762 GCF_002891405.2 Cryptotermes secundus | reverse complement strand
CTGATCAGTGGAAGGAGTCTATCATTGTACCAGTTCACAAGAAGGGTGATAAAACTGACTGTAGTAATTATTGTGGGATATCACTGCTATCAACTTCATACAAAATTCTGTCCAATAATCTTCTCTCAACATTAAGTCCATACAGAGATGAAATTATTGTGGATCAACAGTGTGGGTTTTGACATAACAGATCAACTACTGATCAGAGCTTAGCATTTGTCAGATACTGTAGAAAAAATGGGAGTACAAGGAGAGAGTACATCAGCTATTGACAGACTTCAAGAAAGCCTATGATTCAGTTAGGCAGGAAATACTGTACAATATTCTCATAGAGTTTAGGGTACCCATGAAAATAGTCAGGCTAATTAAAATGTGTGTAAATGAAACATATGGTAAAGTCCATATAGGTAAATATTTGACAATTTCCCTATCCAGAATGGACAAAAGCAAGGAAATGCTTTATCACTACTCCTTTTCAACTTTGCTCTAGAATATGCCATTAGGAAGGTCCAGGAAAACCAGGTGGGACTGAAATTAAATGGGACACATCAGATATTGGTCTATGCTGATGATGTGAATCTACTTGATAATAATATAGATAACATAAAGAAAAACACAGACACTTTAGCTGATGCTAATAAGGAGATTGGTCTACAAGTAAACACAGAGAAAAATAAGTATAGTACGTATATTGCTGTCTTATCACCAGGATACACGGCAATATTGTGATATAGACATAGGTAAGAGATGTTTTGAAAATGTGTCACAGTTCAGATATTTGGGAACGACTATAACAAATCAAAATCAGATTTGAGAAGAAACTGAGAGGAGATTGAATTTGGGTAATGGTTGCTACCATTCAGTCTAGAACCTTTTGTCTTCTCATCTGCCATCGAAAAACATAAAAATTAGAACATAAAAAACTACAATTTTGGCTGTGGTTCTGTATGGATGTGAAACTTGGTCTCTGGCAGTAAGGGAGGAACATAGACTGAAGGTGTTTGAGAACAGGGTGCTGAGGAGACTATTAGAACCAAAGAGAGATGAAGTGATAGGGGGCTGCAGAAAACTGCATAATGAGGAGCTTCATAACATGTACTCTTCTCCAAGAATAAGCAGAATGATCAAGTCAAGGTGGATGAAATGGGCAGGGAAAGTAGCATGAATGGGGGAGGAGAGGTATTCATATAGGATATTGGTGGGAAAGCCAAATGGAAAGAGACCACTGGGAAGACCAAGGCATAGGTGAACAGACAATATTAAAATGTATATTAGACAGACAGGATGGATTGGTATGGATTTGATTGATCTGGCTCAGGACAGGGACCGGTGGAGGGCTCTTGTGAACATGGTAATGAACCTTCAGGTTCCATAAAATGCTGGAAGTTCTTGAGTAGCTGCACAATTGGCGGCTTCTCAACAGCTCAGCCCCATGAGTGAGAGAGTGGTCAGTGACTCATGAACTAAAATAAACACAGTGTTTCACTACACTGCTGCCACAATAGTAAGGGTGCAGTTAATTTCTGTCAACCACTGCACATCCATATTTGGGACCAGTCAGATATCAGCATTCTTTATGTCTGTGTTCAACCTTGGTATTAAAGAACATGGCCTTTTTCTTAATGTGAAGACATCTTATGGCAACCCCATAAATCAACTTCATTGACCATATCCAGAATCACCTTTATCTACTGAATTGTATACACTAAAGTTGTACAAAAACTGGAAAGAAACCAGATTTGCTGCCAATTCAGACACATCAGACTCTAGCAATGCTGACATCAGAAACTCTCCTAAACATCCAAACAAGACTCAGAATGAGTCCAAAAGTCACTTTATTAATTGCCCCGATGAACCACTGTCCGGTCTGGTCTTACGGCCAGCAAAGTTCTCAAACTGCATCCTTACAAGATATTGGTCATCCATCACCTTCAATCTGCAGTGTAATTTTCGACATCTAACTTTAGCAACTGGCACTTTTGAAATAACCAATAGTATAGCTGATGCTCCTGAGAGAACACTCTCCACCAGGATACTGAAAATCCTCATGTTATCCTCCAAATCTCATTATATTACCAAAAATTGCTGTAAACTCCAGAAGAATCATAGGCCCCCACATTCTTTCGAGACAATTCAGAACAACATGTGAACAAAATTTTGAAGCCCTTCTTTGAAGAAGTAACTGAGGAAACAGAAAATTACTTGTATTTTCAACACGACAATGTGCCACCAACCAGATAGAAAACCAAAATCAGGCATTGGAAA
Source organism: Cryptotermes secundus (assembly GCF_002891405.2). Taxonomy (NCBI): domain Eukaryota; kingdom Metazoa; phylum Arthropoda; class Insecta; order Blattodea; family Kalotermitidae; genus Cryptotermes; species Cryptotermes secundus. The sequence continues at coordinate 405,497 of NW_019718620.1, read as the reverse complement.
TTGTTTTCGATGAACGAATAAGCAGCAGAAGACTATGGCTGCCATATTCCCTGGATATGAATATGATTTATGCCCGTCAGGAAACTTGAAACAAAAAGTTCACTTCCTAGAACAACTACAGTTACTTAAAAATACCAAAGATAAATTTGTGAAATGCATTCAGTTATGTATGAAAATAACTGGTTTCAATATATCTGTTGAGTAGAGGAATATTAATTCCTAAACCATAACATCCATGCAAAATTTTGTTATGGAATTTGAACTGAGTCTAAAATGGGTCTGCAAAAGAGCCTGGACATTAATACATACCAACTGATCTGAGTGCAGATTTCTCTGAAGGAAGATGTTACAGAGCTCCCGCAGCTGCTGCTTATCATTACACAACCTCAAGAGTTGCACTTGCTTCTCAGCAAACCTTAAAAGACACCACAATTACAACTTAGGTACATATTTTGTATGAATGCAATATTGTGTGCAGCATACTTACCTCATATTTCTAATAGCCTACTAATTTCCTATGACCATGATTATACAATATTACTGCTCCACAATCCTGAAGCACTTTACCTCTTTTCCTTCCTCTTTACAAAGAGATGAAATATATCCTTAAATTTTTATAAGTTGTATTCAAACGAAGTAGCCCGAGCCACTTACGATCAGTTTCCACAAGATCCATTTCTATGTTACTGTAATGCAAGTCTTGGAGTTTCAGGTCTCCTTCTTGTAGTTGATAGCCAAACTAATATTCCCAATCTGTATATATTGTCATGTTTTATGTGTAATTATAGACAGGGTATGGATTGGTGAACAGATTTATTGACCACTTACAGGTCATAACTACAAATAACTATAATGTTCTCGCTGATTTCCACATTTTACAAATCACTACATGCTAAGTCTTCTCCAGCCTTCAGTATCTTCACTAGTTGATGATCGGTAACAGCTCTCAACAATAAAGATTCTTTGGCTCACATGCTCCCATCATTACTGCCCAGCAAATATCCCACAAGTGAACTGCCAACTGAACTATGGTGCCACCTCTTCTCAGTCTATCTTGCAGAGCACACTCTCCACTGGTTGCTTCAAACTGTCCTGCTCATAACATCTCAGCACGGACCACAGAAAACACCCCATTTCCACAGTAAGTCTATTGTTATGTATGTAATGGTTTCTGTAGGAACATGTTTATCAAGCAGTTACTCAGAGATGTTCATTGTGTATACACCTGTTACATAGCAATGGCTGTACATGCTACAATATATATGTTGTCACGTGTTTTGTTATATATATATATATACAGGGTGTCCCAGGAGGAATGGACCAAACTTCGGGAGGGTGTTCCTTATGTTAAAGTATGCCGATATAACCCAAAACACCTATGTCCGAAGTTGA
>NW_019718620.1:354996-403180 GCF_002891405.2 Cryptotermes secundus | reverse complement strand
TATATATTTGCTCACCATCTTTTCCCACTTTTCTTCTAGCCACCTTAACTTCATTAATTTTATCAAAATAATATAAAACTTGTGTTGTAAGGTCACGCCATAGCTGAAGTGGTTAGTTGCTTGCTTCCCACCGCAGTGGCCTGGGTTCGACCCCGGGTCCAAGTGGGATTTATGGTGGATAAAGTGGCACTGGGGCAGGTTTTCTCTGAGTACTTCAGTTTCACCTGCCAATCATCATCATCATCATCATCATCATCACTGGCACGACAGCCCTTTGTGAGCCCTGGCCTTCCTCAATTGACAAAAATTGACAAAAATTGACAAATTTACAAAAAAAATATAAAGTCTGAGATCATAAAATAGAGGTTTCATTGCAGCTTGCCAGGAGAATTGAGAATTCTGATTTTCAGACCATCAATTCAAGGTTACTACTGCTGCAATAATATTTAAATCACACCATTTTATACAAGCTTTCCCCTGTTACTTTTACTTTCAACGAATGGCTAGGTCTCTTTCTGCTCCTAAATAATGTTCATCTGTCTGATAATCTCTCACCAATGAAGGCTAACCATGTTAAGTGGGTCTTTTGTCACTACAGCATGGTTTGTCCTCAGGTTGCAGTTGGAGGAGACAGCCTCCAGATATGAAGGGTAGCTGGTAATATACCGAATAAGCAGTAGCAGACAGCTGACAAGGGATGGTCTCCAGGCTGGAGGTTAGGCATGGTGCTAACTCCTCACAAGATTGTTATGAAGTGTCACAAAGGACCTAGGACATGGATGGAATATTTGGATAAATGACCTAAGCTAAGGAAAATGGATACAGGATTGGGTATGCAGAAAGTAATAAGTGTGATAGAAGTATCAAAATGTGTTACCTTTAGAGGGAGTAAAGGTCAAATAGGGCACAGGTGGTACTGAACCAGCAGGTGAATATACATTTTTCTATGGAAAGGAGAATGATAATCATAAATTAGGTACACACTTTTTTGTACATATCAGCAGTTACGAGGGTAGTTTGTGATATGATGTAGTACATAATACAAGTATTAAAAAGTTTCAGGTATGATATAATTGTTCCAAATATTCATGGTCCAACAGGGTATAAAAGTGATGGTCTGAAGGAGTTTCTACAATGAAACAGAATGTGTATTCAAGAGATTCCCTGAATACCCTATGCAAATTTTGTTAGGAGATTTCAGTGCCAAAGTAGGGAGGGAAGACATTTTCAAACCAACAATTGGGTGTGAGTGTTTGTACAAAATTAGTAATGATAATGGAGTTAGAGTGGTAAACTTTGCCACATCCAAAAATCTTACTGTCAAGACTACAATGTTCACACACATTGTAACATCCATAAATTTACTTGGACATCTCCTTATGGAAATACTAACATTCAAATTGGCAATAGTTTGTTAGATAGGAGCTGGCATCCAAGTGTAACTGATGTCCAGTCATTCAGGCGAGCAGACTGCGATACTGACCACTACCTGGTGGTGGCAGTTAGGGACAGTCTGCCAGTAAGTAAACAAACAATGCACATATTTCATATCGAGAGTTCGTCTCAAGAAATTATATGAGGTAGAGGGTAAAGAGCAGTATCATGTTGAAATCTCAAACAGGTTCACAGACGTGTAAAACTTAAGATGCTGAGCTTGACATTAATAGACCATAGAAAACTATGAGAAAGTGCATCAAAATTTCTCCCAAAGAGAGTCTAGGTTATCATGAACTGAAGAAGTTTTGTGAAAGATGCTCGAAATTATTAGATCATTGGAAACAAGCCAAATTATTCTGGTTACAGGATCCAAGCGAAATAAATGAGAATAATCTGAATATAAGACATGAAGCCAGCAAACATTTCAGGAATAAAAAGAGAGAATATCGGAAAGACAAAATTCATGAGCTTGCAGTGAACAGTAAGAACAAGAACGTTAGAGACCTGTATAGAGGAATAAATGAATTTAAGAGGGGTTACCAACCTAGAAGAAACTTAGTGAATGATAAGAATGGTGACATGCTTGCAGATTCCCACAACATACTGAATAGGTGGAAGAACTACTTCTCTCATCTATTGAAATGTACACAGGGTCAGTGATGTTAGGCAGACAGAAATACATACAGCTAAGCCATGAGTACCTGATCCTAGTCCTTTTGAGGCTGAAACTGCTATTGCAAGGTTGAAAAGGTACAGATCACCAGGTAGTGATCAAATTCTGGCAGAACTTATTCAAGCAGGAGGTGAAATATTACATTCTAAGATTAATAAGCTAATTAATTCTATTTGGTAAAAACAAAAAAATTAAAGCTATCCCTGTAACAGGCCATGAAGGTCCATAGGGTTGTGAGATGTTAAGGGTCCCACATTATCTAGACAATCAGCTCAAAGATGGCGGTAAGGTTGTCAGCCTTATGCGCTGGCCAAGCCTTATGCGCTGGCCATTCTTTAATTCCCAGGAAAATTATTTAACACTCTGGTACTCATTTCTGTTAGAGGCTGAGTCAACCCCAGGGCCATAGTGCAGCTGGAAGGATTAGGTCAATTGAAAAAAAATCCAATGCCCTCATCGGGACTTGAACCCGCGACCTTCTGGCTTGTAGCATAGCCCCTCAACCAACTACGCTATTCAAAAACTGCCTGATCAGTGGAAGGAGTCTATCATTGTACCAGTTCACAAGAAAGGTGATAAAACTGACTGTAGTAACTATCGGGGGATATCACTGCTATCAACTTCATACAAAATTCTGTCCAATAATCTTCTCTCAACATTAAGTCCATATAGAGATGAAATTATTTGGGATCAACAGTGTGGGTTTTGACATAACAGAACAACTACTGATCAGATCTTTTGCATTTGTCAAATACTGGAGAAAAAATGGGAGTACAAAGAGACAGTACATCAGCTATTGGCAGACTTCAAGAAAGCCTATGATTCGTTAGGCAGGAAGTACTGTACAATATTCTCATAAGAGTTTAGGGTACCCATGAAACTAGTCAGGCTAATTAAAATGTGTTTAAATGAAACATATGGTAAGGTCCATACAGGTAAACATTTGACAGTTTCCCTATCCAGAATGGACTAAAGCAAGGAAATGCTTTATTGCCACTCCTTTTCAACTTTGCTTTAGAATAAACCAGTGGGGACTGAAATTAAATGAGACACATCAGATGTTGGTCTATGCTGATGATGTGAATCTACTTGATAATAATATAGATAACATCAAGAAAAAACATAGAAACTTTAACTGATGCTAATAAGGAGGTTGGTCTACAAGTAAACACATAGAAAGCTAAATATAGTATATTGCCATCTTGTCACCAGGTTACAGGGCAATATTGTAATATAGAGAGAGGTAAGAGATGTTTTGATAATGTGTCACAGTTCAGATATTTGGGAACGACTATAACAAATCAAAACCGGATTCAAGAAGAAACAGAGTGGAGACTGAATTTGGGTAATGCTTGCTACCGTGCAGTCTAGAACCTTTTATCTTCTCATCTGTCATCTAAAAACATAAAAATTAGAACATAAAAAACTATAATTTTGGCTGTGGTTCTGTATGGATGTGAAACGTGGTCTCTGACATTAAGGGAGGAACATAGACTGAGGGTGTCCAAGAACAAGGTGTTGAGAATATTTGGACTGAAGAGAGATTAAGTGACAGGATGTTGGAGAAAACTGCATAATGATGACCTTCATAACTTGTACTCTTAGCCAAGTATAATGGAGGATGAGAGGGCCAAGGAATGTAGGATGAATAGGGGAGAAGAGAAAAATTTTGTATACAGTTCTGTTGAGAAAGCTGGAAGAAAATAAACTACTAGGAAGATCAAGATGTTGGTCAGTGGAAAATATTAAATGGACCCTAGAGATATACAATATGGTAGTATGAACTAGACTGATCTGGCTAAGGACAGGGATCAGTGGAGGGCTCTTGTGAATGTGGTAATGAATCTTCAGGTTCCATAAAATGTTGGGAAATTCTTGAATAGCTGCATAACTGGCGGCTTCTCATGACGGGCTCATCTCCATGGAATTAGTTTTGTTAGTAATGCTAATGCATGTGTACAGTATTCTAGATCTAGATCATTCTAATCTATCAAATAATGGCATCTATATATTCTTCTTAAGTTAAAAATAATATAGGTCCATAACAAGCTGCTATACTTCAACCATTAGTCTTTTATCAAATACCCTACTAATATTAGTTTTATTTATTCACTAATTATATTATTTTGTACTATGTTTACATTGCCTAAGAAGCCAGTTTTAAACAAACTTCTTAGACCCATGAATGTTGCAAAAACATGTAAAATAATTTCCTTCTATTATGTTTGAAAGCCTCTTGACAACGGTCTGGCTAGGCCAGAACTTGTGCAGCATAATGCATATTGGCCACACTCCATGGAACTTAAATTTTATTTTCGATATGTCTTTAAAGACGAGCTTGTTTCGTGAGTACTTTCCTTCAAAAACATACGTCCAAGCTGCGAACTCTTGAAAATAAAATGAATCGCCAAAACGTAAACACAAATAACAACTTAACCTAAATTAAGACAAATATGAAAGGAAAATATTAAGCTTCCAGAAAGCATGGTTGGAGAGAAAACTGTACATTTTCATTCCAAACCCACAATGAGTCTATTCTATTTAAATTATATATTCAATACAATTCAACAGCATCTACTGTGACGGTACAATGATGCATTAATATTTTTCGTTTCTGTACCTCTCAGCGTAATGGTTATTAGAATGAATGAAACTTCCTTCCTGAATGCACTGCTTGCAGTAGAATGTCCCTCTGTTATAACTGCACAAAGGACACTTTTCGACGGAAGTACTGAATCTACTGCCACTATCTTCTATTGAAGGTGATAAATGAAAATCACGAGGAGCATCACCACTACACGCTGAACCAGTGGACGCCATTGTTACCCAACGCACGGAATGCACGGAATTATATATCACGATGATCACGATCGATCACGAATTACTTATATACGCACCGAACTTTCCTACGCAGACGATAAAAACTCGAAAAAACAGCCACAGGATTTTCCTTGCTTTTCTTTAAGTGGCACTGGTCATTCGTTGTCCGTAGAGTCCTGATTTCTTGTGGTAGTGAGAATATGTCACAGCAGTCTTCCATTTCTTTTTGAAGATAAAAAGCAATATTTTTTTACAAAAATTTCCTTGTTATGTAATATTAAGAGAAATACTTATAATTCTGTGCCATGACGCCTGAAAGCCAGCATAGTGGAACCAGAGCATATGCTCATTGCTAGGCAACGGCTCTGTAAACACATTCCCGCAGCAAAGAATACGCATGCGACTGCTGTTTCTGTGCAATGGCAAGGTAAACACACCTCTGCAACAATAAAGGAATGTTATGTAATGGTGTCTTCTATGGATCCACCCCAAAACTATACAGCGAGGATCTCTGGTAGATAACCGAGTCTTCAAGTGACTAGGCTGCCGTTGTAGCGGAAGCTGCTAGAAATAGGACATAATCTGCTGTACTGAACCTGGACTGCCAAGAGGTCCTTAACGACTATACGTTTAATACATTTACCATCATGTTTAACATGTAAAATGCAAACATCCTTTCCATTATGACAAATGACTTACTACTGCAGACAATGTCTCTGACAAAAGACAGACCCGTCCTCTCATCAGAGAGGGCGCCCCATCATAATAAGACCTAAACTGTCATACAGTAATAAATATTAGGTCATAAGCCCCAGATTGGGTTCGACACCGAGACTGACTGACTGACTGACTGTCAGTTGCAATGTGACTTTGACTTTGACTTTGACTTCGACTTGATACGCGAGTGGAGGCGGGGTCGAATACCTCCACCATGACCCTGCGAGTCGTAGAAGGCTACGAAAAGGGAAGTCTCAAATCTGAGACAGTAAAATATGGTCGCGAGTCCCAAGGAACTCGGTCCCGAGAAAGATTGCGATGGAAAGGGCCAGCAGCATATATAAAAGACACACTCATCCCTTCTTCGGAGAGGGCGCCCCACAAAAACAAGACCGTAACTGTCAAAGAGTAATAAATATCTGTGGGGCTCATGACCGCTCATGACTCTACTGCTTCTGCGATTCCATTCTCTCGATCCAGCTAACTCGGCGAGTGCTAGACTTCAACTGACTTCAACTGATGCAGAAACTTCACTGTCACTTCGCGGCCGCCATTTTACAACTGACTCCGGCGGCTGTTATATTTCAACTGACCGACTGCTGAGACTGAGTCTCATTTTGCGACCGACGGTCAGTCGGCGAGTCTGTCTTGGCTTAGAGCACCCATCTGGGACTTGCGACCAGATATTTATTACTGACTGACAGTGACACCTTCTTAGCTTAAGAGCAGCCATATCAAAAGATTATCCCGTAACTCGTAAAAGTGTACATGAGCAAAATAAATTAGCCTTAAAGTTTCAAATTATACTATATATTTTATATTTGTAAGTGCAAAACATGCAGAGGAAATTTTACTGGTGACCATATCTACGAGTATATGCTGTTTGCAAGACAGCATATCATCAGTACTCAAACCAAGAAATTTAGTTTCCGATACATTTGGGATAAATGTCTGATCATAATTAATATGGGTAACGATGTTACGATGTTTCATACATCGAAAAGCCAAATATTGAGTTTTACTGAAATTCAAGGTAAGGAAATTGGCATAAAACCAACAGTCCGTTGTTGCGCAACGAACCTTTTGTTGTCCATCTCCGGGGAAACGCGTTCGTTGTTTCGGCATTCTCTATGCAACGGCCCACTGTTATTGCGTTGCCATGGAAGTACCTAGTCCAAACACGTTTCAATATTATAAAATAAATATCGTTTAAATGATAGTTCATCATAACCTCAAAAATTCTGGGCTTGAAAGAATTCTGTATAATTCTAATTTCATTTGTGGTAGTAAGCATAACATTAATATACACAAATAATATGTTTAACCTGGAGATGTGACTTCGTTCGTAAATGTCTACTTCCGTTTCACAACCACATCAAATCAAAATTCATATATACCAATTTGCATATAATGAACCACCATTTTTTTCCCCTTTCGCACTACAGCCCCAGTGGGCCTAGGCCCACCTCCATGAACTTCTCCGTTCGCTTCGGTTTTTCTGGATCTTACACAATCGGTAGGACTCCTTGGGCGGGTGATCAGCTCGTCGCAAGGCCTCTACCTGTACACTAACACAGAAAAACGCACACACACAAACTAAACATCCATGCCCTGAGTGGGATTCGAACCCACGATCCCGGCTTCCGAGCGAGCGAGAACAGTGCATGTCTTAGACCGCTCGGCTACCGTGACCGGCAATGAACCACCATTACCGCATATAATTGCGGGAATTGTAGGCTCTCTGATTCTCTGATTGGTGGAGAGCTGTGTGTAGTATCTGCCTCCACACATAGAGGCAGTAGTTACCGTGGTTACCGTGTTTCCCTTCCACCTTCGCCACTTTCAACAGGTTCAACAGTGTCTAGGCACGCGTCAGTAAGAGCAGTAAGAAAGTGTGAAGTTGCAAATAAGTGCGAGTAATTTTGTATGTAAATAAATTAGTTGTGAATTAAAAGTTATTCCGACAGAAATATGGGTCTTTTGACAATTTTGAAGAAAATGAAGCTGAAAGAAAAGGAAATGAGGATATTAATGCTGTATCCTTTTCACTCCAGTATTGTCATACGACGTAAATGAATTATTAAATGATTGCTGTGTATGTACTCATTCCGCCTGTCACAACACACTTACTTCCAAATAGAAACCTGAAGGCACGAGTTATCGATGAAATCAGTAACTACAATAGACCACTATAGGTCGCGGTGCAAGGGCCGAGAAGACCAACCCCCCATACATTCATTTAACTAATAGACTTACCTAATGTAATAATTCTGTATATTTTATATTATAAACTCAAAAAAGATTGTGTAAGGCAGGACTATCTACGACCATTGCCACAAGCAGTCCAATAACATACATTTACACATTTTAATACTTGAAACGCCTGGTGATGGTTATATATGACCGAAACATGTAGCTTGCATTCTTAGTAAATAAATACTGATTTCATCGATAGCTCGTGCCTTCAGTTTATTTATAAGCGAGTTTGTTGTGATATACGGAGTAAATAAATACATAGTGACAACAGGATGAAAGCACATATGTAAAGATATTAAATGATTGAAAGATCCTTTACCAAAGATGTCAGAGGTTTGGACAATGCTGGGAAAACCACTATTTTGAAGAAATTCAATGGAGAAGAAATTGATACAATTTCACCAACTTTAGGTTTTAATATTAAAACATTAGAACATAAAGGGTATTGTCTTTTTTGTGTTTATTTGTTAATAGTGATATATTTCTTTTCTTAGATACTATTAAGTTACATTGGTCATTCCATATCAATTCATATGGAAGTGAATTAAGTTTTAACCACATCATCATTTTCCATCATTTTTATGGTGCTAGTTTATATCCATAAATTAACAGTTTCCTTAGAATTTTAGTCTTTTGTTAAGAAAGCCATGGATATTAATTAATGAAGCTTGGCAGTTGTTGAAATGCACTAGGCTCGTGTGTCTTCAAATTTGTGAATATCTGCTTTATTTTAAAAAATCATAAATACAAAATTTGGTGTCCAATGGCAGTTTTTCTGAAGGCAAGTGCAAAGTTTATACATGCATCATCAATAATTGTGGAATTATGACTGTGTCCAAGAGTATTTAAAACTGAAAATTGTTGGATTGAATTAGGAAGTCAACTTTTACTCAGTATAAACAAATGTCTACATAAAGGGTGTCCTGTCCTTAAGGGGCAGAGAGGTCAGTCTTTACCCCATCCTACAAATATATAAAAAGTAGCTTGATGAATTTTTAATTTGTTCTTATTTAGTATGTCATAAAAAGTGCTTTGATCAATTACTAATTTGCAGTACACTGACAGCATCAGCCCCTTTATCACATATCCACATATCTTTCACCAAACTTCTTATAAAATTTGTGTTTTTATCTTCTGTAAAACAGAACCTAAGCTGAATTAAATCATACTGAAGTAGTATAACCTGCACCTGATTATGATATATGGGAGAGGTACAAAAATATGTCAAAATACAAGGGAAGAATATTTGTCTGTAATACAGCTGGTAATGTGTGTCACTATACAGTGCAACCAGTAGTGACCTCATGTTCCTGTACAGACATACCTCATCAGATCTGTGGGAGTATATTGTAGAATTAATTTCCATTGCTCAAATTTTTGTCACGATGTGGGATTTATGATGGAGAGAGCTGCAATTGAGAGTGTTTTTTTCAGAGCAATTCTGTTTTCCCTTGCTAGTCATCATCTAGTTTGTGTACATCTGCCACTGTTCTCTGGCTGGTATGTGTGATCACCCTAATCATCTCATACATATCACATGACAAGTTATAGCCCTTAATTTCACTTGAAATGAGGAAGTTTGTTACTGAGATCAGAATGTACATTATAGTGTAGATGTAATATTCTTTCAGGTACAAATTAAATATTTGGGATGTTGGAGGCCAAAAATCACTTCGTTCTTACTGGAGAAACTACTTTGAAAGAACAGATGGATTGATCTGGGTAGTTGATAGTGCCGACAAGAGAAGACTGGATGATTGTAGAAAAGAACTGCATGCGCTTCTTCAAGAAGAGGTGTGTTCTTTATATAAAAGAGTTACACAGATTTTTTGAGAATATCAAGGACAATTATTATCTGCTCCAACTTTTAGGGGCCCTTCACTGGACCTATACATGGGAAGTCATAAAATTTTAATTATCACCCAGAAGAAACAGAGACACAGGTGCACGAAATTGTATATGAATTAGCCCTTCTCTACATATGCCCCCTGCAATGCCACACATTGCACTATTTGATTTGATTGCTATCGCTATTGGAGGACCATTTGTGAAGATGCAGGGGGATATTGATACCTCCTAATTGTCATTGAATAATTCACCATGTGGCCATAGGTTCATGCCGTCCCTAACTATGTGGCTGATGTTCTGAGTCCAACTTCTTGACACTTTGGGGTCCTGAGGGCATAGCAACCAAGGCAGGAACTTTGAGTTGCGACTGTTGCAGGAAGTGTTATGACACCTCAGATTAAGCATGACATGCACCACCCTTCTCCAATGGTACTAGACTATGTTGGGACAAAGAAGAGCACCTGAGGAAGGTAATTTTGGTGAACCAGAAATATCGGAATGAGAGTTTGGCTCTCTTCTTGTTGGCCTACAGAGCACACAAGATAATCGGTACTGGAATTCACAGAATCCACATCTAACCCTAAGTCCTGCTCCATCCAGTGAACATCACCTTCATGACAAACTGTAAATGATTGCACCAGTATAAGATAAGCATTACGATACATCTTCTTCTCTGACAAATAAATGTATTCTGCATAAACAAGCATCTAACTAAAGCCATTCAGTTCCAGCCCATTCTGATTCTCTTGAATTTTTTTCTGATGGTATATTCTACAACAATATTAGGAAAGCAGTTGGAATAATGCACCCTCTTATTTAGTCCAGTCTGAACCAGGAAAGAATAAGGTAAATGTTTGCCTGTACAGACTTTGCTAGTCATCTTATGTATACATTTTTATCAATCTTAACAGGTGTCTCAAGTATTCCAGATTCAATGAAAATATTGTCCAGAATTTCGATTAAGGGGTAAATTACATAGAATTTGTAATCCCTGTTTGAAACCTGTGAAGTCTGATGCTTTGGAGCTAAAAAAAATTGACCTTGCCAACAGTGTGTGTTTGAAATATTTAATATCCTTTGTTTGTTGTTTTTTCTTTCTTTCTTTCTTTCTTTTTTCTTACTCAGAGGTTAGCTGGAGCAACATTACTGATCTTCTCTAATAAGCGAGATTTGCCAGGAGCATTACTTGCTGAAGAAATAAGAGATGTAAGTATCTTATTAAATAAAACTTACTGAATTTTATGGTTATCAGCTGGACGCTTATACAGCTTCTTTTGTCTTCCTGTCTCCAATCTGAAAATGTAAAGATTAGAACATGGTATACAGAAGTATACTGTTGCCTGTTATTCCATATGGGAGGTGAAAACTTGATCTCTCACTATGATGGAGGATCAAAGAGGGTATCTGAGATCAGGGCCTTGGGAAATATTTGGGCTTAGAAAAGAGGAAGTTAAAGGAGGCTAGAGGAAATGGTATGAGGTGCTTCATAATTTTTCTGTTATAGGTGACAGGGGTGATGAGATGGGTGGAGAGTGTGGCATGCATGGGAGGGACATGAAATGCATACCAGTTTTAGTCAGGAAACCAGAAGGGAAGAGACTGTTTGGGAGATCTAGTCATAGATAAGAAGATAAAGAAATGAGGCGTGAGAATGAGGACTGGATTTACCTGGCTCATGGTGGGGTCCAGTTATGGGATTTTGTGGACTGCTACTGCTGCCACCACAATTTTTTCTTCACTGCACAGTCTATGATAAATTTGTCGGATATAACCTCATGGTTTCATGTCATTTCCGTGTCCATATTTGTTTACTTACAAACAGTGGGATCTTTGTTATCCATCTTCATATCAATTTTCACCTTCGTGGCCCATTAGATATCACTGTTAAACTGTTATTCTACAATCTACAAATCTACAAAAAGGTGACCGTAACACACTGATGCCTGGAACCATAGTATTGTGACATAACCACATCACATTGTTTGGAACTGCAACGTTACGGTTTGATGAGGCTCACTGTTCATTATTTCTTCTGTACCAATACATGAAACTAGTAATGAGACCATAATTGTACTCTATTCTAGATACCAGAGAGATGCTTATTTTTTTCTCTTCCAGCAACAGAAAGTTTTGAACTACCAGAAATTTAGCTCTGAAATTACACAGATTTGTATATTGTGAAAGGTGAAGGTTTCATACGTCTGGACCTGAATGTGCTAAAAAATGTGGCTATATTTTTAAGTGCTACCACACATCATTTCTGGATCATAGATTAAATGGTGGTAGTGTCAGCCCCTCCTTACAAGACTGCTCATCCATCATGTATTTATTGCTTTGATTGTGATATTTGGGTGGCTTTCAGGGGCATAATGCCCACACCGTATTTGGTGAAAATTTGTCAACTGGTTCAAAGTTTGAAGGACAGATACACAAACATGTTTTCTCTCTTGCTCTCCCCCCCCCCCTCTTCCATTACACATGCACATGTTCAATTGTGATCTCTTAAGCCTATTACACTATCATACATCTTTAAATTGCATCCTACAACCCCCTAATGTATATAAAATTGTAGATATAAAGTTGGGTAGTCTGTATAATGCCGGGCTATGGGCTGGAGGGCCGGGGTTTGATTCCTATCAGGATTAAGATTTTGCTCTTCCCCACGACATCCAGACTGGCTCTGGGGACCAACCAGCCTCCTATCCAATGGGTACCAGGGCTGATTTCCCTGGGAGTGAAGTGACCAGGGCATGAAGTTGATCACTCACCTCCATCTAGTGCTGAGGTCAAGACTGGTGGAGCTATACCTCCACTCCCCCCTATGTCTTTATGCCACAGTTCTTAATTAAGTGCAGGGACAGCTTCACATTTGTGAGATGATAGCCATCCACCAGTGACACAAGCACTAGAGCAGAAGAATCTCCACTGTTTGACCGTTACCAGGCAACAACTGGTGAAGTTGTAGAAGACCGTGTGTGCTGCAGTACAGTGGTTTGTAGAGTGTGTAGACCCGTGAAACTTAAGCTACCTGTAGTTATGAGTTATATGTGTTCAGTAAATCTAATTACCAATCCAAACCCTCTGTCTAATCACTAACACATGACAGCTGCTTTCAGAAGTGGGATAAATTGGATTGATTAGCTTTAATTGTTTCTTGCATCCTGTTGTGTATTTAATCAATATTAGAGTCAATTTTACCGACCACACAACATACCTACGAATGTGATTGTGTGTAATTATACAGCTGTGTTCATACACCTGAGGATGACCTCTTGAGGTTGAAACATGTAGTGTGATAGTAGTAAAGGTATGTTGTGTTGTCGGTAAAATTGACTCTAATATGGATTGATTAGATTGGATTGTTTGATCCATGTGGTTGGATTAATTGAATCATTGGCTTGGAAGCCATGTGACAGATAATCATGGTGGATTTTGGATGTTTGGTTGCCACCATAGAAGAAATGAAAGCCAAGATGGATTCCCATTCAGCAGAAATAGAAGCCCACCAAGGAGAAATTAAGGCCAAGGTGAAGATCAACCAGGAAAGGATGAAAGCCCTGATGGATGCTAACCTAGAGGAGATGAGGGTCTGCCTAGGAGCAGCAGAGGTCTCTCTAGGGAGGACTGAGACCACGATAAAGGCTGGCCAGGAACAAATGAGAGTGGAATTAAGACTGGCCTGGAAGGAACTGAGGTCACAGAGTCTGAGGCCAATCAAGAAAAGCTAGAGGCCTTAATGGACCCTTATAAATGGGTGCCACGCGTGAAAGCCATACACATTCTTACCACCCCACAGGTCCAGGCTTCAGTGCTCTACATGGAGACCCTAAAGGAGGAATGTACAAGGAGACTATCATAGTAACTGAGGACCAGTTTGGGGACTGGCACCTGGCTGCAAGGTACCCACAATCAACTGAAAAGAGGGACCCAAACCCATGATGGACCCGTGGAGGAGTTTGTCACCACTATCGAACAGTTGACACAGACAGTACCCTTCCTGCACTACAAGAGAACCACGCGTATAGGGGCCAGGCAAGGCATTCATCAGCAGCACAGGAGAACGCAGCATAAAACAATGGATACTTCTGGGAGGACACTCAGTAAGGCCCTTTGGCAGACCCTAGAGGTGGATATTGTAGACCTAACAGTTGGATTTTCCACCATGCTCTGGAAAGTGAGTGACAGGCTATTGTGGAGGAGCCAGCTTGCTCCCAAATGAAAGAAGAGACCTGAACTGAAGAAGGCAAGCATATCTTTGGATGGCTCAGGCTCTTGATGGAGAGACTTTCTGATCTGATGAAGTGTAAGAGGTAGTGTATGAGTGGCTGTTCATGCAGCCAAAGG
The DNA here is from genome assembly GCF_002891405.2 of Cryptotermes secundus. NCBI lineage: Eukaryota > Metazoa > Arthropoda > Insecta > Blattodea > Kalotermitidae > Cryptotermes > Cryptotermes secundus. Next base: position 389,085 of record NW_019718620.1, on the reverse strand, counting down.
ATTTTTTTTCGCAAGGCATCCGGCATTAGTGAAGCACTGGAGGACATGCATTGAGCGCAACCTGATGATCAGCATTTGATCAAAGTATGTCGTAAGTTTGATAAATAAAGCAAGTGTTTAGTTAGCACTGTGAATTTTGTATGGACAGCTAATAAAAATAGTATGTTTCTCATATGATGATGTATTTGTGAGCAATGCATGATTATTTTTCAACTGAGGGAAGTTCACTGATTTTTCCAGCTTCCCTTATTTTTTATACTGGTTTTAAATAAATCTTATTTTTTGTTGTAGGTACTGGAGTTAGAATCAATCAAGACTCATCACTGGAAGATAGTATGGTGCAGTGCTATTACAGGACAAAATCTTCTTGAAGGAATTAACTGGCTTATTGATGATATAGCTGCTCGAATATTCACAGTGGATTAGCACTGATTTTTTTTTTAATTAATATTGTTCCATTCAACTCTAAGTGAATGTTTTCTCTAACTACATTTTTTTATTATTGAAATATAACTGTATTTGTACTATTTATTAATTATTTGTTGAAGGAAAATGTGTAACAAATTAAATTGAACAGACTCAGGATATTCTTTTACATATTCAGTAATTCTGAAAATACTATGAAATATGTTTTCTTTTGTTATTAATCCTTGTAGTGCCAGGTTTATTAGACAGATCAAGTAGCCTAGTGTAGCCATACCAATTTAAACACTCACAGACTTATGGAAGGAATGAGTTTTTTGTATGTATCTATATCATAAAATTCTGTAAAACCCACTTTTTTCATCGATTCCCATGTTACAAGTGTATACATGTCATCAGTTGTCACAGAAACACATTTTTTCTAAGAAATAAAAGGTGGTTTGGCATGATCTTTTAAGTGCACTGCTTACACTTAACTTGATGGCCTCTTTCCATACATTTTAAATAAAGGCAATGTGCTATGCAGCCTAAAACAAGATGCTACTCTCTGACTGAGCCCTGAAGGTATGAAGTTCAGATGAAACCAGTATAGGGATTATTCTGGGTGAAGGAGTAGAGGTTTTTAAAGACTATCCCCCATGGGTGGTGAGGCATTGACACACTAGCTGATGGATCCTCTCTGCAGAAAACTCCATGGAGTTGAAACCACTGCACTTGACATCTTTGTCTGATCCAAATCTATGTCCTTCTGACAGTTTCCTGAGAGCAGCCAAATATATAGGAGTCACAGTGCTGACAGGGTGGGGCTATGGGGATGCCCCAACACTTTCCAGTATTCTGGACAATGCAGGCTATATGAGGACAGGCATGCAGCATTATGACAACCTTCACAAGCATGCTGGAACATTTATTCGTGATGGTGGTGGAGAGGTCTCATAGTGTTGTGTATTCATGGAGATGTCAGGGTACTTGAACACCAGCATCAGCAGTCCATAATTCCAGATCAGATACATAATCAGGATCACAGTGGTTCCAGGAGTAATGCAGGGAATTCTTTATAGGGATGTCCACAAGCTATTGTCAGTGAAATATTTGGCTGTGTCCATGGATACCGTTTTTAAGTCTTTACTCCTTTGTCCAGAACAGTCCCCAAAATGGATTCACTTACCTCTTAGATGGTAGCAAAAATGGTAGTGTCATTTCATTTTGAAGTAATGGCAGACTATGAAACTGATAGGTAAAGTGGGGGAACCTACCATCTGCTCTCAGTACTCATACACTACAAAACATCTCCTTACATCACTGATGCATGCAGATAGGCTATCCTGTGACCAGTTGCATATCCTGCTATGTCAGATGCATGTACATATGCAAACTGAATTTCTAAGACAATCAATTCTTAAAAAGAAAATAGTTTGGGCTTAATTTCTTACTGTTTTGCATTTTATATTTAAAACAATTTTAATTTGTGTCGGAAGTTATCTGAAAGCCAATTTATGTCCCACATTCTGAATCTTGTCATATCTTGTAATTTCTGTAAGGATGAAAATCTGTAATCAGAACATTCATAAAGTGGGGGGGGGGCATTTGAAATGATACCAGCCTAAGGTTTTGTCTCAGAAATTTGAGACTGCAATCTTGGTATTACTGATGGGAGAGCTTTATGATGTATGCCATTTAGATGGCTTCATATATAAGGATTCACTAATCACTACTACTCCATAAGGCATGTCAGATAGCTCATCGGAAAACAAGTCAGAGATCACTTTGCCTTCAACCGCTTTTGTCCTTGAAACATATTCCCCTCTACTAACTTCCTGCCTGGTACATAAACAGCTGGAAGGGGCAAAGTTTATTTTCTTTTGGAGTAGGGACCCTAGCCAGCCAGATCAAGTTACTGAATACATTCCGAAGATTTATTATGCAGTATTCATTGCAGTTGCATGGCGCCAGAGCAAGGTATAGTGTGTTACAACCTAACATGTCCTAAAATCATGATATCATGCGACCGGTCTGCCACATTTAAAAGCGAAAAGCATGATATCATGCGTCCAGTCTGCAGTCTCCAGTGTCTCTCAATTCCATTTTGGGGCTACACCATCCATCCCACCCTCGGTGTTCACTGTGCGTACATCAGCCTATATTAGGTACTGACCACCTAATTACTTGTATTAGTAAGGGGTCTGTGTCCTTGCCTTAATGTCAGAAGTCTAGTTTCACACCCATACAAAACAGTTTGGTATATTTCGTTTTCAGAGAGAAGGCAAAAGTTCCTGAAATAAATGATAGCAAATATTATCTGAACTTAGTCTGCTCTCAACTCCCTCTTGAATGAAATTTTTATTTGTTACTGTCATTCGTAAATATTTGAATTGTGCCACATTTTAAAAGGGTCTATAATCATCCTTATGTTATGATTCTGCCCTGGTGTGACACCACCACATACAATTCTAGACCAGCATCCTTAGTAGCATCAATTAGAGCTTCTGTTTTCTTCATGGTGTTATGTTACCTTTCAATAAATTCATATCAGTATAGACCAGAAAATATCTCGTTCAAATACAGTCCACCTGCTTTTTTGTTGAACCTCCTTGTGGCATATTCCAAAGGTAAGTTGAAAGGCAAGGCAATGAAGCATCTACTTCGTTTAATAAATTTTTTAATAGGAACTGTAAGAGATAAATGTTTACTTATATTGACTTCACTACAGGCTTCATTTAAAGAAATTTTAAGAAGCCTAAATACTTTCATGGGTGCATCAATGAGAACATTGTACAGTACTTCCCTCTGAACTGAATTATAGGCTTCCTTGAAGTCTATGAATAGCTGACGTACTGTCCTACTGTACTTCCTTTATTTTCTCCTCCCCCCTGGTATCTTATGAATGCAAAAAATCTGATTGGTAGTTGATGTCCTATATCAAAACCTGCATTGATATCTCCAATAATTCTGTCTACATATTGACAAACTAAAGACATGGGCAATGGATAAAACTGTGTATTAAGTTGGTAAGTGGTATGTCTCAGTAATTGCTACAGTCATTTTTATCACCCTTCCTGTACACTGGTACATTCACTGATAGGCTCCTTGCACTGCTAAGAAAATTCTCATTATTCCAAACAGAATTCATGAGTTATGGGTCCCGGAATATACTGTTTCACCTCCTGCTTGAATAAGTTCTGCCAGAATTTTATCAGGCAGATAAGTAACATGAAAAATTTGCTGCATTAAGCCCCCCCTTATGATACAGTAGAAAAAGTAACACATCTTGTGTTCTATTCTGAGCACTCTTGGTAGGGGAAGCAATGAATAAAGCCAGAAAAGCTCTATGACCCTGGCAACTGAATATAATCATAAATAATCTGACAGAACACAAAACAGTTGCCAACAAACTAGCCATTATAAACTGTTGCGACCACCTAAGTAAAGAAACTACAGGAAGTACAGTTCGCAACAATACTTCATAACATAAACTTAAACAGGACAGAAATTTACACAAAATTCAGAAAACAAATCAGAGTATAGAAAGGGCGAGAAGTTATGTCATGCCAGAAGTGCACTATGGCTGCTGCTCTGCTTATAGCAAGTGTCATGTAACTTCGAACAAGGCCAAGAGTAACCTTGAATGTGCAGAAGAAAAATTTCAAACAAGGGGGTGGGTTTGAGGGAAGAACAAGTGTTAAGAAACTCCTCCCACCACAAACTATGCGCGGAATTTGACTAGGAATGCGGAGCCTTGTTCGAAGTTACGTGACACTGTCTATACTGCTTCTGAATATGTAATGATGCAGGCTGGAGTACATTTGATGTGTGATATGTCTCTGGTGTGTCTTTCACCCCAGTCCCCTGCAAAACTCTCACCTGCTTCTATACTGTAGCACGGGGGAGAGCTGGACATGACTCAAAGACAGAATGGCTGCTAGAGTAAAGTTCACGACAAACCCTTTCACCGTCAAACAGCACCTGACAATGCTTCGTGGGGTTTCCACAATAGAGCAAGTATCAACATGTTACAAAACAACTGAATAATTAAAGGATGCCATAACTGCTGACCTGTATTTCCACAGATTCTGACAAACTTCCAAAACAGTGTGACATCAATAGAGTTCATACCAATACAATGTGAAGTCTGATAAGCAGACATATGGATTTACACACGTGCATAAGTTTTGGGATAATGCGATGTCTCGCCCTCCCTGCACTTAGAACACTTTGCTTGTAAACAAAATATGTACAGAAAAGAGCAATGTGGTGTAAGGTTCAGTAACACACACTGAAGTTTGTGCTTGCATTTCAGAATAGAAGATATCTTGGTGCAAGTGTGTTTCATGAATCCCAAGTTTTATTTTTAATGCACAGATAGTGACCAGCACCATACTTACAAAACAAAACAATCAATCACTTGTGGATGAGCACACTTTCCTGTTGCAACAGCTTGATTCATCACTCTCACTTTCTCGCACAGATCTCTTCTTCTTCCTCTTCTTCTTCTTTGTGTGATTCTTCTTGCTTTTTTTAATTACTTTCTTGTGATGTTTCCTTGAGGGTTTCTGATCCTCTGAGTCACTGGATGTGTCATCAGTCTCTGAGTCTTCAGAGCTTGACGATTTTCTCTTCCGCTTCGTAGCAACTTTCTTCTTTTTCTTCTTCCCCTTCTTCTTTATTAAATGTTCTGAATTACTATCTTCTTCTGAAGATTTGTCTTTCCATCTCCGTTTCTTCTTGTTGCGCTTTCTACTCATGGAGCCACTATCAGAGCTGTCAGAAGACAAGCTCTCAGTATCTGAGTCCTTCTTCAACCTGCGCCGGCTCTTTTTGTGCGGTTTCAACTTCTTCTTTGATTTCTTAGAAAGTCTCTTGTAACGTTTCTTATGGCGGGCCTTGCTTCGCTCACCAGAGGACTCAGTACAAGATGAAGTGGTGCTGCTGGAAATGTCACTGGAGCTGGATGACTCTGTGTCACTGCTGGGTGATCTCTTGTGCTTTTTTCTGCTCTCTGCTAATGGGCTGGAGTGCCTTCGCTTCTTTCCCTCTCCTCTGACCTCTCTGTCACTCTTCTCCTTCACTGTCTCTCTGCATCTCTCTTTACCATCCTTACACTTATGATCTCCCTGTGTGATTAACCTCTTTTCTCCTTCACCTTTGCGCTTAACTGCTATGTTCCTGTCTACATTCTTATTCCTTCTTTCTTCTTCATTCCTAGCATCTTTGTCTGCCTTTCTACATCTTTCATATTCTTCCCTGACATGCCTGTTTTGAGATTGATTGTCGTTGTCCCTAAGTGTCTTTCCTTTCACATCTTCTGTTTTCCTACATCTTTGTTCTGGCTTTGCTTTTACATCCTGAACTCTCCTACTTTCATCATTGCTGTGACTACACCTTGCATCCTTGTCTATATCTGTATGCCTCTTATGTTCCTCATTTTTTGTTTTGTATACTTCAATACTCCTCTCAGAGTTATGCCTAGATCTATCATTTCTAGACCTCACAGTCTTATCCTTGTCATTCCTTGCAGCCATTCTGTCTCTTCTTTCTTGCTGCCTGGAATCGTGCTTAGAGTCACCATCATGCCTCCTGGATTCCTTGAGTGTATTGTTCTTGTCCCCACCAAATTCATTTCTTCTGCTATTCCTGTCATTTGCATGGCTTTGTTGCTGATTCTCTACCTCACAGGTTTCAACACGGTCCACTGAACCTCGGTGTTCATAAAGACTTCCATCATGTTTCTGAAAAGTGAGAATTTGATGTCAACTGGTATCACCCCAAAATTCATATACTCATACATGCACAGCAGGCACCAATGCTGAAGGACATATCCCTGCTACAGCACCAGCACCCTCCTAACTTTACATATTTACAAAACAAGGATTGATGGTTTTTTGATATCACCAAAGCAAACAATTCCAAACTTTCCCTGGTCTTTCTGCGGTTTCACTTTTGAAACTTTTCATGACTTGCTAAGCCAGCCCTCTTGTATACCTGCAATTCCACACCTAGTGTCTGTATGCTTCCCTTATTAAATGTCATCCAACAATAAATATCTATCACAAAATGGCTTTTCAACATGAATGTAATTTAACTCAAAGACTAAAATGTCACTGTTCTACTTGGCTTATATGTCTTCAGATGTTGAAAGTTTCTGTGATTGGTTATAAGGCTCTGTGTGGTCAGAAAATACAACATGAAGACTCACTTTCTCAAGAATGAAGAGCATTTAAAAAAGAAAGATAATACAGTCAATTCTTTTGCAGAAAGTAATGCAGATTGCACATAATGAAGGTTTGGAAATCTCTTTGGTTGGGCTAATAATTTCATGCACACCTAGTCACAGAATACCAAGCGTGTCCTGAAGAATGGCTTCTCTATTATACGGCATTCAGTTCCAAATAAGCATAGTCTTATTATGAGTGTGATAGCATAAGTTCAATTAATCGCCTCTCTGGTGACAGAACCCAAAGATTCAGCACCAGCTGGTACAACCTGAGAGTAAATGCATCAATTTGTATCAGACATAACTAAGATGTAATACATGCAGCAGTTTATGTCATGCCAGTACTTACCTACATATACTACACTGCAGGTTATTCTAAATGTAAAGATTGGAACACACACAAGTCCTTGAAGTTACATATGTAAGAGACAGTTGTGAACCAGTTGTTATACTCGTAAAAAGTGTGTTATACGTAGGGTAGTCATAAAATTGTAATTATCACCCAGAAGAAAGAGACACAGGTGCAAGATATTGTATGTGAGTCAGTCCTTCTCTACATATGGCCCCTGTAAGGCCACACATTTTTCCCAACGCTGCAGTAGCTGTTGGATACCTTGATCATAGGTCTCATTTTGAGTGTTTCTCTGCCGGTGCATTGTCATGAAGAAGTTGCACACCCTTTCCTAACATTCCACATCACTTTTTCTTGATTTCCTCCTATAATTTTCTCAGAATGTTCCAGTAGTACTCACCAGCGATGGTGACGCCACTCATGATGACACCCCGCCAGTCCCAAAACATACTCAACATCACCTTTCCTGACAATGGCTGGGATTTGGCATTCTTTGGTGGTGGCAAGTCTGCATCTTTCCGGGTCATAATGATAGACCCAACATTCATCCATCATGATCAGGTGGCCAAAAAATTCCACCTTTTCATATTGACACAATTGCAAAAATTTCTTTACAACATCCATCTGTTCTTGTTTTTCAGCTGGTGTCAACAATTGTGGCACTCAATGCACAGCGACCTTTGTCATGTGTAACTCGACATGGATGATGTTGAAAACCAACCCATGGCTAATGCGAATCTCGTGAACAATAGCTTCAATAATGATGCGACTATCGGATAGGATCAAAGCCTCCACCTCTACCACAATTCCCGGGTCCTCAGCGAGAGATGATCTTCCACTCTGGGGTTCACCTTCGAGGTTTGTCTGTCCACAATGAAAGCACCTCCTCCACCTGACCACCGTGTCATATGATGGTACACCTTCCTGATACACAGCGATCATCTGGTCGTGGATCTCCCTGGCAGACTTCCCTTGCAAATGTAGGAACCATATCACAGCACAAGCCTCCACTTTCTCAACCAACATCGCCATTTTGCTTCCGCCCCTTCAGGTGGCTCCCTGTCCACCTGGCGTGGGGAAAATTTGACTGTTCGGCAAGCTCAGGAAATGGGCTATCTCCTATACAGAACGATATTTTGGAATTATGATTTTCTCATGGTGATAATTGAAACATTATGACTTCCCATCGTAGTAGTGCCACATAAACTGTACATGAACCCACAAATGTTCAATTTCCTAATCTAATCAAAGCAACTTAAGTTACCACACTCATAATGAAAATAACCCCCTTCATAAAATCTGTTGATAGGATCCATTCCATTTGTAGTTCCTGTGTCTATGATATTACAACTGACAACATAAGTCTCATCAAATTATGTTGATCTTAAGGTCACAAACTGTGACTCTGAAATGTCACGAATGCATATTCACATGTAAAAGAAATAATGTTTGTCTGCTTGCATTTGGCATACACCCTATTTTATCTTTCTTTAATATCAAAGAAATGTTGAAGAAGTTAATCCATACTGCATTCCTATTTCACTTTCTGATATAAACTGTCAACTGCACATCAACATATCATTTCAAGTTTTGTTTTCAGTCTAAGCTCCATTTTGTTGCCATAATTAGGGATAATTCTGCAAGAAGCATATTGTTTTTTGTAATACAGTTTTCTTTAATCCCCAGACATACCATTTGAATTTCTTCTCAAAATACAGTATATATGGTTACATTAAAATATTTGGTTATAAACAATTAAAAAAGCTACCTGCAACTATGCTATATCTGTTGCCTAATGACTTCAGCTTTTTATCTATCATTACTCTACACTTAAAAAGTGTTACCAACATCACTAAAATGAGCATACATCCTATAGCTGTAAAAAAGCATGCCAGCAGTTTAAATAACTATACAGGATCTAAGGTTCACATAGCAGTTGTTATGAGTTCTGTCTTCTGAAATATAACACTGTGTATCCAGTCGAAAGTCAATCGCGTTTTGAAGGAACATGTCACCTCCATCTTCAAGGTCTGCTTCTACCTTCCACCTGCTTTCACACTGGTTTCTTGCTCGGCTTAGTTTTAGACCCTGAAGATGGAGGTGATACATTCCTCCAAAATGTCAGCTCACCTTCAATTGACTACACAGCGCTATATCCCAGAAGAGAGGACTCAAAATAATTATTTTCATTCTGTATTATGTAGAAAAGGTGGAGGTCACCCTTTATTTTGAAATGTCATTGTAGTGTGTAATTCTGCTACTACTTTTTACTACCAGTATGCATAGGCAATGCTCAAGTTAACATTTACATATGTTTTGATTTGCTACACACCTTCCCTTCAATTTTGAATTACTGGATTATTGGGCATTGATGTTCTGTTCTGTTTGGAATATCATTCTATGGAAAAAGTCCAAAAACCCAGTAATCATAAATCATAACCTTAAAAGTGATTTTTCAATGCAATTTCGATGAACAGGCTCACTGAGATTCATTTGTCAAATTCCAGTGAATAACGCAAAAAATAATGTAGCCTTCTGATACATGACACTTCAGTCCTGAACATGGGAGATGGGAAATGGCTATGGAAAGGACAGCTGAGGAATTGGGGTTTGATTCCTGGCATGAACAAAAGATTTTTCTCTTCTCCAGAGCATCCAGGCCAGCTCTAAAGCCTGCCCTGCCTCCTGCAAAATGGTACCAGCAGCTCTTTTGGTCAGTAAAGTACCTGATTACTCACCTCTATCAAATACTGGGAATATGAATACACAAATCTGTACAGTATATCTTTGTGATACTATGCTCAATCAATTAAACGGATGGAAAACTTTACTTTTGCCCTGAATATGGAGGCAGGGTACAGCACTGTAAAACACTGGTACTCCCCTGACTACATGGTGTCAAAACTCACTACGCTTGGTTGTCGACTTACAACAGACTTCCTTTCTGACTGACAGGTCGTATGTCGGCCATATATTTATTAACAGTATTTTTTAACCTTTCTAATCTTTTTACCATCTTTATAATTTATTTGTAAAAACTTTTACATTTTAATCATGTTTTTTTTGTGTGTGTGTGTGGTCTAAGTGCGGCCGGTCATAAGTCGCATATGTCGTAAGTCAGCGACCAAGTGTACCATGAAACTGCCAAATCTTGTAACACAAGTTACTTACTCTTCCACTTTTGTCCTGTTTCATTTCTGCCTTTTCTGATACATGCTCCACACCACGTCCTGGAAACAAACCAAGCAGCTTAATACTTGTGATGCCTAAGGCATCTGATGCGACACTCTTGGTCTGCTGACAGCCCAAGTACAAGATCACCAGTCTTTAAGTCACAGCTACAAACTCAGAGGAACTCTTTACACTGTCTGCAGTCTGATAACTCATTCAGTCCACTGTACTTTTACAGCCTAATTTCATTTTCTTTAGAATAAAGAACTTTCCTGAAATGCATCCTAATCACAAAAGTACCCCGTTTTGGCCAGTCGGGCATTTAAACTCCGCCATTGGAAGCGCGCGCACACGCNATGCACAGTCCTAAATATTTATTTTTAAATGTAGTAATTACCAGACAGACTTGAGTAAAGCCCTAATAGAAAAATTAAAATGATACCTAGGTGAACAACAACAAAAAGAGTATACGTATGAGTTATGCCCAAACTCATCCACGAGCCAGTACTTTTATTGCAGATTCTGCAGATTAATGTGTTAAAAATATATAGTAAAATTCGATGTACATATCTTTTTTGTTGTTACCTGCTTGATGTATATATAGGCTGAAATAAAACTACAGTATTCGATTTCACTAAGCAAGCAACGAAAAAGCAACGAAAAAAAAACCGCACTCTGAATCTCAGCCGCGATGCAGCTGTCTTTTTATGCCCATAGAAAGGGCAATAAGCTTTTGCAGCTATAACGGAAGGTCTTAGCACTGAAGAAGGGACCCCTCTAGCTTCCTCTTGAATAGCCATTCTTTCATTCTTCTGACCTTCAGTCAAAAGATTCGAAAATCCGAAGAGTGTAAGCAGTGCTAGCAGAAGACCAAATGATTTTATTGCTTCCATCTGTTTTATGACATCAGGGACTGCTAAAATTTGTCAAGTGTTACAAACAGAAATGAATTTGTAATGCAGAACAATTCTGTGAAGAACTGAGAAACCATTTTTGCAGTACTCATCAAAATTAAAGGACAAAAAATTTAAAATAGAGTGTAATTTGCATAAAAAATTTCAAATCTTCTGTTATAATATGTGACAGTATGTTCTTTGCTGATACAAACAAAATTAATTCCATCCATTTATCATAAAAATTGAGTTAAGATACAGCATTTTTAAACACAATGCTTAAAACTGTTTAGGCGCACTAATAGAAACAGACAATTAAACGCAGAGTAGCAACGGGCATTTAAACGTGCACCAGCAGCAGGCATTTAAATAAACTCCGGCCAGCTCAAACTTACCACTATTTCAGAAGTCTGGCGTTTAAAGGTTAAGCTACAACTGGTATGTTTATGGTATAACTGACAGTCATGAAGGAACAAGAATTACTACTGTTATGCTGATTGCACTAAGCTATATCATAATCTGCCACACTATTGACAGAGGACACAGAAATAGACATGAAGCAGATACTGCAAGAGAAACTTTTCTTACTGATCACAAAATATCTCTGTTTATTCAACTAAGCTACTACATACCTTTTCCCTTCCAGCGAAGGCGAGCCACACTCTGGCTGAAGTCTACATGTATGCGCCGGTCATCAATTAGAACATTGTCCATCTTGAAATATGCATCTTCACATGCCTTTCGGTCCTCAAACTCCACGAATGCATACTGCAGCGAATCACCAGTTACTTTGTCTCGTATCACCTCACAGCTGTAATCCAATATTGTATAATGTCATGTCCACTTCAAACCAAGGTGTATAATATTCTAATCAAACAGGTGGGAGAATGTGGACTACTTATAGAATGATTTGACTACACACTCCAGTGTAACTCAAATGTATATTTATACAATGCCTTTACATGTTTCGATCAATTAATGACCATCTTCAAAAGGCAAATAACAACACGCTGAGGAAACTACTATTACATGAATCATAGTACATCAAGTTCATAGTTGTCTAAACTTTATAAAAAGATTTTAATTAAGATAAAATGTGGTGAGTTAAAATGTTAATAAAATTCTTAATATTTAAAATCTTAAACTGCTAAGGTTTGTGTCTTCATGCCTCTTCTATCAAAGGAACATTGGGGTAAATTGCCATCCTAGGTGGTCTGGGCAGTGTTTTCTGCTTCCTTATATAGTTGGTGAAGACTCTGCCTCCTTTCTTTCTTTTTTTTTTTCTCCCCACTTCATGGATCCAACCATCTCCCCATAGGGCTGGATATAAAACATGTCACATATTACAAATTCATGATGACTACGCATCATTCGTCCTTTGTCCAATAAAATATACAATCAGGCCTCTCACAGATAGCTCAAGTTGTCAGGACAACACACATGGGTCATGGAAAAACCACAGTCAAATTCACACCTTGCCATTCCACACACACTGGCAAGCCATATCATTAAAACAGTTACAATTATAAAATATTAAAATTCATAACAAAAAACACACATCATACATACTACTACACTTACAACAAGCAAGTATCAACAATACATAATTCACACACACAGACCATTTAGTAACTCTTAACTTTTGAGCCCACTGCATGCTTGACAAATTCATCAACAGAGTAAAATATGTTACTTTGCAAATAATTTGTAAAACAAACTTAAATTGCTTTTTATCATTTTTTAAAACTGTGATATTTGACGGCAGAGTGTTAAATAGCTTGATGCCTGAATAATACACCCCTCTCTGATAGGATGATAAATGTGTTGAAGGTATGTGAAGGTGGTCATTCCTTCTGGTACCAATCACATATACAGAGTTATTGGTTTGAAACTTATTCAAATTATAAACAACAAATGTCAGTAATGAAAGCAAATATACACATGGGATTGGTAATATGTAACTGTTAATTATATTATGAGTATTTCATGTAAAAGTCTATGTACTTACTTAATATTTTGACTGCATTTTTTTTATTTGGTTTTATCTTGCATGTTCCTACCTGTGTTTGTCATTAAGCTGCCAGTCTGTTCATTGTTTGTTGAGGCACTGATTTGTGGTGTGTTGTGTGGGGTACTTATATCCCTGTTTGCTGTGACGTTTTTATGGGCATGAACTCATGTCTTAACGCTATGTCAAACATACTATTCTGGTTATCATTATCTTTTTTACTCTTCTGTTCTTCTACTAGTTCCTTAAGTATATACCACTTTGTCCATATGTGTTCATTATGCAGGTGTCACTTAACAGTTTGCCTATGGTGGTGGTTGTTTTGAATGCCACCTTTAAGTTTGCATCCTTCAGCAACTTTTGTGATTTTACATACGTAGTTTCCGGTGTAGGTGAATGTAATCCATTTTTTACCCTCTGATGTTTTTTCCCTTATTATTTTGCTTATGTTTCAGCCGATTATACAAGACCAAAACGTAGTTCTTGAATCTGTTATTATAGTGTTCAATTCTTTCTTTTTACTATTTTCATTGAGGGGTAGCATAAGGATCTGTGTATCCAGTTTTTAAATTTCACTAATTAGTGTTCTTGAGGATGGCATGAAGTGTTATTTATCACAACGTCTGTCACTGTAGGTTTCCTGTAAACTTCCATTTTTATTTGTCCTTCTTTATTGGCTAAGTTCGAATCTACAAGCATACACACCTACACATAAAGCAGCTAAACATATATACCAAAAAGTTAAAGATTCTATAAATCTGAAATACGAATATAACAACATTACCACAACACACTGGCAGAAAATCAAAGTAAACTAAAGCTGAACCCCAAACACAAATTATTAACAATGGACACTAAAGACTTATGTGTCAAAATTCCGATCAACCATACCCTTAACACAGCAAATAAACTGCTTAACAATCACACTGATGAACACATTACAAGAGACATAATGTCAATTCTAAAGATGATCACGAATCAAAATTACTTCCATATGAAGGTAAATTCTATAAACCAACAATGGGCGTAGCAATGGGATCACTTTTACCCAGCACATTAGCTGAGAACTTCCTGCAGAATCTCAAACATAACAGATTAAAGCACATTCTGGAAAACAAAAAGATTTTACATTATAATAGATACACAGATGACTTTTCATGATATACAATCAAACAAAAATAACCCCCCAAACAAAACTTGAGCAATTTAACATACAACATAAAGGCCTAACTTTCACAAAAAATGGAGAAACGGTCAACCAAATTATTTACCTATGTCTACTGAGAGACTGAGAACACTAGACTCTGTGCTCTGGTGAACTACAAAGTGTGGAAACAGCGGTAGTGTTATTTGGAGTTATGACTTGTAAGTGGTCAATAAATCTATTCACCAATCCAAACCCTGTCTACAGTCACACATGCTATGTGTCAACTGGGCAACTAATATCAAAAGTGGGAATTGGATTGATTGATCAAACTGATTGAGTTGTGAATTGTGCACCATCAGAGTTGAACCCAGGTGACAGATGATTATGTCAGATTTCAAACACATGTGGTAGCCAAGAAAGAACAGATAACGGCAATGTGGAAGCCAATCAAGAAAAGATGGATGCCAAACAAGAAAAAACGAACACCACTCTAAGGGAAATGAGAGCCAGCCAAGAATGCATGAAAGAAGAAATGCTGGCCAAGTTAGTTGTGTGAACCAACGTTTTGAAGGAATGTATCACCTCCATCTTCAGGATGAAAACATCAGTTCACACAAGAGTCACACGGTGCCACATCCCTGAAGATGACATTCTTCATAGTCACCGCCATGAAACCTCAAACCTTACAATTTTTCATTTATTTCATCTATACTTTCTTACAAGCCACAAACCCTGAAGCTTGGCTTCTCTGCTGCCTGTAATTCTAAGTCAATAATCTGGAAGCAGGTTACACACAAATCTCTTAGGAAGCACAATGCAGGAAGACTTCACTTTTTTTTTATTTTGTATAGTGAGACTGAGACCACTTTAGTCACTAGCGGGCCTTTGTCAGCCCCACATGACAGATGATTATGAAGCAGTCAATGGAATAAGAACTGGCAGGGGAACCAAAGTACTTGGAGAAAATCTTCCCCAGTAGTGTTATGTCCACCACATATCCCACATGACCTGAGCTACTGTGATGGGAAGCCAACAAACAATTGCCTGAGCTATGGAGTATGTAAATACATGAAGACTGTTATACTATGCCATACCAGACAAAGCCAGGCCAGACCAGGCCAGTATGAAGTCAAGTCAAGCATCCTGGTGCAGCAAAGGGGACAGTATCATGAAACCATCAGAAACTAACCTCTTCACCTTGCCAAAACGGCTGAAGATTATCTCCAAATCATCATCACTGGTGACTGGGTTCAGCTTACATACAAAAAGAACATTCTCTGGAGGTGCCATATCTGCATCAGGTAGATCACCCACAATTTCCAAGATGGTGGCCCGTGCTCGAGCCTCTCGACTCCGCTCACGCTCCTCAATCTCAGCTGCTGATAGGCCCTGCGTCTCATTCAGGTCCTCATCTGGTGCAATCCGGCCATTCTAGCACAAACAAGATGAGAGTTTAGGTCTAATTCAGTAATCTGAGGCTTAGAGAATTGTTTACTGGACTGACTACAGCTAAACAAGTTCCCATTATACACTAGGAACTGAAAGCTTGACATTCACATATGTCTGTCAATAAGGCAGTGTACATCCACTTCCATGAAACAGCAACTTTTACAATGGTACTAGATCTGAAGTTGTAACAGCAGTGATTATGAGAAGTACTATATTCTGGGAGGTGATGCCATGAAGTCCAGTAGATGTTCATAAAAATTTCAGATGAACATTCACAAGCTTTACCCGCAGCTTGCTTCCTGTTGCTCACTTGGTTGTAGTCTTTGACCCTGAAGATGGAGGTCATACATTTGTCCAAAATGCCAGGGAACTATACAGCAACATATCTCAGAAAGTACTCCACAACTTCTATACATCAAATATGAGGGACAGTATCTAAATAGGTCATAAATGGATATAAAACACAAAACATGTGAATTTAAAACCTGGAAAAAACATTTACTTCTCAATATATCCTCCACCAACATTGACACACTTATCCCATCATTGCTTTACCAGTGTGTCGAAACCCGCAGCATAGCAGTCATCTGACTGTTGTCTCAGCCACTTCCACACCTGTTTCAACCTGTCACCTGTGAAACATGTGCCATGCTTCTCAACCCCAGCTGTGAACCACTTTACATGACAGTCACTTTCCACCATAAACAGGAAACATGTCTTCATGAATATCCTGTCCAGCGAATCATTTTTTCCCCACAAAAGATGGCTACTCTTTAATAGTACAATTTTTAAGCTGGCCACCATTTTGACTACTGAAACCAGCCTCTGAACTTGCATATGTGCATCTGCTACCTAGACTGTCATTAAGCTGAACTGTGCTGCTACCTAGTGATACTTACTTACTTATAGAGCTGAGCCCTTCTTGAGAAGCCAAATCTGCAGTTACTCACCTAGTGATACACACAGAGAAACTACTGCATCCATTAGAGCTGTTTTACTTCCATTTGTGACCTATTTACTGACTCTCCCTCATGTATAATATGTTTCAGCACGAAGTAGCTACCATCAGACCTCTACATGAACATATGAGATAGATTAGCTTATTCAATTGTGCTAAGGAGGACTGCCCATCTGCACATGTGATGTATGAAAACGTTCAGAGGTTTAAAACTGATGTCTGAATAAAATGACTATTGATGTTTAACTGTTCCAAACTTAATGGCATTACAGTCAGTACCCAACAGAGTATATGTCTCATCTTGTCTTGGTGTCCAAAAATACTGCTGCTTCCAGAGTTCAGATTCATTACCTAACAGGACTGCTGTTATTATTCCTGACTGGCTGCATATGCTTGTTATATCTAGTATGGGATGTTCAATTTGTTTGTCCTATGTATTAGTCGAGAGTTTAGGCATGTCATTTGGTAAATGACACTTTTTTTGTATTTATCTGTTTGTGAGTGGGGTTTTACTATGTCTTGCAAAGTGTTTCATGCTCAGAATGTTATTTTCATTTGTGTTTCTTTAAAGAGTTTTGTAATTTTCCTTTTTTCTTTACCATCGTATCTGAAAGTGGCGCATTTTGTTTTTTGGGGTTCCACCAAATAAATTGTTTTTCAGGATGCATTTTTAGCAACATGGGTTAATTATTAAGAGTGTTATCTGGAAAGCTCTTGTCCTTGTGCAGGCACACCATGCTACTGGCATATCAGTATATTTTGATTACGTGACAGCAGCAAACACCATCAGTTCCTGAAAGTCAGAAGACCACACCATCATTGATGAATTACCGTAAACACTGCTAGCGAGAACCAAAGTGACGCAATTGAAATCTCACACAGGAAAGATCTATTGCACCTTACATATGACAGATTGTTACCGCTCACTTCTTTGGGCCCTTCACATTGTGCGCCACGCTGTTGCCGTCCTCCTTGATCCTACGTTGTGCCCCACTTATCACCGTCCTCCCTCTTCTCGTGGATGTCGAGAAGTTAGATGGGAAGGGAGGAGAATTGTGGTTGTTGGAGCTGGTACGCGAGAGCAGGTAAAGACGGGAGTATCTGGGTTCTGTTCGGTAATTTGTAGAGCTGAGTTCATATCCCGGGTCTTATATGGGTCTGGCTCGGGCAGGGCAGGAAGAACCTTTCACTTCTATCACACACACCTCTTTAGACCGTTGCACTTAGTAGTCCTTTAATTCCCTCCAGCTTATTGAATACAACTGAATTTATTAGTACACTTAATTCGAACTTTACTTATAATACTTTACGGAAGGGCCGTAGTTGTAAATTTTGTGTCTGACTTTGCCGAAAGTTGGACGAAGACTCCTCCTGGTGGAATGCACTCTCTCTTAATCCTGAGGTCCACGAACCCCAGACCCCAAGAGAAATCCACTCCTCCATTTCTGCCATTGGTTAAGTTTTCAAACTAGGAGGTTCCCTAAATTTCGAATTTCCAATCATGTTGCTTTGCTATGTGATTCTGGCAGATGCTGACCTGACACTAAGGTTGACAGCCCCTTGATGCATTACGATCAGGGTATGAGGCTCCGGCCATCCCACTTCTAAGTTATCGCTGTCCCAAGCTGTCAGCTCTCAAATTCTCAAAGACTTTCCAACTTTGCTGAAACTGCCAGAATTCCAGGAAAGTACCAGATGTTACTTCCTGTCCACATAGCAAAACTTGAACTATGTCCCTTCCGCGTGTAAGAGCTGGCTATCTGCCGGATCTCTTTGTTTGTAATTTTGTAATCTTAACTTAATACAGATTTAATTAACACACAACAGTCCTCCAATCAGAATGAACGGTTACAAGATAATTCACTGTAAATTCTTGAAATGAAAGTTTAGGTGCAGTTCATACACATGCAAAATAAAGTAATTATAGTAACAGAGCCATATGTATAGAAATCAATGTAGTGGGAATGCAGGCATTCAGTTCTGCTTAGAACTTGTTACTATCAACAAAACTGCATTACTTCCCTAGTGACTCCATCTGAACGAATACAGACGCCTCATTTTTTATAACATAGTTACATCCTAAGTCTGAAACAATAGGTTTTGTGTTTTGTATTGTTCATAATAACCACACTGACTCACAATTAGGGCTCCAGGAGATGGCTCTGGGGAGCAGTCCGGGACTTGCAGGCCATGAGGGTCATCAAATGGATCATCCAGGATAACTGTGTGGGTAATCCTGAAGCATAAGAGCACAACCTGATCTCCATTCCATTTCTCCAAACCAAAATATTGCATATCCAGCCTCACAAAACTTCTCTAACTTTTAAGTGCTCTTAAATGTCAATATCATTTGTTCTGGTTCACCCTTCTTTCTGACATATTCTAAAACCATTCAGTCTTCTCTTACTACAATCACAAGAATGCTGTACCTGATGTCCTGGTAGGGCCGATGTTCTGAGTCACATATCACCTCATTCAGTTTCAGGAGCACCTCATTTCCTTCTACAACTTCCCCGAAAACACAGTGCTCACTGTCAAGAGACTGGAGCTCACTGCCCAGTGTAATGAAGAACTGTGATCCCAACCTAGAGTAGCCAGACACAAAGATCAAACAATTTGACTATTGTCATTCAGAAATGTAAACATCATTTTCTCTTCTTCCTATACAATGCCCCAGTAGTAATCATATTACAGGCTAAATAATCACGAATTCTGACTTCAATTACAAAGGGACAGACATTTTTCTCTCCTCCCTGCAACCAGATGAGCATTGGAGCCATCCAATGGGTACCAGGGGCTCTTTTCCAAGAGATATAGTGACTGGGGTGAAAAGCTGATTACTCACTTCCATTCAGTGCTCAGGATGAGAATATAACGAGCTTATTCCTCAACTCCCCTGTCTTCATGAAGTGCTCTTAATTAAGAACATGGAAAACTTTACTTTTACTTGGTTCATCCTGCTCTGTCACATTAGTAATTGTATATAGGATTTTTATCACCATCCAGTGCAATTGATAAGTTGTGTTTTACATTTACCTACAAAGGTAATTATATACGGAAAATCACAAAACTTTTCATGGGCACTAATCTAAAGATAGCCTTTAAAACAACTTCCACCATAGGTAAATTATCAAATGAGAAACAAGAAATGAACACATACGAACAGAGTGAGATATAAAAAATAACTTGCCAAAGTTGTCATAAAGCATACATTGGCCAAACAGGTAGAAACCTGACAATGAGATATAAAGAACACATGAGAAACATAAGATTTAACAAAGACGATTTGGCCTTCACCCAACACATACTAAATAAACGCCACCAGTATGGACCTATGACATCAATTATAGAAACGGTTGATCATGTTAAAAAAGGGAATCTCATGAATATAAAAGAAAATTTTCATATTTATCATTTTAATAATATTAATAAACTGATAGAAGAGCAAAACCTTACAAAGGAGAGCAATAATCAGAACAGTATGTTCCGACATCATAATAAAACATCAGTACACGCCCATACAAACGTCATGAGGCATAAAGGGCATAAATACATGACACAAGACACATTAGAACAGTATAACAACACAGTGTAGCCTGTATAACTGGACCACCATATACATACGCGACATAACACACATTAGAACAGTATAACAACACAGCATAGCCTGTATAACTGGACCACCATATACATACGCGACATAACACACATTAGAACAGTATAACAACACAGCATAGCCTGTATAACTGGACCACCATATACATACACGACATAACACACGTTAGAACAGTATAACAAGACAGTACAGCCCGTATAACTGGACCATCATACCAAAGGTGGGATTAAAAATAAAGAGTCATATTTGAATAAAAACTGGATTATAGAAATGCTACATAATATCCATACCTCTGGAGAGATTGCAGATACCAAGAAGCTACACCAGGAAGGAAGAACAAATGTAATGAGATGTTGCAGTGTAGTCTACAGTGAAACGTTACACCAGTGCTATCACCAAATTCACCTATATTATCTCAAAGGCTGTGCCACAGCTTAAGCGGTTAATCACTGGCTTCCCACCGCTGTGGTCTAGTCAAGTGGGATTTGTGATGGACAAAGTGGCGCTGGGGCAGGTTTTCCCCGAGTACTTCAGTTTCCCCTGCCAATCCTCATTCCATCAAATTCTCCATAAGCATTATCACCAGTACAGGCGCAATAGGACATATGGAAGCCGACATGCCAAGGGGACCTAATATGGATTCCACCTCACACTATATGAAATCTTAACTACTGTAAACAATTTTAAGTATTGTAACTTTATTCTCTTATTGTAATCAGCCAATGTACAGTAACTGACTTGTCTTATATCATGTAACAATGATCTATAGAGACAAAATAAATAAATAAATAAATAAACATAATTACAGAGCTTCATTATCAGACGATACCATACTGTGGAATATATTCATCTTCCATTAATGAGAAGAAGTGTAATGACACGAACCAAATTGGTCCTAGATTAAAACAAATATTGTACACTATTTTGAAAACAGACTTTTTGTAATAATTTTTATATGTTTAATAAATTGAATGTAATCTTAGCATTAGTTAAAAGATAATATTTACATCTATGACATGGTAGTTTCCATATTTGTTGTAATATCCTTCTGAAGATGGTCATTTTGACCAAAAATGTAAAGATTAAAAATTAAAAACACAACTCTTATCAATCACATTGAATGATGGTTAAAAATCTTATATACTTTACATTTACTTTTACAGAATATATCCCAATAAAAATTATTTTCTTTCTTCTTTTTTGGCATGCCACTAAATATACTCCATCGTAATATAAATGCTTACTTTGTTTGATATAATGAAAAGTTCAACTTCATTACACCGTTGTGAAAACATACTCCATGGCAATTTAGTTTGCACTTGCAAGTTCCATTATAAAAAGAAAACAACTTATACACTTACACAGATACACAGGATGTATAAAACTTATTCTGTAATTCTGAAATTTTCATTAATTCAATGTTATTTCTATCAATACATAACAATGGGTACATTACTGATATAAACTGCAACAATTCCTCCATCAACAAGTACAGCTCACGAAGAGCACTACCTTCTGGGACACAACGCCATGCTGTCCAGTAGAAGTTCAGTGATATTCCTCTGTAATGTCAGGGTTCTACCAAAATATAGAGCACCACATTTCAGCAGTGTCAGCACTGTGAGAATCTCAAACCCAACAAGTACAGCTTAATACAAATATTATTCAAACAGATTTTCTTCCGTCTACTTACATGTTGTTACCGCAGTTGACCATCGACAGGAGCCCTGGCTTGGTGTGCTTCAGCTTGGGAATCACCTCTGCTTCATAGAACCGTGAACCTTCACCATGTATTTTGCTGCAAACATGTATCAACTGGTTTGTCTGTTTTTACATTTCATCATTGACACAATACATGGAATCTCACTGTGACCACTATAATAATAAATAATATAAAGATGGATGTTAAATATATAGGGTGTGAGGATATGCAGTGAAATGATTTGGCTCAAGGTCCAGTGGTAGGCTTGTGTAAACATGGCAATGAAACTCCATGTTCCTTCCACAGAAGGTCCAGCCAAGTGATGAGCATCTCAATAATAAATCTGTTCTGTGCCATTCATTTAGTGTACTCACCCAAACACTGATTCGCCATTTTTCCCTGAGCCTGTTGGGTCACCAGTCTGTGCCAGAAAGTTGTGCTGCACCGAATGGAACAGACACAAGTTATAGTACTTTATCTTGCAAAGCTTCAGGAAGTTGAGACATGCTGAAAAAAAAAATTATTGCCAACTCAGATGCATTTATATACATTTCAAATGTCACGTTTCCTTGCATTTAATGGTTCAAGTTCCTTTGCCATACAACACTGTCACTACAACGAAATGCCCTCCACAGATATCTGGTGAGTCAGATTTTGGAAGCTCATACTCATTAATATTTAAAGAAAATTTCAGAACAGTCCTGAAATCCATGCAAAATGTGGAAGCAAATGGTGCAAAAATCACACTTTGGGCATCCACATGTTACACCTTGCTAACAACAACCTCAAATAATCAATATTACAACAAAATGAAACCTCACATCTCAACCAGTGAATTAACTAAAGAATTCTGTTACATCAAACAAGCTTCTGTTTTCCAGGACACATTGATTAAATGGTATCTAAATCCTGTGCATTTCTAAAAAACCATTAATGGTGGCAGGACTGAGAAATAAGCATGCTGGCTGCTCTTACAGTTCATTTAACAGCATTGTAGAGACATGAGACTGCATAGTATTAAATGATGGATGATTGGCAAATAATAGACTGGAAAAGGATGTGCGTGGAAGGGACCATGGTTTATGTTTAAATATTATCTCAGTATCTTCTTGAAGGACCTGAGAAAAACCAGTGTCTCAGCTGATTAAAACGCAGCACCTCCCAAAGTCTGAAGCATTACTACCTGAACAAATTTGTTCAATAATTCCCATAAAACTGTAGAATATCAATACACAACTTAAAATCTCTTGATGAAGTAAAAATATGTCAATGCTGTGCAAAAGTTTATGCTAATGACTGGGCCAGCAAAGGAAGGAAGGAAGGGTGGAACAGCTGGATGAGAAGAATTAAACAAAAACTGGAAAGCCTATGAATAGGAGTTGTCTAGGAAAATGGAAGGATGTGTTGATACTAACAGGAAGAATATGGAAATTATTATGCAAGAGAAAGTTCACTAATTTTGTATAACAGATCATGGAGAAACAGGGGAAGGAAGCATATATACAACTGTACGGGGGAAGCCAGGAGAGAATTTTTTCAATTGACCTAATCCTTCCAGCCGCACTATGGCCCTGGGGTTGACTGAGCCTCCAAGAGAAAGGAGTACTAGAAATTTTCCTGGGGGATAAAGGGCAGCTGGCACATATGGCTGATAACCTTGCAGCTATCCATGAGCCAACCATCTAGAAGGTTTGGGAGCCTTGACCTCTCACAGTCCTATAGGCCTTCACAGCCTGTTACAGGGGCACCTTTACTTTTCTTTTATATATAATAATAATAATAATAATGGTATTAGTCATATCAAAGATAAACACAGTGATCCATCACACAATCTGACTCATGCCTTTAACAACTCCTTCCTGAACATACAACTCAAATTTTCAACAACAAAAGAAATTGAAAGCATCATTAAATCCCTTAAACCTAAAAATACATGTGGATATGATGAAACATCAACTAAATTATGTAAAATCAGCTCTGCTTATATTACCTCACTAAATCTAAAAACAGATAAAGCAACCTATGAACTAAGTAATGAAATCATAGGTGTCCTTGACANTTAACAACTCCTTCCTGAACATACAACTCAAATTTTCAACAACAAAAGAAATTGAAAGCATCATTAAATCCCTTAAACCTAAAAATACATGTGAATACGATGAAACATCAACTAAATTATGTAAAATCAGCTCTGCTTATATTACCTCACTAAATCTAAAAACAGATAAAGCAACCTATGAACTAAGTAATGACATCATAGGTGTCCTTGACAAAAATTACTAGTAGGTGGGATCTCCCGTGATCTAGCTAAAGTGTTAAACTCCATAAATCACAAAATTTGTATAAAATAACTGGTAAAGCTAATAAGTGGATTAAATTGTACCTTGTGGATAGATATCAAAGGGTGGAAATAAAAAACATAAACTTCAGTCATCAGATACCTTCAAAATGGGGTAAAATAGGGCATGGCATCCCACAAGGATCTTTACTAGGTCCTTTGCTATTTCTTCTCTATATCAATGACTTACCAAACTTTGTTAAGAATAAATCTAAACTAATTCTGTCTGCAGATGATACTAGTATAATAGTTAACAACTCTAAACCCACAGATTTTATAAGTGACATAATGACTGTATTCAAATAAATAAATGGCACAGAGCCAAGAAGCAAGAATAGAGATTCTTGCATAGCTTCATTTAAAAACTTAAAAAGATTACCATGTCAGTTACAATACATACTCTCACTCATATTATTTGTGGTACACAACAGAAGCATGTACAATTTAAATTCTGACACCCATAACATAAATACAAGGCAAAAACTCAACTTCCACAAACATTCAGCAAATCTACTTCTATGTCAAAAAGGAATTCATTCCTTCGGCATCAAAGTATTCAATAGCCTCCCTCAATGTATCAAAAAAGCAACAGGTAATATTAAGCAATTTAAAAGAGCATGCGTATAGGATATTGGTGGGAAAGCCAGAAGGAAAGAGACCACTGGGAAGACCAAGGCATAGGTGGATGGACAATATCAAGATGGATCTTGAGAGAGATAGGATGGGATGGTATGGATTGAATTGATCTGGCTCAGGGTAGGTACCAGTGGAGGGCTCTTGTGAACACAGTAATGAACCTTTGGGTTCCATAAAATGCTGGGAAATTCTTGAGTAGCTGCAGAATTGGTAGCTCCTCCAAAAGGGTTCAGCTCCATGAGTAAATAAGTATCGAAATATTACTTACTTACTCACTCCTTCTACTCCATACATGAACATTTCAATGTAAACAAACAGTAGCTAGTATCAATTCTAAGCTAAAGCGTATTGTCAAGCATTTTACTGCATCATTTTGATTATCTGCAGACTGTGCTGTATGTACCCAATTAGCACAGTAATGTTAATTCTATATTATAATCTTATTAACTATTCAAGCAAAACTATTATTGTATGGATATTATGTATTTGTACCTGACTTGTTCCATATCCTATGGTGTCAACCTGTACTTAGATTTACGGAACGTATATAAATTTAAATTCAAATTCAAAATTCAAACTAACCTCATGTTGACCATACTGGTCTCGACTGGAAACTGAACAACAGCTTCACAAACGAATGCGGAGTTTATATGTACTGTGGTGGCTGTGTGGTTAAACAAACTGAGCAAACGTTATCCAAACGTATTTACTTACTGCGCGGCCTTTCTTCTATAAACAGATCAATTGTAACATCCCCAAGCGTCGTTTCAATTACAACTGCCATGCTCTTCGCCCCTGAACTTCAAGCACAACATCTGCAAAATAGATTATTTTATGAAAAAAGATTTTCAACATCATATAATACAGTACATTATTGAGAAATTTCCAAGTTTATATACTGTAATAATTTTATACCGGCCAACATACAAGTCACTAATGTGCACAACCGAAAATCTAACGTAATACGAATCGACTTTCTTATTCTACTTCCAACTTCCCATAAACACCTTATCCACCTGTCACGTCACACATGCCAACCACCGCTAACTACACGGCGCCACACGGTTAATAACACAGTTCACGGATTACGGAACGTTGCGGAAGTACTGCAGCAGTTGCTATTAAACACGGGTCTTTACTTCGCCACTTCACCGGCCGGGCACACACAAAGGAAACTGGCAACCGCAATGCAACAGCGATTTCCGAGAAATATCGTCGATTTAAAGCAGGCAACTGGTTTCCAAATTAGCAGGTGCACACTGAGGAAACTTACGTTCGATTAGTTGCTCACATCATCTCAAGTGGATGGGTTTGCCCGCCAATTTCGCGCACTTCTCTTCTGCAATGTCAGATAATAATACTGTTCCTGTAATGATATGGTGGTGTTTCAGACGGCGTAAGATGAAAATACAGGAGAAAAGGAAACATTCGGTACACCCGTTCTTTCTCTACAATTTAAACTCAGGTGTTTATATTGTTCCAAAATAATTTAATCAGGCTACAGAACTGTGCAAATCATTTTACAGAATGATCATTGAAAGTTTTCCTTATTAGTGGATATTGTAGGACCTCAAATTCGAAGGCAAGATACAAATTTTCGTACAGC
Organism: Cryptotermes secundus; assembly: GCF_002891405.2. Classification (NCBI taxonomy): domain Eukaryota; kingdom Metazoa; phylum Arthropoda; class Insecta; order Blattodea; family Kalotermitidae; genus Cryptotermes; species Cryptotermes secundus. Next base: position 362,575 of record NW_019718620.1, on the reverse strand, counting down.
AGAACCATAGACAAAATTATAGTTTTGTATATTCTAATTTTTAAGCTTTTAGACAGCAGATCAGGAGACAAAAGGTTCCTGACTGAAGGGTATCAAGCCTAACCGAATTCAGCCTCCTCTTAATTTTCTCCTGAATCAGGTTTTGATTTGTTATAGTCATTCATAAACATCTGAACTGTGCCACATTTTCAAAACATCTGTTGACTATCTTTATGTCATGATTTTACCTTGCATTCTGTTGACAAGGGAGCAACATATACTTAGTTTTATCTGTGTTTACTTCTAGACCAACCTCCTTACTTGCATAAGTTAAAGTTTTTTTTTCTCTTTATGGTATCTATATTATCACCCAGTAGATTCACATCAGAATAGATCAACAGCTGATGTGTCCCCTTCAATATCAGTCCCTCCTGGTTTTCCTAGACCTTCCTAATGGCATATTCTAAAGTAAAGTTGAAAAGGAGTGGTGATAAAGCATCTCCTTCTTTAGATTATTCAGAATAGGGAAATTATCAGACAAATATCTACCTATACTGACTGTACAATACACTTCGTTTAAAAACATTTTAATCAGCCTGATTAGTTTCACGAGTATCCCTAACTCTATGAGAATATTGTACAATACTTCCCCCTTAACTGAATCATTTCTATTACCATTTTCTCCAGTTATCTGACAAATGCAAAAGAGCCAATCAGTAGTTGATCTGTTATGTTGAAACCCACACTGATAATCCCCAATAATTTCATCTCTGTATGGACGTAACATTGATACAAGAGTATTGAATAAAATTGTGTATGAAGTTGATAGCAGTAATATCCCCCAATAAACTNACTGATTCTAATGAACACTTCTTCATTTCTCACATAATCGGTCCAATCCCCCAATAAATTCTTCAGTCAGTTTCATCACCCTTCTTGTGAACTGGTACAATAATAGACACAATTTTTCCTTATGTCAAATAGAATTAATTAGCTTGTGGATCTTAGAATGTAATATTTAGCCTCCTGCTTGAATAAGTTCTGCTGGAATAGGTTCTGTCATTTATTCCTCTATACAGGTCTCTAATGTTCTTCTTCTTACTGTTCATTGCAAGCTCATCAATTTCGTCTTTCAGATATTCCCTCTTCTTATTCCTGAAATGCCTGCTGGTTTCGCGTCTTATATTGTTCAGATTATCCCCATTCATTTCGCTTTGATCATGTAACCACTGAAATTTGGGTTATGTTCTTTGATCTAATAATTTTGAACATTTTTCATCAAACCATGGCTTACGCTTCTTTAGTTCATAATAATCTAACTCTCCTTGGCAGAAACTCTCATTCCCAATCGTTGGATTGAAAATATCTTCCCTTCTTACTTTGGCATTGAAATATCCTAACAAAATTTTCATATGGTACTTCAGGAATTTATCAAATACATGTTCTAGTTATTCATAGAACCTGTCCTTTATTAATCAATTTTCTCTTCTGTTGGGGCGTGAATATTCAGAACGATGATATAACACCAACACAGGGTGCTGAGGAGAATATTTTGACCAAAGAAAGATGAAGTGAAGGGAGGTTGGAGAAAACTGCATATTGAGGAGCTTCGTAACCTGTACTCTTCTCCAAGTATATTTACAATGATCAAGTCAAGGAGGATGACGGGGGAAGGGCATGTAGCATGATGCCATGGACCATCTTCTTAAATGGGAAGCTTACATTTAATTATTCCAAATTACATTTTCCCTTCATTTGTATAACGCAGTGCCGATATGGTTTAAATGCTCGCATACTTGTAATACGAAAAAATTGGCGTGAGCTTTAAGGAAACAAACACTTAGGCTTCAACAACTTTTCCTACTGTAGTTCACCAGTGTCCTGTCCCTCAACGCATTGTCATGAGTTACAGTTATACCCGGGTGCAAACGTTAGCCATAAAAATGTATTTGTAATGCAGGAATAGAGCTCCATGTACATATTTCTTAAGCTCTGTCACTGAATGGAGGAAATCACGATCAGGCCGGGTGAAAGGCCTCGGTACCCTTTAGAGGGGAAGCCATGCTGAGTTTGAAAAAGTAAATGCCCATCCCTTTCCAGGAGAAGAAACCCGGCCTTCGCTTCCCCGGTATTCTGAAATATCACATTGTAAATGGTGCAGCTGGTGCTGGGAACAGGCTATAGACCTATCTTTGGGCTTACGCCACGACTTTGATAGCTCAACCAAACCCTGTGAAGATAACAGTACTCCTGACGTTTAGTGACAGAGTGCAGACAGAGTGCAGACAGAGTGCGGGAATCATTTGTATAGTTTCGCAGGCACAGCGTGCAATGTTTGCAACTGTCCGCAAATTAGTTTTAAGGCGTGTTGTTCCTGGGGTTTTAGTTGCAACTATCGCCGCATATACTAGGGAGAGAATACTTAATGGGTCATCAGAGAAACCTAAAAGGCGCAGCAGAAAGCCTAGAAACAAAAGGAAGAAGGAATGTCAGTAACATTCAAAACATTAGCCCTCATGTCGCAGTAATAATAAGCAAAAGTCATTGCTTTCTCCAATATTTTGAGGAAAAGAAAAGGGCTAAATGTGTCCACAATTTCTTCATTTTACTATGTTGGGTTTTCAGTGAACATGTTTCTCGTTGCAGCGTAATACTACGTATATGTCAACATTCACGCGGCTGGCTCTCTTACTTCAGACATTTCAAACATCAAGATGTGCATCAAGTAAGGTAAATATATTTAGAACACCATTTCTCTTTTAAGTTTTCAACTACTATAACATCAATATTATTTTAAGATTTCAGCTATAGACACCAATAATACAAACACTAAGTCACAGATTTTCGTGAAGCTTTGTCTTTTGAGACTTATTAATCCTGGTAGGTTTTAATTTCTTATCAGTAAAAACACGAACATGACGGCAGTGTGAACATCTGTCAGGTGGAAATAAGGACCACACCATTCAGCGCACGGTTTTCAGGGGCGTTCGCAAGAATTGCAAGAAGCACCTATTAGCTTCGTCATGTTTGTCTGCCTGTCTGTCTATCCGCATGAAACATTTCTTATCCCCCTTAATGGATATCCTTGGCAGTTTATATTGGAGAGTTTTACTAAAACTCTGGACAAAATTCGATTTTGGTTAAATCGGCTAAAAATACTAGATAAATTACACAATGACCCTAGAACATTTTTTTAGAATATCGCCCTCGGCTTTCTACTCCACTCAAAAGAGCACAGTGGGTTTGACATGGGAGCAAGTCGTGACAATCCCAATTGTTAATTTCACAGATAAAATATCTGAACGCACTTGAAATGCCAACAAAAATATGCATTTTTTTTTATTTTATGGTGAGTTTCATATTATGCAAATATGTTTTTAGAAAAAATGAAAAATTATGAAATGAGTCATCTTGTTACGAAAATTCATGTGGCGTTTACTTATTTGCATAAGGTTTATCTGAAGGCGCTATCAGTAGCTCAGAAAATAGAGGTCGAGTTGTGGGATTATTAGTGGAAAATTAATAACAGAGGATGTGGAAGCAATCGATCGTGGCCTAATTTGAGGAACTATATTGAGAATTGCGTTGGGAGACAGAAAAATGGGGAAAACCTTCAGTCGCGACAGCCAGTCTCCGGACTGCGATCTCAAAGCGGGACTTGCCGAATAAGAGGAAAGGTTGCTACTCACGAAATCATGACGCTGGGTAACGTTGTACGGGGGCACGTTGTAAGTGCATATTCTAATAGCAGAGCCAACTGCTTGTATTTTTAGCAGACCACCTTGTTCAAATTGATTTTCAGCTTCAAGGGGATGTACATTTATGGGAGATAAAGGACAAATCCCTGCATTAATATTAGTCTCTTGAGCAGATGCAAATAATCTATTCCCCTTGATAAAAGCTAGAGATAAGCTAATGACATAATTGGTTAAACGTGTCAGAATGTGAAGATAAGATAATGATAATTGTCCTTTTACTTAACAATATTATCTGTGGTAATTAGACAGGCTTCAGCTCCAAATGCATAAACATTTTTAATTGTAAGTGAATTCGAAGTATTCGACTGTTTAAATCTATCTATTTACGAAATAGGAAGCTTATCTTTTAATATAAAAATGAACCGGCCTTTGCTATCCAGAGTTTCAGTTTAATAAACAATGGAAGTATTTGTATTAATTATTTATAATTTTATTTCGCAGGAGGTTCTTCTACATGGCAAGAATAAACGATGTAAGTGCATTATTCCCCAATATGGTCGAGGTAAATCAAAAGAGAACATATATATATATATATATATCTCAAGCCGGGGAAAATGTTTTTTGTTTAACAACACAGTCTATGATTACTTATTTNGGAACTTGATAGACAATGGAAGGGACCAGTTGGCACACTATTTATACAGAAAATATTGGTTATCAATAGCATTTTAAGTAACTCTTGCTGTTTCCGAGATAATTAAAAGATAAGCATCAGATCACCTGCGAATTCCCAAACTCGTTCATTTTATTATCGGTTTAATATGGCATAACGACAGAAGCAAATAACCTGCGCAATAATTGAGCAGCAACTAACAGATGGCATTGGAGAGGTTCAAGGAAACTGAATTTCTCTGACACATCAGTTCTGCTACGCCGTGTTTAGAAGAAAATTATTTTTTTTTCTTACTCGAGAATTGAAAGAGTCCATGATTTTAGTATGATTAATTGATTAATACTTTTAAAGAAGACTCAGCTACACTGACTATTCTGCGAATGTTAAATAAATAAACAAATTTCATGGATCATAGTCTTTGAAAAGCCAGTAGTCGCTCAGCTAGTCAAGAAATCGCCCACTGTTTACGTAACCTAAAGGTTCATTACTGTATTCAGAAGAGCTTGCCACTGGTCCCTGTCCTAATCTGGCTGAATTCAGACCACATCCTCATATCCCACTTATATAAAATCCAATCTAGTATTATCATTACACTGACGAATGGGTTTTCCAGATGGTTTCTTCTGTCCAGGATTTAAAACGATTACGATGTGCCCATTTGTTATTTGTCTCACGTGTGGTTTATATTCCACTCTGCTCATCCTTGTTCACTTTGCGAAGAGATGATCTACACATGCATTCATTTGCCATATCGTTCAGTTTATGCGTAGAATTTCCTTCACTTTATATTTTAATTACAATTATCCTTCTGCTTCTCTTCCCGTCACCTTTTTAAATACACTCGTAATTAATTACAATACTCTGTAGATGGTCAGTTATCCGGCACGTGTTATGAGTGTAGTCTACGATGTACTCAAGGCGCACATACCCATCCTTCATAAGCGCCAAGATCGGACACACATCAGTATTTCATACAAATTATGATAGGCCGACACACTTTAAGCTGTTCGTTTATTTAAATACTCGTTGTCAATTTAATCATGTAGGATAGACTAATAAATGATACGGTAACCATGAACAGTGAACTGGAAATGATAACAAGATAAGCGGTCGTGGCACATTTTCAAATAGAATTTGCTTCGTTGGACTGAGAATTCCAGGGATGCCTTAGCCAGAACAATCGACCTCTGACGGAAATGAAGTGAACACCTCCAAAAAACAAAGCAGTATTGTTAATAATTGCACGTAAAGTGAATTTAAAAGAAGAGGTTTTGAAATTTCGGTTTTCATTTTGTATGGAGAGCATGGATCGGAGAGTGCTGAGAAGGCCGTCTGGATCTAAAACCAGTTATCTTCAACACTTCTCATCACTTTTATTGAAGAGTGATCGCATCACTTAGTTTGAGATGTGCAGGGTACATAGCGCTAATTAGGAAACAAAGGGTGTACATTGTATTTTGGCAGGGAAATCTCACAAAAATAGACCGTCTGTAAAACAGAAATGTAGATGGAAGCTTAAGTCGATAAGTTATACTGGGGAAAACCGGTTGTAGAAATGTGAACGGGATTGATATAGCTACGGATAAGGCACAATGACGCCGGTCACGGTAGCCGAGCGGTCTAAGGCATGCACTGTCTTCGTTCGCTCGGAAGCCGGGATCGTGGGTTCGGATCCCACTCGGGGCATGGATGTTTGTGTGCGTGTTTCTGTGTTTGTCGGCAGGTAGAGGCCTTGCGACGAGCTGATCACTCGCCCAAGGAGTCCTACCGAATGTGTAGGATCTAGAAAAACCGAAGTGAACGGAGAAGTTCATGGAGGTAGGCCTAGGCTCACTGGGGCTGTAGTGCCAAGGAAAAAAAAAAAGGCACAATGACGCGTTATTATGGAGATTATGATGAATATTCAGATTCCATACCAACAAGGGGACGTCTGAAATACTTCTCAGTCAGTATTACTGGGGATCATCAGTGTGGGTTTCGACATAACAGATCAACTACTGATCAGACTTTTTTTTTTGTATTCGTTAGATACTGGAGAAAAAATGAGAATACAGTGAGACAGTGCATCTGTTATTCATAGACTTCAAGAAAGCCTGTGGTTCAGTTAGGAGGGAAGTATTATACAATATGCTGATAGAATTCGAGGTAAAAATGAAAATAGTTAGGCTTACTAAAATGTAGTTACTATAGGATTCTGACGATGGTGTATAACACACTGATATATTGGGTTTTTGGACTTTATCCATGGAAAATTACTAAAATGTGTTTAAACGAAATATACAGTAAAGTCCATACAGGTGAACATCTGTCTGATAATTTTCCTATACAAACTAGTCTAAAACAAGGAGATGCTTTATCGCCATTTTTTTTCAACTTTGCTGTAGAATATACTATTAGGAAGGTCCAGGAAGACCAGGTGGGACTGAAATTTAATGCGACATATCAGCTGCTGGTCTATGCTGGTGATGTGAATTTACTGGGTGATAATGTAGATACCATAAGAAAAAAACACAGAAACTTTAATTGACGCAAGTAAAGAGGTTGGTCTAGAAGTAAACACAGAGAAAACTAAGTACACGTTGCTTTCTCGTCATCAGGATGCAGGGCAAAATCGTGACATAAATAAAGGTAGTTATCACATCCTTTCATAATGTGGCGCAGTTCAGATATTTTGGAAATACTATCATCATCAGTAATCTGTCAAGACGACAGGTCCACAGTCTCTTCCAAAACAATTCCTCCACTTAATGCGATCTACAGCTTTCTCCAACTGATCCAAATCGGTCCAACTGATCTTCTCCATCCTTCTCCAACACCACATTTCAAAACTTTCCAGATGTTTCTGATCTACTGCCCTAAGTGTCCATGTTTCAGCCCCATACAGAGCTATTCTCCAAATGTAGCATTTCACTAGTTTCTTCCTCAAATTTAAGTCCAATTTTCTGGTAAAAAGATTCTTCTTCTTGCTAAATGCAGCTTTTGCCATGGCAATCCTGGATTTAATTTCACTAGTACACCTTTCATCATCTGTTAACAAGCTACCCAAATATTTAAAACATTTCACATTCTCCAGTTGTTTTTGGTCTATCTTTATTGTGACTGGGGTTGGTTGTCTCGAAATTTTCATTACTTTTGTTTTCTCCACATTCATTTCCATGCCATAGCACCTTCCAATTTCAATTAGTCTATCAATCATGCCCTGTAGCACAGTTTCTTCCTTAGCCATTAA
>NW_019718620.1:342917-354974 GCF_002891405.2 Cryptotermes secundus | reverse complement strand
TTTGGTCCAGTTTACCCGGTCAAATGCCTTCTGCCAGTCTATGAAGCAAACACACAGTTCTTCATCTATCTCCAAAGTTCGTTCCGCTATAATTCTCATCATCCCAATTGCATCCCTGGTTCCTTTTCCTCTTCTAAATCCAAACTGATCTTCTCCAAGTACATCCTCTATTTTCCTTTCAATTCTTCTTTTAAGTATCTTTGCTATTATCTTTGCTGTATGTGCAATAAGGCTTCTTGTGCGATAAGCCTTATTGCACATACAGCAAAGATAATAGCAAAGATACTTAAACTATATACTATAAACTAAACTACTATAACAAATCAAAACCTGATTCAAGAGGAAATTAAGAGGAGATTGAACTTTGGGAACGATTGCTACCATTCAGTCCAGAACCTTTGGTCTTCTTGTCTGCTGTCTAAAAACATAAAAAATAGAATATACAAAATTATTTTGCCTGTGGTTCTATATGTATGTTAAACTTGGTCTCTGACATTGAGGGAGGAATATAGACTGAGGGTGTTTGAGAACAGAGTGTTGAGGAGCATATTTGGACCGAAGAGAGCTGAAGTGATGGGAGGTTGGAGAAAACTACCCAATGAGGACCTCCATAAATGTATTCTTTGCCAAGTATAATTAGTAAAATCAAGTCAAGGAGGACCAGATGGACAGGGCATGTAGCATGAATGGAGACGAAGAGGAATGCATATAGGACATTGGTTGGAGAGCCAGAAGGAAAGAGATCACTAGGAAGACAAAAACGCAGGTGGGTGAATAACATTTAAATGGAGATAGGATGGGATGATATGGACTGGATTGATCTGGCTCAGGATAGGAACTAGTGGAGGGCTCTTGTGTACACAGTAATGAACCTTCGGGTACCAAAGAATGTTGGGAAGTTCTCAAGTACTAGCTGTACAACCGGTGGCTATTCCAGAAGGGCTTTGCTCATGAAGTTAGTCAGTCAGTTCAGGGAATATCAGTCCTAGGATGTTCAATGCCTTATTTGTAGGAGGGAGAATGTTTTTAAAATGACTTAAAAGATATCTCTCACACACACACACATACTAAAACATTTAAAAATATCTGAGCTCCGATCACATATCAGCTTTCAAGGACGTGTGAGGAGGCACAGGAATGTTAACCAATCACATATACGTACGTTCATAATGGATAGGTTTGAATGTTATAATAATTTATTGCATATTTAGGGCGTGGTAAGGTGTGGTGCGTCGTTTTATGTACGTAATAGCACATTTTTCACAGGTGGGGGTGAAATAACTCAAATATTTACAATAAAATCCTGAGATCGTTGGTGAGATATCTTAACATGTACAGACACACGTAGGAATATGTACACTGTCACACTCGCTAGGCCCCAAGAATTTTCTTGGCAACCTGAATCCAGTCCACATAGTGCGAAACTCTTGTGTAAACTCCAGGTCGATTCTTTTGGGCACATCCATCGCCCCAAGAGACAATACCCGTCAGCACGAATCTTCCTGCAATCATAGAGAGCTGGCTTTAATTTGTGTATGATAAACGGCGAAACGGGCCAAATGAACTGATTTAGTGGAAAGGTGTGATCGGAGTGAAACATTTTTTCAAATCCTTTGTTTCCAGTTTTGCAAATCCCATTGGCCTTTGTGTTCTTTCGAAACGCCGGTTGATTTTCAACGGAGTACATAGAGTTATATTCCAGGAGATAGAAGTCTTCATAAACAGCTGCGAGAAACTCAAATCCGACATGATTCAAATATATGTTACAGATATCAGCGACATATCTGTTTTATGTCATGTACACAAATCTGTATCTATCTGAAGTGTTCTGTAAGAAAAACGATTACGCCTGACTTGATATTCGTGCAAAACCTGTATTTACTTAGATTCGAAAAAATAATACCGGATATCCGGACAAAAGGTATCCGAAATAAAAAATGTATATTTCGGAAAATAATTGTGATACATGTATCCGGGTTATGTCGTCGGAAAGGAAAACTCTGAAAGCTTGTTTCCATATCCTGCTTAAGCTCATGGGTCACCACATTTCTGCTACCCTGTTACGAATCACCTGGACAGAGAGATGGCTGGGAGATGGATCGGAAGAGGTAGCTTGGCTTCCTAGGTCGCCCGATATAACCTCATTGGATTTTTTATTGTGGGGTTATGTGAAGAACATTATCTACCAGGTTAAGATCAACGACCTTCAACACCTGAAAGCCCGCATAAGGGAGGCCGTGGCTACTGTAACACCAAACATGCTTCAAGCAACGCGGAACGAGGTCGAATATCGTCTGTGTATTTGTAGTGCCACCAAGAGAGCCCACATTGAAATTTATTGAGAAAGTTATATACTCAGACAAAACTTTGATAGTTTCCCTTTGTAATGGTTAATTATTTTATTTTGGATACCTTTCATCCTGACACCCTGTATGTATGTCATTCTTTGTGATATCATGATATTTTGTATAATAACGTCACTTAGATGTATGCAGTGCTTGGTAAATTCATTTTAACAATTTTCCTAGTTTTATGAGGAGAGACATGCTTGAGGTGTCATCATGTCTGTGTCTTAGTTTTCCCTCAATTACTTCTGAACTAACTGACCTAAAAGGCCGCGCCATAGCTCAAGCGGTTAGTCGCTGGCTTCCCACCGTGGCGGCCCGTGTTCGATCCCGGGGGCTGCTCAAGTGGGATTTGTGGTGGACAAAGTAGCGCTGGGGTAGGTTTTCTCCGAGTACTTCGGTTTCCCCTGCCAATCTTCATTCCACCAATTGCTCCACAATCACCCTCACCTATCATCTGGGGCTGGTACAATAGGCCAGAAGTGGCCGCAGTACAAGGGACTTAGTCCCACTCCACTAGCAATAAAAAAAAACTGACCTAAAGATCAAGGCAGTATATTCATCAGAAACGTAGGCCCTTACTTAACGGACTACACGGTGTCATAACCCACAAGACACCAATTAAAAATCTGTGGAAACCTCAACCCTTGTATAACCGAGTTGCTTCTTACCGTTGATCTCGCACGCGAGGGGCCCACCAGAATCGCCACCGCAGGCATCTACTCCACCCTCCAGGCTTCCCGCGCACAACATACTGTCCAGGATGGACTGGCGTCGACCTCCGTACACGTCAGCCCTACGGCATGTGTCGAGATCCAACAGGGGTACTGCCGCAACCTGCAGAACCTGCGACAGACTGCTGTCCACGTCTTCGGCTGCAACAAAAGCGAGGATCTCCTAATTTCCTTCAGCTTCTGGTATCGCCTCGTTCACACTGCGGAAACTTCTAGACAGATCGAATGACGTATAACTTATTGCGACTTATATAGTCCATCCACTCTACGAACCAGGTTACGTCATATCTCGTATAAGCAATCTTACAGAAGAAATTACGGTCTGAAATTCCCACTGACGGATGAATATTGGAATTATATTGAAAATAGAATCTAGTAAGGGTACTATCTCATTCCACCAAAGTCTCCATCATCATAATCACCCGGGGCAGTACAATAGGCCAATAAGTGGCCGCCGTGCCGAGTGGACCCAACTGGACTCCATTATTAAAACAAAAAGGGTACTATCTTGTGGGATAAAATGCCGTACAGTCCGTAGAAAGTCAGGGATTTGCCTGCCACCTGCTTTCACGCTCGTTTCTTACTCGGCTTATTATTCAACCCTGAAGATGGAGGCTGTAAGTTCCTCCGAAACTTCGGTTGACTCTCAACGGGCTACTCGGCGTTATATCCCAGAAGATAGTACTCTTTATAAACACCGCTGTGGGAACCTTATTTCCTATACACAACCTAATAACTTTAAAATTATGACGTAACAGCATACGTCATTAACTAACGATGACGCAGACGTTTTCATGTAGCAGATGGAGTATATTGTAACTGAGACCTGTACTCACGCCTCTGAGCGCCCCAGCCCGTCACTGAGCACCAGGACCCCGTAGCCCCCTTGGCCTGCAGCTCGGGCAAGCAGATGGGCCTCACGTGCGAGTTGAAGCTGATGCCTCCTTCACTGAGAGCGCGTACCTTGATTAGTCCGATGTCATTACTGTAGGGTCCAACTGCAACAGACAACTTTTGTGAGAAAAGAGACCAGTTTTTACATAAATAAATCATATCGGCACTTGCCTGATGAGCTGTAATTATTAATGATATACGAGTATGTTGGAACGAATTTTCAACCTGCATTATAATAATTCAATTTATGTAAAGGTAAAAGGTAAAGTAAAAAAAAAAAGTAAAGGTATCCCTGTAACAGGCCGTGAAGGCCCACAGGGTTGTGAGACGTTGAGGATCCCACATTAGATAATCCGCTCAAAGATGGCGGTAAGGTTGTCAGCGCCAGCCGCGCTTTACTCCTCAGGAAAATTATTTAATTAATTCCTAGTACTCATTTCTGTTAGAAGCTGAGTAGACCCCAGGGCCATAGTGGGGCTGGAAGGATTAGGTCAACTGAAAAAAATCCAATGACCTCATTGGTGACTTGAACCCGCGACCTTTCGGCTTGTAGCATAGTGCCTCAACCAACTATGCTACCGCGTGCCCCCAAAGGTAAAATGTAAAAAGATAAAGTTGTCCCTGTGCTTAACTAATTAAGCACTATGCATGAAGGCGTATGGGGGAGTGAACGTAGAGAACCACATTTTCTTGACCTCGGCACTAGCTGGAGGTGAGTAGTCAACTTCATGCCCCGGCCGCTTTAACCCCAGGAAAAGAGATTGGAGTTTGGGTGGACCCCAGAGCCGGTCTGGACNATAAACATGAATTGAATTGAATTATTATTATTATTAGTATTATTATTAAAAGCTATCCCTGTAACAGGCCGTGAAGGACCATAGGATTGTGAGACGTCGAGGCTCCCACATTTTCTCTGGACAGTCGGCTCACAGATGGCGGTAAGGTTGTCAGCCTTACGCGCCGGCCGCCCTTTACGCCCCAGGAAGATTCGTGGTATTCATTAATTTGAGAAAATCCACCTCATCGTGACTCTAACCCGCGACCTTCCGGCTTGTAGCATAGTGCCCCATCCAACTTCGCTACAGCGTAAATATTAAATAACTTGCAAGAAATCAACCGTTGCCTATTTGAAGATATTGTAACAGCATTCATCCGGATATGCTTGGAAACCTTGGGAATCCTCAAACAGTATGACCACACTTTGACAGAGCGGTATCACACTAGGATGCNTTAATTTTGATTTCTATTTAGCACTTTCTTTTAAAAATTTAATTCAAGTTAAAGTATCTATAAAATATCTGTTCTTTTCCTTTTCCAAATTTTAAAATTAAAATTTTTTCTCAGGGTACATGCCCTATGTCTAAGTGCTGCAGCGGCACAGGCTGTGTAACAGCTACGTGAGAATACACACCTGATGATGGCCGTTTAGGGCCGAAACATGTAGTGTGGAGTGAGGAGAAGGAAGAAAGAACTGCAATAAAATTGTTACACTTAAGACGGTGTTTATCTTATGTAATATTGTAAATACATTGAGTTTGGCCGAGACGCTGGCAGCTGCGCCATGGCCTCCCGTTGGCATCCTAGTGCGATACCATCCTTACACCTACCTACAAGTCTAGAGCGTTACTGCTTCTTCGTACACCAACCTGCATGTAGCTTTGCCTGCAAATCCTACATACGCATTCATGGCGAAGCACCTACCTGCCAGGGATATGCTCCATAAGGGGCAATGGAGCCTCCCACAATTTTAGCAGCAGGCTGACCGGCCCTTGAAGGTTCATGAGCCACTTGCCTCGTACCGCATGTTGGGGGCTGGTACTCTTGTAACGGGAACTTGGGGTAACCTCCACTGCGAGCTTGCCTATGCGAGGCTGCAACACACAACTCATTATCACACTTCTGGGCAACGTACAAATGAGTCTGTATAGCGACTGGTTACGGGCTGGACAGCTATTGATCTTTTTTTGGAGGCAGCTAGAAAAATAATCTCGAAATATCTACTTACTGGAATTCTGTATGAACGCCTCTGAAGGGTATGTCCTAACCAACCGACTGAGCAGAAGATAGATCACAGGAAGTCTTGTTAGCGCTGCCATCTTCTTACGCACAGCTCCTTAGTTCGTGGGATCCTGGTCAAATTTCTGTGATGAGAAAGCACCCGTTAGATATGTTTAGAGATATCAGTCACCTCAGGTACAACCAAGACCCACAACATCACCAAAATTTATATTATATTTCACTAATAATATTCATTGTGAATGGAATGGAAGCCAGAGTTATTATACGTTTACATTCTGCAAGTGGGGTACACTACAAAGAAGTTAGAAAATGTGCACGCAGAATAACAGCTCTTGCGTGTTCCATCAATTTCTTTTTAGTAATCTAGAAAACATTAAGATTTTTTTATATATATATATTTATTAGCAATCAGAATAAAATACATTCTANTTAAACTATTGCACTGCTCGCCATCATGTGTCGTTTATAAAATGAATATACATTTTAAATCATTTTATAAACGACATATGATGGCGAGCAGTGCAATAGTTTAACGTAAATAACACACCTAAGGATGGCACAGTAATGCCGAAACATGTAGTGAAGTGACATGTGAGACTGTGTACACTAGAAGACGGCCAATACATACATATCACGGACGAGAATCAGTGCAACAGGACGCTAAAGTACAATATTACATATAAAGTTATAAAAGGGCACGTGCTTGTGTTCGTTTCACTGCACTCGAACAAGGACACTTCACATTACTTCATTTGATTCATTCGACTCCGCCTAAGGCCTCTGTAATAGTAACAGCTTTCCTAACCCTCTTTCTAAAAGTGTTTAATTTACAGGGGAAAGACGCTAGTATGTCTGCAGGCAAACTGGCCCAATCCTTTATGGTATTATTTACAAAGGAATATTTGCCAACATCTGGTCCTTGTTTCCTGCTCCTGACTTTCCAAATAAGATCGTCTCTTCTCAGGGAGCATGGCTGAAGCAGGCTATCCCCTATCGCTTTGCAAGCCGTCTCCTGGGGTATGCCGTGTAGAGGGCGCACAGATGGGCTCTCAGTCTACGCTGTGCCAGAGTTTCCCAACCAGATTCATATTTCAATTTTATCCACGCATTTGCTCGAAATAATTTTTTTCACTCTAATAAATATGTTGCAATCTTCGATCGAGATGAAAGCAGAGATGCGAGTTCAACTTCATGTAAAATGCCTGCCGCTATTATTGTATCATATTAATAACAAAATTTAAATTTTCTGCAAATATTACTGAAACTCCCTAGCGAGACATTTCATGAAAATGTGCTCAGCAATTCTTGAATTGTTCCATAGGTCAAATAGACAGGCATAAAGAGAGACAAACATAATGGCGAAGCTATTGACCTAATTTTTTCAACTTTTCATTACGAACACGCAAAGAAATCCTTATCCTTTGAAATATATGCACCATTTCCAACGAAGTCCTTAGTTGTTATCTTGATCCTCTGTATCAGAACAGTTGTGTTAGAAAATACTCACTTTTTTAGTTGACTTTCTAAAGCACTTGAAATCCAGGAGAAAACCATTGATCAGCGTGGTCCCTGTTTCGAAGTCTGAAATTAAAATAATCTGCGTTTCAATTTTAGTCTCTGAGGTGAACTCCTAACTTGAGTTTTGTTTGTGGGTGTTCGTATACAATGTGTTAAGGACAATATTTCGAAACAGAAGAGGTTAATCATTATGGAACAGAAGAAATTTTATAGGAATCTAAGCTTTAATAATTTCCTCACTTTAGCTATTAAAAAGGTAAAGATGTCCCTGCGTTTCACTAATTAAGCACTACGCCATGAAGGCGTATGTGGGAGTGCATGTATAGAATCACATTTTCTCCACCTCGTCACTAGTCGGAGGTGAGTGGTCAGTTTCACGTCCCGGCCGCTTCACCCCCGGAAAGGAACCCTCGGTACCCATTGTATAGGAAGTTGGGTAGACAACTGAACCAGTCTGGACGACATGGAGAAGTGAAAATTCTTCACTCTACCCGGACTCGCCCCTCGGTCGTCCAGCCCGTAGCCAGTCGCTATACCGACTATGCTATGCACTTCCGCTGTTATATTCATAATAAAGTATGAGCGGGGCAGCATGTAGAAAGCACGGGAGAAACAAGAAATTGGTCGGTTGTAACATTTCATTGTAAGTGCAATTTGATAGACATCAGGAATTACAACGAAACTAAGAGAAATATTATTTGAAAATATTATACAAATTCCTGTAAGATCGCAAAATTAGTGATGATTTTATTGATAAGTGACCGTCTCTATGGTCTAGTGGTCAGCGTTCCTGGCTACAGATCCAGAGGTCCGGGTTCGATTCCCGGTGCTACCAGATTTTTTCTGAGAAGCAGTGGGTCTGGAACGGGGTTCACTCAGCCTAGTAATGATAATTGAGGAGCTATTTCAAGGAAATAGCGGTTCCGGTCTAGAAAACCAAAACTAACGACAGTGGGGAATCGCTTCACTGACCACCCGACGTCCTCTATCTGCAAAAGTTGGCACTAAACTTCGCCCACAAGCGGCTGTCGCTTGGTCGGTATAGTTCGCTTGAGGACTAAAATCACAGAGTTTTGTTTGTTTGTTTATTGATTAATATTCGGCTCCATAACGGCAAGAATCTATTTCACGGTTGTGTAATCTTTTGTTATCCAAGAAAAATCACGGAAATTGATTATTAGGATGGGGACTGGATAGAACTGGCTATGGATTTAACCTCTGATTGTTGCTATCTATTGAGTATTCACCTTATTATAACGAAACATATCGAGGAGGCCGTGCTAAGTGAAATTTCGTGGTGTCCTGCTTTAACAAGAATTTAATTTGACTCATTAACTTCAGTAAATAATTGAATGATCTGTAGTTCGACTGAAGAAGGCAACTAATGCTCACAGTGATTTCTTTTAGAAAGCAGCAACTTGGAAGACACAGGAAGAGATGGAGTAATACAATTATGATTGACCTTAAGGAAATAGATTTTGAAGATATATGAGGTGGCTGGGAAGTGACCAAATATCATTTCTAGTGGTGGATTTTTTTATGTCAGCATTGTTGAACCTTCGGGGTCTATTGGCGGAATTAGTTACTACGATCCATTAGGGTCCGTTCTGTCAGGGAAAAATTTCATAGGCTCATGACACATATGTCATATTAGGAACATTCCTGAGCAACTGAATCCAACTTCTACACGTGCCTTAGGTAGGCCGCACACCGGCATGCGTCAAGACATGTAACAGTGAAGACACGATGTCTGCGACATGACGCAAAGAAAGGAGCACAGTTGAAACGAATGACATTATGAAAAACACCGCACATCGGTCTGAGTCATGACGACATGTCGCAGACATCGTGTCTTGATTGTTGCATGTCTTGACGCGTGCCATGAACTTAGGAAAATGGACTGTGGTAACTACACAATTTTAGAAGATTGCAGTTTGCTGGTACGTGTGGCCTTGTAATCTGGCAGAGGGGTAGCAGTGTTTCGTTGAAGCCTGCTGCTTTCATTTTCCTTAGGGTACAAATCTGAATGTGGAGTCAATAGATTCCTCCTTGATGTCGACACTCACACCAGACTACAATCGTCACAACCACCGCTGTAAGAACTTCAAATCCGAGACATACACTTTCGTCTGAACATCCTTTCTATCTAATGAATAAACACAAATTTAACTTCTGTTTTGCGAGTGGTCCAGGTCGGGCGACATGTCTCATCTCACATCAGAGCTGACACTGAAATGACGCTCGCAAGTCTGGCCTGTTACCCACGTCAAGAGTGACGTTTATTTGTAGGCCATTGATGGACTGGTGAGCGGCAGGAGAAGGCAGCATTTCTGGGAGAAGGGACGCAACAGACCCGTGGCTTCCACCACAGATAACACAGAGACTACTGCGGGACTCGTCCCGATTACGAGGTTATAGATTATTGAAATGCCAACAGTCGTTTCTAGAGTCTTGTAACGATGGGCTACAGGTTGGACGGCCTGGGTTCCATTCCCGGCAAGGGAAGAAGATTTCTCTGTTACATAGCGTCCAGACCGCTCCAGTGCACATCTGGCCTCATATTCAGTGGGTACCGGTGGCTCTTCACCTGAGTTTAAAGTGACCTGGCCGTGAATATGACCACTCGCTTCCACCCCAACACGCAGTGATTAATTAATTAACCACAGGATCAACTTTACATTTATCCTATAACAAACAAACTCAGTGGTCTGTAGTCCGCAAGCGAACTATACTGACCGAGAGATCGCCGCTTGTCGGCGAAGTTAGTGCCAACTTTTGCGGATAGAGAGCGTCGCGTGGTTAGCGTAACGGATCCTCACGCCCTTTATTCTCGGTTTTCTAGACTGGAACCGCTATTTCCTTCAACTACGTTTCAGACCCACTACTTCTCAGAAAAAAATCTGGTAGCGCCGGGAATCGAACCCGGAACCTCTGGATCTATAGCCAGGAACTCTGACCACTAGACCACAGAGGCGGTCTCATTTATCCTATAATCTCACATAATTGCAGCCTATGTTGCCAAATGTACGTGATATTCAGTTTGGTCCATAATTTTCAGACCCAATCCTCTTAACATGTTTTAATTCAAAAGTTTAAACGTCATTCATTCATCTCCATAGAGGGGCTATTAAATCCTGTGATGGAGCAAAGGTTACGTACATGTAGATGTAGTTTTTTTTTGGGTAAATTTGGAATCCCTACAATTAGACGGTACGATTGAAAAAAGAAACAAAAAACAAAAACTGAACTGTAATAAGGACATGAACCGGAGAGCTTGGGTCTACAAGGAAGTACAAGCAATTCCTGACTAATCAGAATGTTAACGCGGCAGCGTAAACCGCTGACAATGCGGAAGGGCTATATGAAATGGGCCATAAGCACTATGGCAGACGGAAAATGCTGAGTAGGAGGAGGCGGCCTACCAAAAGAATCAACCCCTTTTTGATTGACAACCAATAATCAAGCTACACCGACCCAAACTCACGTCAGGGTAGGAGGACCCCTATACCCGGAAGACGACGAGTCAGCGAGCAGAGGTTATAAAAACCCGAGACGAACCATTTTAGGAGCTTCTTTTTGGCTTTTTAGCTTTTTAGCTTTTGCTTTTTGGCTTTCTGCCTATTCGATCCGATTCGATTCTATTCAGATCTATTACACTATTCTTATTAATGTCATTATTACATTAGTATTACAATGGTGACCATGAGTGGACGCGGGATCGTGATGGCGAGCCTCCTCATCTTCAGCTCAAGTAAGTGAAACCATCTCATATAGCCATGATCATTAAGTGTAAAGTGTAAAGTGTAACCCGGGAGAGATAGGCTAATCAGATGGGCTAGGTTCATTCAGTGATTCCAAGCATAGAATACCGACAGCAGGGTGACAGGAGGTGGACATGATGAGACGCTGCGACAAACGTCGGCACAGTGTGTATATAGTGTATATAACGACGCAGGTAAATAGAATAGGCTAGGAATGTGTATGAGTTTAATTCAACCACACATATCCTCGAGTGTTACCCCCCTTCCTCCGACTCCAGGACTTCCCAAAGCTTCGGCGAATTACGGTTTAACCCAGACAGTAATGCAAGCTAAGATAAGTACGAGATTTCTTGAATTACCAAGATGGTGGCAGCATACTAAACAGGGTGACGGAGAGGGATATTTCCTCGCCCTCCGTCATCACGGCAGGAGATAAGTGTAGAACGACAGCTAGAGAGAGGTACAGTGGCGGAAGCGGTGGAGGTATCTCCACGCCCCCTCCCCTTCACGCCATAACAAGGGCTATCACCAGGTAGAGATGCTGTTTACTACAACAACAATAATTCAATTCAATAAATTTCTTTATGGTGGCCTGTCTGAGGCAGAAATTAAAATACATAAGAAACACAAGGAAACAAAGACAGCAGAAATAGAAATTTAACCAGAATTGAATGCAAGAAATCTTGCATTATCCATGATAGATTGACAGATTGAGTTCGCCTTAGAAAACAATTGTAGAACTGCCCACATTTAAG
Source organism: Cryptotermes secundus (assembly GCF_002891405.2). Taxonomy (NCBI): domain Eukaryota; kingdom Metazoa; phylum Arthropoda; class Insecta; order Blattodea; family Kalotermitidae; genus Cryptotermes; species Cryptotermes secundus. The sequence continues at coordinate 342,948 of NW_019718620.1, read as the reverse complement.
CAATTATTAAAGTGACAACTCAGGTATAATT
>NW_019718620.1:270382-342541 GCF_002891405.2 Cryptotermes secundus | reverse complement strand
GCCTTGCGGCTGTTGACTCGGCACATTAATAATAAAGAATTGAATTGAATTGAATTAAAATATTCATTTTTTACATTTAAAAACAAATTAAATTGAGAGGTATATATATGTGTATATATACTATATATGGTTTCTATTTAAAATATTACGGTTTTAGACTCCGAAGCTGGTTTCACGTATACTTACCACACATTCATAAGAAATAAAATTATACGCAAACTTACGTACATGGAGTTAAAATCTAATATTATATTTCTGATCTCAGTTTCAATCTTATATTATATTTAATAACAAAAATAATTTATTTCACTTTAAATCCTAAATATTCTACTTTTCCTGGGCGATTTCATTACATATGAAGAAGTGATCACTCGAAAGATAACGTGGTCACACGTGTTTGTGGAAAGCGACTGGAAGATTACCTAAATCTTTGACCTACATTTCTCAATACAAAATAAACACAAACTAGAAATGGGGGGAGGGGGGTTCTGAACAGGATCCCTTCGTTGCGTATTTACATCCCTCAGCAAACATCACACAATGCGGGCTGTCACACATATCTCCAGGTCCGAACTGACATCCAGTCTGTCCCTGATATATCAGGAATTATGCAACATCATGTAGGCTTAATAGCCAGCATAAATTAGGCTTATATACATAAATATGGCCACGTCGTCCTAATTATCATACTAAACAAGTGAAATCCGTCAACCAATTCCTTCCTATGTATGGTGCGGTGTATTGTTTGAAAGGTCTCAAAATGTGGAAAGTTCAAAGATTTGTCCACATTCATTTCTTTTACAATGTTAACAAGAGAAATCCATTTTAGAGTTTAGCAGCTATATAAGTTGACGAAGTCAGTCAGTCAGTAAGTCTTGGTGTCGAGCCCCATCTGGGGCTCATGACCAGATATTTATTACCTTTAACAGTTACGGTCTTGTTTTTGTGGGGCGCCCTCTCTGACGAGACGACGGGTTGCCTTTTGTACGTGCTGTAGGCCAATGCCAGTGCAGTCTGAGTCCCTTGGAACTCGAGACCATATTTTTATAGAAATGAATCTTACTTACCGTTATATAGCCTCAGGGTGGACTCCACAGAAAACACCGTCTTATATTGTCCCGTATTGTTTCTGATGTGTTTACTAATCCGTTGCCTAAAAATAGACGTCCTATATTTGCTCGTGTTGGCCCCCGCGGGAATGTGTTTACCTAGTCGTTGCCTAACAATGGATCTATACGTCACAGTATGATGTGTACCATTAGACACAATCATTAGATAATTATATTCCCATATTTCTCATTCGAATCTACACGCCCTGTGCAGTTCCATATCCGAACTGATCGTTCATAATCGTCCTCCCATTCCATGCTGTAAATACACACAAAAATAATATCTGTTGTCGTCACAACTGTGGTAACTCTATTGGGTGTGAGCAGATTTCACTTAGTCATTTGTCTCTGTCAATTACCCATAAAATTAGCCCATAACTGCAAACTTGATGCTGAAGATTTATGTGTTTACATATTGCCAATTCATTTTTCTTTCTCTCTCTCTTTGATGAGTACAGTGTTAAGGGAAAGTGATTTTTAGAATGCACCCACTGACACACTCTTAGGAACACAAGCTGCTCACGATCATGCAAAAACGACACAAGGAATTTACAGCAGTATCATGAAGAATGGCCGGTCACGGTAGCCGAGCGGTCTAAGGCATGTACTGTCTTCGCTCGCTCGGAAGCCGGGATCGTGGTTTCGAATCCCACTCAGGGCATGGATGTTTGTGTGCATTTTTCTGTGTTTGTATACAGGTAGAGGCCTTGCGACGAGCTGATCACTCGCCCAAGGAGTCCTACCGTATGTGTAAGATCTAGAAAAACCAAAGTGAACGCAGTTCATGGAGGTAGGCCTAGGCCCACTGGGGCTGAAGTGCCAAGGAAAAAAAATCATGAAGAATGTGTCTCGCCAATCCGTGGTTTTACTCGTAAATAATAATCTGTACATATAAGACTCTTGTTATTCTGCCATTATGTATGTTTGCAAGTAGTTATGAGTATGAGCAGAATATTGCTGCAATATACGGCATGGTAACTACGCTGAGTCCGTATAGCCGAAAGAAGTTCAGCACGGCTCGGCACGGTGACGGCAGAAAGCTAAATACAACCACTCTCCTCATACCTTAGGCTATAGAAAGACCCTTTACAGTCATACAAATATTAGCAAACTGTTTTGTCGGCTGCAGGTACATTTTCCGGAGGCATCAGTCCTGTACTTTACAGATTTGCCATAGCTGTGAGTGGATATAAGTATATTTTAAAGACTTCTTAAGAATTTGGTGACCCCGGTGAAGAGAAGGATTTTCTAGTTTGTAACGCCATGTAGTTCAGAATAACTTTTTTTTTTAATTCGCTTAGTAAGGGGTGGATTCCAACTGGGTCCACTCTGCACGGCGGCCACTGATTGATCTATTGTACCTGTCCCGGGTGATTATGAAGATGGAGAATTTGGTGGAATGAAGATTGGCAAGGGAAACCGAAGTACTCGGAGAAAATCCGCCCCAGCGCCACTTTGTCCACCACAAATCCCACTTGACCAGACCCGGAATCGAACCCGGGCCGCCGCGGTGGGAAGCCAGCGACTAACTGCTTGAGCTATGGCGCGGCCATTAGTTCGGTATAAGTCAATTGATGTGTGGGGGGGGGGAAGTAACGCATTCATCGTACATTACACATCGTACACATTAGTATCTTCGTGGTTTTCCTCAGTTCCTCTGTGCTTGTTCTAGGGCGTGGCGTCTAAAAGCCGGGTTATATGATGTCCTTTGCTACGCAACGGCTACAATAAAAACGCATATTTCAGTGGCAGCGAATACATAGGCAGACTGCTAGCTGGGAAATTTCCTAAGCAACAAAGACAGAATTGTTGAGTGCCCGCAGGAACAGATACGCTAGCCAACGCTGCGTCGAAGACAGAGAGACCCTTGGACAAGGAATTCTCTCGGCAGTACGCGGTTACTTTAAGAGGGTAGATCAGAGATGATGGCACAGTCAGGTCGCTTCGCCAGGAAGAAGTTATGTCAGAGTGACTGCAATTGAGATTGCAAACGAGTTGCCCAATAAAACAGCTTTGTCTAAAGCCGCAACCCAGTAATTATTTGGCACGGAACCCAGGACACGTTACAATATAAGGAACAATCCCTTTCAACCTCATGTTTCCTAATTAATCATTTATGAGCACCCTTTCCTTCAGAGATAAAAAATCTGTGCAGTTACGAAAACGTTTTTGAATAGACTAAGGAACATAGATACATGCACAAGTGCATATAGAGTGATGGGCATTAAAATTAATAGGCTTATAACTGCATGAATGCTGCATAGGAAATGAGCTGTCAGTCGTAAACTTGATGTCAGATTTCATTTCTGGTTTGAAGAACTTCACAATAGGAGTCGTGACACCTCGGTGTGATTCATATCACTAGCACGGATTACGCTGCGTCTGTCAGGTCTGGTTTTGCCCTCCTTGATCCATATAGCCCAATTTATCATGGTGAGAGATAGCATGCTGCGATATCAAGACCCTTACAAACCTGGAAATAGTAGCCTTTTTATTAACGAGGCTCCCCTTGTACTGCACCCCGCATGGCAATTCTTTTCAGCAAAACTTTCACAGGAATTCTGGGTTAAAATACCTACTTTACAGTCCCATCCGGAATTCAGTTTTTGACAGGCAGGTGGGTGGAGAATATTTGGACCGAAGAAAGATGAAGTGACGAAAAGTTGGAGAAAACTGCCCAATAAGGGACTTCATAACTCATGCTCTTCGCCAAGTATAATTAGAATGATCTAGCCAAGGAGGATTAGATGGGCAGGGCATGTAGGACGCATGGGACAGAAGGGGACTGCATATAGAATTTATGTGGGAAAGCTACCACTAAGAAGACCTTGACGTAGGTCGGAGAATAATATTAAAATGGATTTTAGAGAGATAGGATGGTGTGGTAAAGGACTAGATTGATCTACCTAAGGATAGGGACAAGTTCGGGGCTATTTTGAACGCGGTAATGAATCTTAAGTTTCCGTAAAATGTTGGGAAATTAACTGAGTATTTGAGCGACTGGTGGCTTCATAGAAATGATTAAGTTTCATGGAGTCAGTTCTAGTCAAAATGAATGTTTGAGTATATTATCACATCTGCAGTGTCCTTAACATCATCATCATCATCATCATCACTGGCACGACAGCCCTTTGTGAGCCCTGGTCTTCCTCAGGATTGCTCGCTATTCTTCTCAATTCGATGCTACATTCCTCCAGTTCTTTACACTCAAAATTCTTATGTCCTGCTACACACATTCTTTCCATCTCAATCTTGGTCTTCCCACTTTCCTATTTCCTTCTGGTTTAGTATTAAGCATTTTCTTAATCGTTCTATTCTCGCTGGCACGTATTGTGTGTCCAGCCCATTGAAGCCTTTTCACCTTTATAAAGCCAATAATATCTGGTTCATTAAATAGTGTGTATAGCTCATGGTTATACCTCTTCCTCCATATTCCATTTTCTTCCACAGGTCCAAAGATATATCTCAGGAACCTCCTTTCAAATATACTTAGCAGTCTTGTATCCGATCTTGACAGTGGCCAGGTCTCAGAGGCATAAGATAGCACTGATCTTATAAGTACTTTATACATCATAGTTGCAGTATCCTTACTTATCACATTTTGTTGTTGGGACAAATGACTAAACAAGGTGAGATGTATCGAAAGGGTAATATACAGTGTTGTGACTGATGAATGCCAGAGAAAGAGGTCACTTGGAAGATATGAGCATAGAGAAAAGAGAAGATGGATATTGATGTTCTAGCAGAAACAAAGATAGTAACGGACAACCAGATAAGCTAATATTTCTCTACGAAATAAGCGACGTAGGACACGGCGGTGACTATAAGATTGCTGTCTTCTGGGATGAATGAATGAATGAATGTACGTGTATAAGGGTTGAGCTTTCTCGGTCCTTGCACCGCGACCTACAGTGATCTAGTGTGCTATGATGCCCTGTGTTTTGGTAGGTCGTTGTAAGTTTCGCCCCCTCAAACCCCCAGAAATTTGCTGCTTCTATAACAATTTTCCTTGCTGTGTTTTCCTGACTTCTCTTCACTTCTCATTGGCTCAACCAGAGCCAGTACTTCCTCCAATCAATCTGTTCTTCAAAGATGATCCATTTAAGGGCCATATTTTTCACCTTTTTTCTTTGCTGCTATTGGTTCGCTCAGAGCTCCAGATCCCGTATTCCTTCTCCCCGTTTCCTTATTAAATATTTCCATGTTAAGCTTATTAATATATCCTGAAGAAGGAGGCAGTAGTTTTCGTTGAAACGTTTATAGAAAATTACCGGACTACGTGACGTCGCATACCAGAAGATATAAACTTCTGTGTCCTGAAAGATGGGCGTTTTTGGTTGTTGTAAAAACTCTTTAAGAATTCAGGGACAAGTTTTTGGGCGTGGTATGAGGCAAGGATAAGAGCGGTTGTTGCATGTAAATGTAGGAGCGAGTACACAGGCGAGTCTGAAGCGACATTACCAACGATCATTCAAGCGATAGGACGGACACTCCTGTTCCTGTCTGTCTGGGTCGAGCTCATTCCGAGAACATAGACTCTCCAGTCACCACAATCACCACAGTCACCCCCAGTCGGGCTGACACTTGTACGCCTCATATTTGGAGTCCGGTGTCCGGTATTCCTATTGCTCCTTGCAGTGAAATTCGTAATACGAAATATCGTGACGACCTATCATCGCACATTCCATCTACATGATCTTGATTCTTTACTTGTACGTAGCAATCTCTGTCATATATACGTAATGGGGGGCAGATTTCGTGCGGCTCATGGCGGATCAGAAGGGAACAGCTGGTTTTGGTTTGAATCTCTGGGTTTCAAAATAACGAATTTCTAAATCAATCGATTATCAACTGCTAAAGGGTCACGGTAGCCGAGCGGTCTAAGGCGTGCACTGTCTTCGCTCGCTCGGAAGCCGGGATCGTGGGTTCGAATTCCACTCAGGGCATGGATGTTTAGTCTGTGTGCGTCCTTCTGTGTTTGTGTACAGGTAGAGGCCTTGCGACGAGCTGATCACCCGCCCAAGGAGTCCTACCGTATGTCTAAGATCTAGAAAAACCGAAGTGAACGGAGAAGTTCATGGAGGTAGGCCTAGGCCCACTGAAGCTGTAGTGTCAAGGGGGGGGGTGGGGTGAAGGGAAATTTACACAACTGAATTATTTAATCACATAGTAAACATAAAGTTGTTCCCGTGCTTAACTAATTAAGCACTACGCCATGAAAACCTATGGTTGAGTGAACGTATAGAGCTATGTATTCTTTACCTCGTCACTAGTTTGAGGTGAAAGAGCCCCCTGATCACATTAGATAGGAGGCTGGGTGAGTCCCAGGACCAGTCTGGACGACTTAGGGATGAAAAAAAAGGGCGTCCCCACCGAGAATCGAACTGCGAACTCTCTGCTGTTAGCTCTTTCTAAGGTACCGAATAGAGTAGATGTCTCTCCCCTTTCACCTGAGGACGGAAAGAGATCCAGTTTTCGAAACGTTGTTTTTTCTAGTTTTTAGAATACTGGGCGATGAGAAAAGTCCAAAAACTCAATAATTCTGAGCAATCTTGTAAAATGAATTTGGACTTGGTAGCCTTCAGTTTCTTTGATGAATAACATATAATCTTGTTAATTTATATGTTGAATTTAGAATTTTATTAAGTGCCTGCCTAAACTTTCGTGTAATTGTCGCAACCTTACGATGGTCGAAATAGACCCAGACTTGTGGAATTGACCTCTTTAGTAGATGAACTTTATATGATGGTTACACAGAATGAACTCGTTTATTTTTATGCTTCCCAAAATATTTTAGGTTAACCAGTACATCCCCTTTCTGACTCTCTCTAAATATGGGTCCACTACCAATGCAACCGGGGAAAGTTTACACAGCACTCCTCAATAACCTTTAGCAAGAATGTTGGCATTGCCTTTTTGAAGAACACAAACGTATTTCAGACACGGATCTAATATTAACGCAGTGTTCTAGTTCAGTAGTTTCAGTTTAATTGGTCTCACGGAAATTTCAAATTTAGAACGCTTATAGGCACTTCATTACAGAGACCGTGACATTACCATAAACATAATACAACTTTTTCCTTCTTATGTCAATGGATACCTTGAAAATCGCCCTCAGAAAAACACAACACAACACTAATGGATTGTTTCAACACGAGAAATCCATTAATGGTGATCTGGAAAAAGAAAGTTCGCAAATTCTTGCAGCATGTAGTTTTCTTGCAAGTTCAATTTTTCTTGCATCTGCACTTTAATCAGGCTAAAGGCTCGTCAGTGAAGAAGATCATGGCATGTTACATCGAGTTCTGTGAAACATTTTGCTCCTAGACCGCGAGCCGCCAGTCAGTGCCCCTTGAGCTAAAACAAATTTTGTTCTCCTGGGGAAAAGAAGGAGTCATCTGAGAATCAAAGTAAGTTACGAATCTTAAATTCAGTCAACCTGATACTCACAGACATACAATGAAATTTACGTTTCACCACAAAAATGGCTCATTATCGGGAGGGAATATATTGTAGCATGTAGACCCGTTGCTAGGCAACATCCACCAATGGACTGAGAAGCGGTGTTCTCTATGCGGTCCGCGCGACAGCTGCGTGACGCAACAATAGAAGAGCTGTTGGGAGAGATGTTCTCTTTGCGGTCCGTACCGAGGTGTTATAAGTAGGGCAAGTCTAGAATTTACTTAGTTGAAAACAAAAAGTCGTTATATAATCCAAGAAAAATTCATTTGCTTCAGAAATATAAATGGCAGAACGAGAGAATTTGCTCAAACGGCAACATTTCTGACTTGTCTTCGGGAGATTCTTCTTTCGAATACCGAGAGAGACACCTACGAGCCTGACTGCAGATTTTCTTAATTCTAAGTAAAGGCCAGCGTGGCAATAGCCGGTATAGCGACTGGACGCTGGACGACCGAGGGGTCGGATTTCGAGTCCCGGTAGGGTCAAGAATTTTCTCTTCTCCGACGTCTAGACCGTCTCTGAGGTCCACCCAACCTCCTATCCAATGGGTACCGGGGGCTCTTTCCCCGGGGTTAAAGAAGCAGGGGAGTGAAGCTGATCACTCACCTCCACTTAGTGCTGAGATTAAGAAAATGTGGATCTGTACATCCACTCCCCCATACACCTCCATGGTGTAGTGTTTAATTAGTTAAGCACAGGGACAACTTTACCTTTTAAAGGCTAGCATATTAAGTTAAATTAGGCCGTGACTGCTTCATTGTAAATCTTTTCCAACTGTTTATTCTCTAATCACTGTGTTATTCAACGGTACATATCCCACTATAGTCTCAACTACTGACAGAATCGTTAAGCAAACAACAAACAAATTAGCCCTCAGTCAGGATGCGGAGCTGTCCAGGATTTTCGAACTAGGGAGACGTTGAATTACGGGCCAGACGGCTCGTGGCCGTGCACTTCGCACTGGGACCTTGCCGCAGGATACGGGTCATCTCTGTATAAAAGAGCGACAGACAGTTGGCGGGAAAGTGAGAGTCCGGCTCNGTTGTCCTTTGTTTACGTATGAGCCATCTCAACGCTTTCCACTGCTGATTGAGACAACTGCTGACCTGTTGGTCCTCAAAGTCTAGCGATCCACGAAGTTCCAACATACTGTCCCAGGACCCTGAGAAATATAAATTAAATCTACGAGCCACTTTAACAAATCTACTCAAGTCATGGATGTTTGTGTTAATTTGTGTTTGTGTATGTAGCGGCCTTGCGACTGGCTGACCACCCGTTCAAGGAGTCCTAAAAACTGTCTTTGGAATTGATCCAAAATTTGTGTATATACTGAATTCTACTGCAAATGACCGAAACATTTGAGATTCGAGGTATCAAAGGTGATGAAGAAGCACAAAAAGTCCCTAACTTACACCATACATTCGTTCTGAAAGTGTCTGTGTAAGCTGAAGGCCTTACAAATCCATCAGACCTTAAATACGATATAATTTTGGCATGTACGACCGTTTAGATGGATAGTTAGAAAATCATGTACAATAAACTTAATCACAACACACGATATTATTAAGTATTATAATATTAAAACTTGTGTATCAGGTACTAATAACCGTGTAAGTCGAAGTACCTAATTTTATGTGTTCGCATGTTCATGCATTCGTGTAACTCGAACCCGTATAAGATGGAATTTAATGTACTTATACCATGATGATGGAGATAGTATGTTCCACCGAAAGTATGACATCAACCTCGGGTGTCATGAAGAGTTCTAAACAGTATCTACAAGTCCTGTTCTAAAATTTAAATTACGAAAATAATAAATTTCATATAACTGTACTAATTACAATTAATTGTAATTGTGCTATACAAAATCTTTTCTGCTCCTTCGACAGTGCTGCCCGGACCTCAACATAAGGTATACTACAGGGCGTTCAATGATCGATGAAAACTCGCAGCAGCGTGGATCGGACATAACATTTCTCACAGATTGCTGCTGTAACTGCCAATAAAACTGCCCAGAAAGTGTGCACTAGTTTGAAAGATCTGACCTAAGTCGTATTTAGAAGTGATCATGAATGAGCACAGATGCTGCCCATTGGTCGGAGGCTACTGTCTTCTGGGATGTGACGCCGTGTCATCTGATACATATTTAACAACGTTCAGGAGGAACATGTTCCTCAGTCTTCAGAGCGAAATGCCAGTAAATATCTACAACAGTATACAGCACTACAACTGATAAGACTGTAATAGTCACAGTCGCTGCACTAAGAATAACGACTTTTACCTGTGATTTCAGACTTTTGGACAGAACAATTTAGCACAACATTAACGCGCCTGCTTTGTATTTTCGTGTGTGTCTGTTCGAACACTAACCTGGAGCCGGTTGTCTTCGCCGTAAAGTTTTGTATTCTTCCAGTTTAATTTCTGAAAATTTGAATAGTCTTCAGAGCAACAAATCCTTGCAAAGAACAAGAAGAACAAGAAGTAAATTTATTTTTGAACTTCCGAAGTTGTGATCCTGGATACGATAACTGATACAGGCTGCCGGAAATATGGAACACTTTCTTACATTTCTCCTCCCAAAGACTCGAAGTGGAGCAGTGATATTCCAGAAGAAATTATGCTAAACTACAGATAATTAGCAGCTTTCTTCTGCCGAATATTGTGTAACTTGTTACTTAATACCCACGCAAGTAGCCAATTAGTTACGACATGTCGACACTCTTTCATGCGTAAAAAGACACACCTACATATTTCTTCGTAAACGACTCATGGTTCTCTCTATAACAGGAGCAGGAAAACATTCAAAATGTGGGCCACGCGTAGGGGTTTAAGAAAATACCCAACTGAAGGTAAAAGGTAAAGTTGTCCTTGCGGTTAACTAATTAAGCACTATACCATAAAGGCGTATGGGGGAGTGGATGTATAGATCCTCTTGACCTCGGCACTAGCTGGAGGTGAGTGGTCAGCTTCAGGCCCCAGCCTCATTACCTCCGGTACCCATTGGATAGGAGGCTGGGTGGGCCCCAGAGCCGATTTGGACGATACGGAGAAGAGAAAATTTTGACCCTACAGGGACTCGAATTCCGACCCCTCCGTCGTCCAGCCCTTAGCGAGTCGCTATACCGACTGCGCTAACACCTAGCATGCTAGGTGCTACATGGCGACATCTGGCCAAACGCTTTACCGCCATGCTAACCTTTGGTTAAAGTTAAGCGGTGTTGATATCTGTAGGGGTATTCTATTGACCCGGAATTTCTCAACATTTTCCAAGTATCATTGAGGCACTATGCTACAAGCCGGAAGGTTGCGGGTAAGAGTGACGATGAGGTGGATTTTTTCAATTGACCTAATCCTTCCAGCCGCACTATGGCCCTGAGGTCGACTCAACCTCTAACAGAAATGAGTACCAGGAATCTTCCTGGGGGGTAAAGGGAGGCTGGCTGTCGCATAAGGCTGACAACCTTACCGCCATCTGTTAGCAGATTGTCTAAAGAAAATGTGGGAGCCTCGCGGTCTCACAACTCTATGGGCCTTCATGGCCTGTTACAGTAATAATTTAAAAGCTTCCCAAGCAGCAGCACAGCAAAATATATCTGCAATCCTACTTGTCACGACCCACCGAGCCATGCATTCAACTTATTTTGAAATGTGGCAGAGCATGTAGCACGAATGGGGCAGAAGAGGAATGCATATAGGATAGTGTTGGGAAAGCCAGAAGGAAGTAGACCACTGGGAAGTCCAAGACGTAGGTAGATGAACAATATTGAAATGAATCTCAGATAGGATGGGATGGTATGGATTGATCTGATTCATGCTAGGGTCCAGTGGATGGCTCTTGTGAACACAGTAATGAACCTTCGGGTTCCATAAAATGCTGGGAAGTTCTTGAGTAGCTACAGAATTTGCGGCTTCTCAAGAAGGGCTCAGCTCCGTGAGTGAGTGAGTGATGTACGTGGTGTGCATGTATGCAAATGCCTAAAGTGTGTTCATATTCTTTTTTCACACTTTCTTAAGATTTTAGTGTTACGACTGAGCAGCAGCTCAGGCGCTTAGGAGCCGGGTTCTCACACAGGCGGCCCTGGTTCAGTCTCAGGTCAGTGGTACTGATCCAGGTTTTCTCCCTGTCAATTGTCATTCAAGCATATGTCGCATTTCTCTCATCTCTCAGCCCGGGCTGATCCTGCATGAGGCCTGAGTACCGAGTCTCACCCCTCAATAAGAACAGCCTAAATGTGCCTTGGAGACTTCTACACGTTTAACCTCTTACAGTGCTGTAACGAGAATCCCGGCACAACTATACTCACAACGTGGCACACCGGCGTGCCCTGCAGCACATCGGTTCAGAAGCCATAATTTAATCCACCTTTCAAATTTTGAAAAGGATGTTTCATTAGGATATAAGTCGGCATGTTGCATTGTTTTCATTCCGGCTACTATTAAATCACGTTTGCCCCTATTTTAAAATTTACACACCCCTGCTTCGAGGTAGAGTGTGGTCTTAATCACCTAGTTTCGATTCCGGGACACCCACAGCAACCAACACATGCATGTGTGAGCTGTATTGTGTTAAAGATGCACTTTCAAATCTGTCACGTCAATACGATACACGCGCTGAAATGAGGTGAAAGGAACTGGCCAGAGAAAAGTGGCTTCAGGGGGGGAAATTAATAAAATGAAGACAAAAGCATTGCACTGTGGAGCCCCTACAGGGATGGGCAAGAGATATGAATCTATTCGAAGAACAGATATGTCCGTCTAGTGCATTCCACACCCACAGCAAGAATTGGAACAGTCCTGTTCTTCGCTCCACTTTGCTGATATTGGGTTCGAGGCTCGAATTGGGTAGTCAGTCATTCAGTTCAGGCGAATGAAAGATCCATTTTTTTTTTGCCTGCAATATTTTCTGACCGGTGAGCTACGTCACTGCGTATGGAAGTGATTAACAAATAATTCCTGGTAGCGAGTCCTTGACGAAGGAATAGTCGCGAAATTCCCAGACATTTATGAAACTCTAAGGCTCCTATCATCTTCACTAGACATTCCGCCACTTATCCTTACCCTGAGCCATAAATCTATGGATCCAGTTCATATCCCAGTTCACATCCTCATAAGCTATTCCTTAACACTGGCAGTGCCATAGTTCAGGCGGTTAAACCCCAACTTCTCACAGCGGCGACCCGAGTTAGTTCCCACGTCGTCATATCTGATTTGTGGTGGACAAAGTGGTACTGGAGTAGATTTTCTCCGCGTTCTTTGGATTCCCCTGCCAATTCTCATTCCACCGACTGCTCCACATTCGTCATAATCTGTCATCCAGGGCGGGTACAATAGACCAGTTAGTGGCCGACGTACCAAGTGGACTCCACCCCACACCACGAAACTATTCCCTAACATTCATTTTAAAAATGTTTTTTATACATGCCTGCGTCTTCCGACTAAAGTTTTGTATAAATATCTCATATGTATTGCGTACTACGTGTCTTACGCTTCCTCGCTCTAATAATGCTTGGTGAGGGGTAGAACTTTCAACTTCATCATGCAGTTTCCTCACTCTTGTCACTCCCTTCATCTCAGGACCTTTACAGATGCCCTGATTATGTTCTTCTCTAAGGCAAGAGACTAAGTTCCACACCAATACACAACAATAGGTAAAATATGTTCATGTAGGACAATATTGAAGAGACAGAGAGTAACCAAAAAAGCTGGTGTAGCTGTACTACTCTAGACTTGTACTCCAAAGGTATTCTGTTCAAATCTCGGACATTTTCGGCCACTTCGACCAAATTCCAGGGTAGGTACCTTGACTAACATTTCCTTCCAAATCCTATCCAGGTCATAGTCCACAAGTCGTTGTAATATTCGAAGCTATACAGTCTGACATTCTGAGAGTATTGTAAAGCAACCCACAATAAGACATTCATATGAACACGACTCTGTCTTCCGCAATCCTGAACTTCACTATATAGTTGCAAGTGAGTCACTGTATACTGCAGAAGTATCTGGCACCGTGCCACAAGGGCGTGTAACATAAGTGACTGGCACCTCCATGTTCCGGATGCCTGTAATGCCAGAATTCCACTGCTCAGTGTAGAAGATGCTGGAACGCATACAGCTATCGTGTACCAAACACTCCTGCTTTTTTATTTCTTTGGGAAGAACTCTGGTATCGACTTTATCCAAGATTCCGCTTGTCGTGACTAGGGACTTTTAGCGGTTTTCCTCACGAAAATGTAGAGGCAATACCCATAAATAGTCCACGATACGTTCCTTCCTCAGTCTTTCGAATTAATCATTTATAAACATCCTCTTATTTAAGGTTGAGACTCTGTCTTCCTAACACAAAAATCTCTATACAAGTTATTCTTAATGATTAAAACCGTTTAAATTAGAGAGAGATGTAGGACCATATGCTGTAGGGCTAACGGCAGGAAATAAGTTCACTGCAATTCACTTGTTTGTTCATCTTTCCCCGAGCATTTCACCTGAAACTTCAGCGTCTACATAGTTTCGAAAATCCACTGCAATCCCATACTCCCATTCGATGTTACATAAATGCCGCTCTTGATGAAACGTCTTTAAATAAACTGAGGAACTAAATATAGGATACTGGGCCTCGAACATGTTCTAGAAGTGGTAAACAGAAAATTATCAAAGCCTCTACCGAAAACTAACTTCTCAGCCAGTTATTTAATTTACGTTTAAACCTCTACCACTGGATACTTCATTATGTACATAACACTATAGGTCTCTCTGTTCGAGGCAATTTAATTTTATTAATTTGACGGCAAAGTATTGAAGATAGTGTCAGAAATGAACTAAGTAGAGATGCAGGGATTTTCAAAACGAAAAGCTTCATGTTTCATACCCTTCACATAGCAGTCTGAGGAGGTTCGATGTCACATCAGATCATGTGGGATTTGTGGTGGACGAACTGGCACCGGGGCACGTTTCTTCGAGTATCCGTTTCTCCCTACAAATTCCCATTCGCCCAACTGCTCCATATCGAATTCATCATTCTAGCATCGAGGCTATGGAGTCTAAATACTAACAGCGTCGTTAAATAACCAACTAAACTGCTAAGTTTGCTGTTATTTCCGCAGTAGCGTCTTCCTTTTTCTTCTTTATATACCCCGCCACTTGCCAGCAACCTACTCGTCTTACTTTTCTCCCGAATTCTCCCATCTCTCCACTTTGCAAATATGTTCCCTTTCAGGGTTGATACTAGCTATTCTGCTCCTTGCATCTTCCTCTACGTGGGGCAAGCGTTGGTATCCGCCTGCTACTTGCTGCTTACTTGACTTACTTTTCGACCCTGAAGATGGAGGCAGTGTTTTCCTCCGAAATATTGGCGAACTTTAATAAGATTAGATTGGGGGCACGCGGTAGCGTAGTTGGTTGAAGCACTATACTACAAGCCTGAAGGTCGCGGGTTCGAGTCCCGATGAGGTGGATTTTTTTTTCAGTTTACACAACCCTTCCAGCTGCACTATGGCCCTGGGATCGACTAGCCTATAATAGGAATGAGTACCAGGAATATTCCTGGGGGCAGGGGGCGGCCGGCGCTTAAGGCTGTCAACCTTACCGCCATCTGTGAGCCGATTGTCTAGGAAAAATGTGGGAACCTCGATGTCTCACAACCCTATGGGCCTCCACGGGCTGTTACAGGGATAGCTTTACCTTTCTTTTTACCTTTTATATGGGGTGACAACCCAGAATACAGTAATTATAATTCTGAAACTACTGTGTTGATTTAACTTATTCAGCAAGGCAGTGTCTTAGGCCCACTACTGTATTTACTGTATACAGCAGACCTACCAGTAAATGCCAACACAACAATGGGCACATTTGCGGATGATACCGTGATCCTCTCAGCCTACACAGATTCAGCAATAGCTACCTTCACTTTGCAAAATCATCTAAATCAAATACAAGAGTGGACAAATACATAGAAAATAAAACTCAACGAAACCAAGTCAGTGCAAGTAAACTTCAGTCTAAGAAGAGAATAATGTCCTGCAGTTTTCTTTAATAACATACAAATACCTGGATCTCCCAGCACAAAATACTTAGGTATTCATCTAGACAACCTTCTAACCTGGACGGAACACATTACTAAAAAACGCAAACAGATTGATTTAAAAATCAAGGATGTGCATTGGTTAATTGGAAGACATTCCAAGCTCTCATTAGACAACAAAATCTTACTTTACAAAACAATAATAAAACCAATATGGGTATATGGAGTGGAAGTATGGGGATGTGCTAGCAAAACCAGTATTTCCATAATCCAAAGATGTCAGTCAAAGATACTACGTAGGATTACCAACGCCCCTAGGTATGTTTCCAATATAACACTTCATGAAGACTTAAAAGTGCCGCTAGTATAGGAAGTCATAAAAGGGAAAAGCACAAGATACCTCAACAAAATGGGACATGAGAACGTACTAATTCAACCGTTACTGAAACCATACAATGGACGAAGACTAAAAAGGAATTGGCCAGCCGACTTGAGAGAGGGTTAACGAGGACTTATCTATGGATAAGCCCTCTCCACGTCAAGAAGAATACTACAGAAAATTAGCTTATAGAATCAAACGTAATTCTGATTGCTAATATTATGTAAATAAAAAAAAACTTATTCAAGAATCTGACATTTCTTGGTTCGCCTCCCCGATGCACCGCGAGATATTGGGGGAGGGGGGTGACATTAGGAATAACTGAAGTTGGTACTTACAGCGTCTTTTGTGCTGATGATTCGTGGAGAAGGGCCGTATCATTACTACTCGTGGAGAGAGCCACCCATCCGACCCCACGCGACCACGTGCTATTGATACTAACGCACGTGCAATAGTACTCTACTCTTCCATATTGAAACTGCCGGCAACCCAAACCGCGGGAAATATTATATACGGAGCTGCATTTGACGGGTGGGGTGGTGGAAACACGGTGACTGTGTCCTCAATACAGGCGATTGGCTAGCTGCTGGAGAGTCCAAGAAGAGGACTTACTAATTACTTCAAAAACATATACCTTCAAACAAGATTGCACGGCCATATTTTATTTTCATCATATTTACTTTGTAATTGCATTAATGGACACGTCTGTCCTCTGTTCGAAAGTAAATTTCAAGGCAATAATGTTGTATTTTAGCGTCCTGTTGCAATGATTTTCATCCATAATATGTATGAAATGGCCGTCTTGTAGTGCACTCAATTTCACATGTCACTTCTTACTACATGTTTCGGCAACATAGTGCCATCTTCAGGTTCGTTATTTACGCTAAGCTGTTACATTGTTTGCCATCTTGTGTCTTTCATAAAATCATTTAAGAAGTACATTATTCGTCAACTATAATAAAATTTGTATATACTAAAACTTGTTAAGATCATTCATCTATATGTCTTAATTCACACTCGCGTATNAAATTTTATTATGGTTGACGAAAAATGTGCTTTCTGGATAGTTTTATGAAAGACACAAAATGGCAAACAATGTAATAGCTTAGCGTAAGTGACGAACCTGAAAATGGCACTATGTTGCCGAAACATATAGTAAGAAGTGAAATATGACCAGTCTGCTTTTACCGGTTCTCACGGTCTCTTCGCTTGCGGATCTCTTATATTTTTCCTTCTACCCTGAAGATGGAGGTGATACGTTCCTCCGAAACGTCGGTTAACACCACATATACAAGGTGCCAAATCCCAGAAGATTGCTTTCTTCATAGTCACCGCCGTGAAAGCCTCAAATCATACAAGAAAGGAAGACACCTACTCAGTTGGGCCCCTTAGAAAGAACTAATCTAAATTCTAAGGGGCCCAACTGAGTAGGTGATTTCCTTTCTCACGTGAAGACGGAAACAGATCCAATTTCCGAAAGGCCGTGTCCTCTATTACCTAGAATTCCGGATGATGGAAAAATTCCAAAAACCCAGTAATTTTGTGTGTCATTCACCATCGTCAGAACCCTTTAGAATATACCAGAATCTGCCCAGAGGTACGGAGAAAACTCATGAAAACTGTCATGACCACTGTATTTCGGACAGAATATGGAACCAGAGAATTTCTGAATAAAAGACAAACGTGTTAGCCACTCAAAAGTGACTTTTCGTAAAAACTGAAGGAAATTTATAATAATGTTGATTATGCTTTTATGGTTTAATGAACGACACTGCCAGTAGCTCGAATGACAGGTTGAGAAGTGAATCATGAATTGGAGAGGATTTGGAAGGAAGCCGTCGTGACGTAACATACTATCTCAGGGCCGGCGAAACGACGAAAAGACTCAGGATAGCTAATGTCAAAGCCGAGACTTGAAAACATGACCCACTGAGTTCGAAACAGGACTGCTACTCATTCAACGGCAACATTCCGTATGATGATGATAATGATGATGACAAGAAGAAGAAGAAGAAAAAAAAGAATAGAAACCTGATGATCAGAAAGAAGAAAAATATTTCATTGTGTTTTAAATTTTTATGTATTATTTCTTAACGATGTTTCATCAACTGCAAGGCAATATAAACTTAAATATCATTGAATGGACTGCCTCTGTGGTCTAGTGGCCAGAGTTCCTGGCTACAGATCCTGAGGTCCAAGGTTAGATTCCCGGCGCTTCCATATTTTCTGAGAAGTAGTGGGTCTGGAACGGCGTCCACTCAGCCACGTGAGGATAACTGAGGAGCTATTTCAAGGAAATTGCGGCTCTGGCCTAGAAAACTGAGATTAACGGCCGTGGGTATTCGTTGCACTGACCATGTGTCACCCTCTATCCGCAAAAGTTGTCACTAACTTCGCCGACAAGCGGCGGTCGCTCGGTCGGTATAGTTCGCTTGCGGACTAAAACACGGAGTTTGTTTTTGTAGCACTGAATGAGAAACAACAAGAAGGTAATTAATTGAAACATAATGAGTGAGTAAAGAAAAGGTTGGAGTCACTTCTGAATCCGATATGAGTTTATATCATGTTTAGTAGTTTCAGGTTCCTCAGTTCGGACAGGAAAAATACGGACGTATTCGGTATGGTCAAATGTTTTCGGCTCAGATAATATAACATTTAAATACATACGCAAGATAGCATTAAGCAGAGGTGAATCTTGTATCAATCATAACTCAGTGTTGTTACATCACATGGCAATGTGGGCACATCCGAGTCGTAGTAACCTATATAATGCAACTCTCACCTACATATCGCAAGAATGTGGTCGATACAAGTTCTGAATCGATATTGCCAATTACAGAAACTCGTCAACTTATTCAGTCGATTCTTTCTTAATATGAGGAAGCCAACATTTCTTTGGAAATCGCTATATAACACAAAACCGGGTGGGACCCGACACGATGATAATTAGTTTCCTAATTTTTAGCCGAGCTACTTTCTTGAAAAACGTCTCAGTTCTTAGACTATAACAAAATCCCAGTATTGCTAGACCCATTTCTGTCACCACAAAACCTAAATGGATAATACACGTATTCTGAACCACTTCACATTTTCATATTTTATGTCACCAAGATCAATTTTGGGCAACGTTAGGTGGGCCCTTGCCACGGGGACCCCTCAGGTTGCGGTTGGAGGAAACGACCACCAGATATGGAGGGTAGCTGCGAATGTATTGAATAAGCAGTCGCAGACAGCCGAAAATAACTGGTCCTCCAGCTTTGAAGTTTTGCGTGGGGCTAACAGCTCCTCACCATAAAAAAACGTTTGTTACGAAATATCACAAAGGTCCTCGGAATTGGACGGATTCTTTGGATAAACAACCTAAGATAAGGAAAATGTATATGAGATTTGGTAGGTGGATTGTAAGATGTCTGTATATGGCAGGTTCGCTCATGACAGTTGCGAAAGAAGTATCAAAATATAAGTCAGATTTAGTGGAAGTAAGCGGCCTCCGTAGTCTATAGGTAACGTTCCCACCTCATGACTCGTGGTACGCGGGTTCAAACCCGGCGGAGATCGTCGAATTTTTAAGGGCGGAAAAATTCGGGGAACAAGTCCTCCAGGAGGGACTTCAAGCCGTGTGTGGCGTGTCGTAGCTTTACGGCACGTAAAAGAACCTCATATCTCCAAAGGAGGTCACTGAGCCAAATTTAAGGAAGTTTCCCGCCCAACAAGTAATCTCTAACACCTCTGATAGATGGGGGAAGCATTATAGATACCGCCAAGCTAGTGGAGGCCGAACTCGCTGGCTCGGTCGGGACTGATGGTACGCACCAATATCGGTAGGATATAGAGACTGGTAGAATATCATAGAGGGAAGCACAATGGACCAATACTGGTCTAAGTGCATGGGGAAACCCACCCTCTCTAATAACTAACTAACTAACTAGTGGAAGTACAGGAGGTCAGATGGGAGAGAGGTGGCACCGAACAAACAGGCGAATATATATTTCTCTACGGAAAGACGTGATAAAACTGATTGTAGTAATTATCGGGAGATATCACTGCTATCAACTATACATACAAAATTTTATCCAAAATTCATCTCTCAAGGGTAAGTCTATATGTTATTGGGGATCATCAGTGTGGGTTTCGACGTAACATATTAGCTAATGATCATATCTTTTGCATTCATCAGATACTGGAGAAAAAAAGGGGTGTACAACGAGACAGTACATCAGCAATTCATACACTTCAAGAAAGCCTATGATTCAGCTAGGAGAGAAGTATTCTACAATACATTCATAAACCTTTGGGTGCCCATGAATCTAGTTAGGCTCATTAAAATGTGTTCAAACGAAACGTGCGTTAAAGCCTGTATAGATAAATATTTGTCTGATAATTTTCGTATTGAAAATGGTCTAAAAAAAAGGAGATGCTTTATCGCCACTGTTTTTCAATTTAGAATATGCTGTAGAATATGCTATTAGGAAGGTCCAAGAAAACCAGGTGGGACTGAAATTAAATGGGACATATCAGTTGCTGGTCTATGCTGATGGTGTGAATCTATTGGGTGATAATATACAAATATAACAACATAAACAACATAAACTTTAATAGACGCTAGTAAGATGGTTGGTCTTCCTTCTTGCTGCTTTTTGGCACCAGGATACAGTGCAAAATCGTGACATAAACAAAGATAGCTAACAGATCCTTTGATAATGTGGCACAGTTCAGATATTCGGGAACGACTATAACAAATAAAAACCCGATTCAGGAGGAAATTAAGATGAGGCTGAATTCGGTTAGGCTTGATACCATTCAGTCAGGAACCTTTTGTCTTCTCGTCTGCTTTCTAAAAATATAAGAATTAGAAAACTATAATTTCACCTGTGGTTCTGTATGGGTGTGAAACTTGGTCTCTGATACTAAGGGAGGAACATAGACTGAGAGTGTTTGAGAACAGGGTGTTGAGGAGAATATTTGGACCGAAGCGAAAAATGAAGTGATAGGAGGTTGGAGAAAACTGCATAATGAGGAGCTTCATAACTTATACTCTTTGTGAAGTATAAACAGAAAAATCAAGTCAAGGAGGATGATATGAGATGGGCATGCAGCACGAATGGTGAGAACAGGAATGAATGTGCGATATTGATGGGAAAGTCAGAAGGAAAGAGACTACCAGGAAGACAAAGATGTTAGTGGGCGGATAATATTAAAATGGATCTCATAGAGAGTTAGGATGGGATAGTATGGACTGGATCGATGTTGCTGAGGATAGAGACCATTGGCAGGCTGTTGTGAACACGGCAATAAACTTTCGTGTTCCACAAAATTCTGGAAAGTTCTTGAGTAACTGCACAATTGGCGGATTCCCAAGAAGGGCTCAGACCCATGAATGAATGAATTGACCAAGAAAGGGTTATTAGGTCTGGCACATAGGTTGAATATAATTATATTCATAGATTCGTTTAAAGTTCATTTAACTGCNCTCTTCTGTCCCCAAGGTCATCCAGCATCTTCTTACGTCTTATTCCTCGTCTTATGGTTCGCATACATGGTCTCTCTGCTCTCTATATAGTAATATATAATATATTTAACATAATACAATATAAAATTACTTATAAAATATATCAGATTCCTATAAATTAACCTTAAACGTCTGTAGCGGTGTTTCCTTTAAAGCAGGCCTAACAAAATATTGTCATGGCTCGATCTTTAGAGCCTCCTTTGTAGAAATGGAATGTACAACAGGAAACCGAGGCGATCATTGAAGGGAAAGACGCTTTTAGAGGCGTGCTGAATCCCTTAAATCCTTATTCCTTAACCTATTCATGTGATGATGTAATAAGAAATTTACAATATAAAATGGGTAGGCTACACAAATTCAACATAATTGATTAATAATTATTATTATATACCAATTATGAATTTAATTTACGATGATTCATAAATTTCACCTGGATATTCGCAGAAATTATTTCGGATAAATCTATAATTAATTTAGTTTCGAAAAAGAGAAATCCAGCCAATTGCAATGTCAGAGTAATGAAATCCATTTCTGAAGATAGAACATAGACCACAATTTCGTCATCTTGCCATGTGGACCATCTGCTCCATTATTGTCTCTGACTCTTCTGTAATGAGACCTCAATCCGCAAAGCGTTCAATTACAAACGCCTGCCCAGATGGAAATAGTTGCAATTCGCTTCGATGAAGCAGTCTACACAGACTGGTACTACGGTTTCTATTTTGAAACTTCTCCATTATTTTAATTTGCCAGCTTCGTGCTTTACGAGTTTTTTTCCCTTGGCACTACAGCCCCAGTGGGCCTAGGCCTACCTCCATGAACTTCTCCGTTCACTTCGGTTTTTCTAGATCTTACACATTCGGTAGGACTCCTTGGACGGGTGATCAGCTCGTCGCAAGGCCTCCACCTGTACACAAACACAGAAAAACGCACACAGACATCCATGCCCTGAGTGGGATTCGAACCCACGATCCCGGTTTCCAAGCGAGCGAAGACAGTACATGCCTTAGACCGCTCGGCTACCGTGACCGGCAGTGTATAAGAATAATATATAAGAATTCAGTTCGTACCTCACAGGAAACAGATCCGAACCCACGATCCCGGTTTCCAAGCGAGCGAAGACAGTACATGCCTTAGACCACTCGGCTACCGTGACCGGCGATTTACGAGTTTGGCCTGGTCTATTTAGCGGCATTGCAATAATCGCCGAAGTTCTAACATTAAATTGGATATTAAGATGTGAGTTTTGAAGTCCTCAAGGCTGTAAATATGAATATTCCCGTCATCTGGCATGTGACTTCTTGTATTCTGTTGCGGTGTAATCTGCTTTCCTCAGCATCATGATATACGAGCGTTCAGAATGAGGGTACAGATACAGAAAATGAGGAAATGGACCATAGCTGCGAGCATTCAATAGGAGACAATCATCAGTAAAATTGCGGAAAGAGGGATTTCGGAGAAAAAAATTACGAAATAAAAATAATTTGAGGCGGAAAATATGTGGAAAAACCTGTATTAGATGCAAACATTATTACTTACGGGTATATAATTTTATTATGAAAGAAGTAAACGGGTTTTTATTATATTTTTGGAATTATAATATGTAGATTAGTTAACAAACTGTACCATAAAGTTAGCTTAGTTTTCCTAACGATGTGAATGGTGATGCCGTTTGGCCTTTTAAATGTATGAACGAATTTTTGTGTCATTTTTAAACAGGAAAATATGTACATTGCTAGGTTTCCTCCTGCCCCTTCTCCATGCTGAGTCTCTGTCATGGATCCGAAAAGAATAAAAATATCCTGAAGGAATTCGGTTATATCTTCAGAGATACCTTGGTCTCTTCTTTCTAGCTCAACTTTAGCAGTTCGCCGTGTTAGTTGGGCAACTTCTCCTGCATTGCAATGTTGCATAAAGCCTAACTTTAGGCATTAATTAACTCCTGTAAGTGAGACAAAATATAACATTGATTACAGGAAAAATAAATAAAATAAAATTGTAATTTGCGCTTATATAATTTGATAAAATATCTCCATCGTCTTCATGTATTTTTCGTTAACCTTCTTCTTTATATGCCAACAGCATATTCTCCCCTGAGCTAGTCGCTCCATCTTTTATGTGGTCTCCCGCAACTCTTTTTCCCTCCTCTAGCCACTGGGACAACCTTTTCAGGTATCACGCATGACATACGGTTGTTCCACTCGTTTCAGTTTTATACACCAACTCTTCAGTCTCCTTAGTGCCACAATGTTGCCATTGTATTCTCTTCTTCAACGGTAGAGGCTCATTTCCCTTGCTTTCTTTCTCACTGCATTCAATTTTGCTGTTTCTAGCTTGTTTCTATTAATTCAGTAATTCATGACACTTAAAAACGACTACAGAAATTCAGGAAATTCCACCTGGTTGAATGCTATCTAACCCCAGCTATTGAAATATGTAAAATTCCACCATTAGTTCAGCTAACTGGTGAGCGTTTCGTTGAATTACAAATATACACGTATAACATAATAATAATAAAAAGTAAAAGTAAAGCTATCCCTGTAAGAGGCCACGAAGGCCCATAGGGTTGTGAGACTTTAAGGGTCCCACATTATCTAGACAATCGGTTCAAAGATGGCGGTAAGGTTGTCAGCCTTACGCGCCGGCCGCGCTTTACTTCCCAGGAAAATTATGTAATTAATTCCTGGTGCTCATTTTTTGTTAGAGACCGAGTCGACCCCAGGGCCATAGTGCGGTTGGAAGGAAATCCAATGACCTCATCAGTATTTGAACCCGCGACCTTCCGACTTGTAGTGCCTTAACCACTATGCTACTGCGAACTTAGTTTGTACGGCTGTAAATGAATATCTCTATCTCATAAAATATTTATTGGTTTGCGGTAAATTAAACAATTATATTTCAATTTATTTTAAATCTTTCAAAAGGAATTATTTCTAACAACTTTCACAAGGAAATTAATTTTATATTCAGTCAGTTATCTTTAGAAGGGTTCTATCTTCTGAGATACAACGTCATGTAGTCCGTTGCTTGTTATCAGCATGTTTTCTTGTTTGGCTTACTTTGTAACCCTGAAAATGGATCTAATATGTTACTCCGAAACGTCGGCTGATTATCAGAAAACCACACGGCGTTATATCCCGCCGCTGTGAGAACTTCAGTTCATACAAATATCTCTTGTAAATATTTTTCTTAATTCACCATATACACGAAAATATAATAAAGTCAGAAGGATACTTCGGTTCTAAGCAACCGGTTTACTTTAGCGGCTTCTATTTCTGGAATGTAAGTTGTGATCAAAAAATAAAATACTGCGCTCTTGCTATCTACAGAACACACTAACCTAGCAGCCATTTTACCGTATCAAATTCAATATGGAGACGAATTACTTGAAACGTGCGTGGGAAGAAAAGAGCCCCTTACCCATTAAAAGAATAAAAAGATGCGAGAGTGAAATATTCACGGTACATTTGGTCACTGACGTCATAGAAACTTCATTGATGGACTCTATCCATAGGAAAATGGATTACTTCGATACAGATGAGCAAAGGAAATTGGGTTCTGTTGCGTTGTGCGCAGAATGGCTTCCATTTTGTAGAGATCGCCTGCTTTAGGCGACACGATGTGTGGTTGACGGAGATAAGAACCACTAACATGGTTATAGATCCCCCCAAGTGTGGAATAGACTACCGTTGATTACAAGCTAACAACCGTGCACACCACAATCTGCCCCCTGCATTTCGCATTGACTAGAAATTGAATTATGGGCACAACCCACATGTAGGCTATGCTCCTGAAAACGAACTTCCACCCGGTTGGAGTATTTTTAATTTAGCGTTTCTGAAATTAAACGAAAACCAAGTAAACATCATACATGCAAACAAATATGTCACAATTATTATTAAATCTCTGATTACTTCGAATTTTAAAAAAAATATAAGAATAAATGTAAAACTCTTATTTTGGTTAGAAATAGTTTCGCATTTAATGCACGTCAAAACTGAAAAGAAGACGAGCAGATTTCGTATAAATACCGGGAACCTTACTGGTGTAAATTCAGATTGTCTTCTGCTAGCAACAGCTGAAGAAGACTTGACAGTATTCCACCGACTTCCAGACCAACATATTGGCTTAGGCGTATACGGGTGAGTTATCAAGAGTACTGTACAGTGACTGCTTTGTTACGTCACTTCCTATCATTTACATTAGCTTGAAATTTTGAGGGCAGTAGGAATAATAGTGATGTAAAGAACAAAATATTTCAAAACTAGAAAGGTTTAGGAGCCGACCACGCATGAGCTGCTGGTAAGTTCTACTCTCTCATCGCATCCAGACATATCATAAAATGTTTAGTTCGTATGAAATAACTACTTACAATCAAAACATTCTTTTACTCTCGTAAATATTTAACTACATTCCTTTGAATCCCCAAGTAATACTGTTATAAAATAAAATTCTCAGCCCCACTCTTCACCCAATATTATTAGTGTAATTAAATCAAAGAGAATGATATAGGGAGACCATGCAGCGTACACGAAAATATCATAAGTCATTGGAAGTTTTGGTTGAAAATCCTCAAGGGAAAAGACCACTTGAGAGACCTCGTCATAGATGGGAGATAATATTAAAATTGATTGTAAGGAAACATGGCGTAAATGGATGGACTAATCATACCGGGTTCAGGATAGGGTCTAAATGCGGGATTTCTTGCACAGAACTATAAAACTTCTGGCTACATCAAAGTAGGATATTTCTTGACGAGTTGAAAAACTGCTATCTCTTCAAGGAACAGAGTTTTTTTTTTATAATTCGCTTAGTGGGGGGTGGAGTCCAATTGGGTCCACTCGGCACGGCGGCCACTGATTTTGTGGAATGAAAATTGGCAGGGGAAACCGAAGTACTCGGAGAAATCCCGCTCCAGCGCCACTTTGTCCACCACAAATCCTACTTGACCAGACCCGGGATGAACCCGGGACGCCGTGGTGGGAAGCCAGGAACTAACCGCTTGAGCTATGAGGGGGCCAACGAAGAGAGTTAGTTATGCTTTAACTAGTGATATTATGGAAATATATGTCCTCTTTAATAAAATAGTGCAATTTTCTCCATAACACGCGTAATATCATACATCCAGAACTCCGTCGCCATAGCCTTGTTTATGAAAAATGACGGTGACAGCGAAGTTTGCATTACCTCCCTCTTGGCATTATTCCTGTGCATCAGTGGTGGGATGCGCACGAAATATAACATACGACACACAATACGGATCTTCAAGCATCACATTGTGGGCTTACGGAGACACGGAGAAAAATCGTAAGGCATTCCTTCTTTCTCCTGCTAAAATTCGCAAAGAGAGCAAGTTTCAGTTCATCCTAGAAACTCTCCTGTTGTTCCCTTTACCTTGCTGGGTACTAGACGAAGGTGAGTGGGGCTCTTCGCGCTTCGGAAACTCTAATCCCCAGAAGAAATCTCGTATCACTCATGTGGCTGGGTGGGCTCCAATCCCATTTGCCCCGGTGGCGGTGATAAGAGTTTGCCGGTACAGTCGATAGTTGAACCACGTTCCGTCAGACTTATCCCACCTACTTATTAACCGAACCATTAGATTACCGCCTCTGTGGTCTAGTGGTCAGACTTCCTGGCTACAGGTCCAGAGGTTCGGGTTCGATTCCCGGCGCTATCAGATTTCTTTATGAGAAGTAGTGGGTCTGGAACGGGGTCCGCTCAGCGGAGGAGCTATTTGAAGGAAATAGCGGGTCTTGTCTAGAAAACCGAGATTAACGACCGTGGGGATTCGTTGAGCTGACCACGCGACACCCTCTATCCGCTAAATTTGGCACTAACTTCGCCGACAAGCGGCGGTCGCTCGGTTGGTATAGTTCGCTGGCGGACTAATACCACGGAGTTTTTTTGTTTATTTGTTTGTTATTAGATTCGTTAAGTTTTTGCTAACTGAGTCTAACAACATAAGCAAATATTTTATGTCGTTTTCCTACAGGAGCCGCAAATTAGGCAGGTTGTGGATTCCCTTTGTGGTGTGTTATCTGTTGCAGAACATTTTCTTGATGCGGAAAACCCGCCTGATAATCTTGCCGGCGCGATGCCTAGCCATGATCGGCTTCCTACTGCTCTACCTCGCGTGTCCCATCCTGGCGGAGATGTCTCGAGGCAAACCGGACCGTGGGTTGGCATCCTCTTTCCAGCTTGAAGTGTTAGAACACTGTGCCAGGTAATTATGTATATTGGTCTTAAGTTCAACATGCATCGCACCTAGTAACCATGTATCCATAATTCTTCAATCATTGACACTTATAATATCAAGCTCGAGTACATCGACACTATGGAAATGCATGAAATGCCCAGCATCGATCAGATCGACCCTATAAGTCTGACATGTCTGCCATATTGTGTTGCTTGGAGCAATTTCCACTGATGAAGGAGCGGAAACCAACTCCAGCAGTCATGTGAAATATATATTTCGTTCATGAACACTTAAATTTAATAAAATTTCATTCAGATCTGAATGTGAATAACGAACGAGAATTCCGTGGTAACTTATATTGGTTATATGAAGACTGGTTGGTTAAGAATACTTGTACTAAAACAGAGGCGGTCAAAACGGAGCCATTTAAGAAAATAATCTGACCTCAGCCAATTTTGAGATCTTATTATTAAACGCGAAATTTTATAAATTTCCGAAATTGGTTCCAGTACATAAACTTAGGCCTATTCTTTCAATTTACTATACCTAAAATATGGCATAAAGAGTAAGCAAGTAAAAGTGAAGCTATCCTTGTAAGAAGCCATGAAGGCCCATAGGGTTGTGAGACGTTGAGGGTCCCACATTATATAGACAATCGGCTCAAAGATGGCGGTAAGGTTGTCAGCCTTACGCGCCGGCCGCACTTTACTCCCCAGAAAAATTATTTTAATTGATTCCAGGTACTCATTTCTGTTAGAGAGTGAGTGAACCCCAGGGCCATAGTGCGGCTGGAATGATTAGGCCAATTGAAAAAAATTCCAATGACCTTATCGGGACTTGAACCCGCGTCCTTCCGGTTTGTAGCATAGCCCCTCAACCAACTACGCTACTGCGTGTCTAATTCTGACTCCACTGAATTTTATCTCTACGCCTTCAGAACACCACAGTTTACATGCAGGTCCATTCTGACCAAATTAATGAGCAGCGACGCTGAGTTTATGTAATTTGCACATAAAATTTAAGTTTTGTTTCAGTCAATGCGAATGATTTAACATTTTATCTAACAAACGTTCAACAACACAGTTTTTCTGGGGAGCCTCTCCGGTCCTAAACACACCAAAATAACCCCACGTCTCCCCCGGCCAACCCCACCCCACACCGCGTAAGAGCAATCATCCACCGCTGCACTGCAGGCTGCAGAGTCTGCGACGTTCTTAATAACGTATGGAAACTTAACAGACCAGTTTATTAGTCATTATAAACTCCATGATGCACGACCTAACTAGAGAAGTTTAATGAAGTTCTGCAGCTCTTAAAGACACGACTTGCTTTCAAAGGACTTCGAAGTTCTTATCCCCTTCACAATTGGACACTACCTAGAGCGACTTCTATCCGGTTTACACAACAATGGTCTATTTCTCGATTTTTTCTACGCCTAAGCCTCAAAGCTTATTTGTTTCCTATAGGTTTTCTGACTAAATCTATGTACGCACTTCTCATATCCATGCGCGCAGCATACATCAGACTCTCCTTGATTTAAACATCCTAATAATGTTTGGTGTAGAGATAGGGTTGGATGGTATGGATTGGATTATTCTGGCTCTGAAGCAGGAATCGGTGGAGGGCTCTTGTGAACACGGTTACATAAAATGCAGGGAATTCTTGAGTAGCTGCGCAACTGGCGGCTTCTCAACAAGGACTCAGCTTCGTGGTCTTAGTTAATNATAACATTGGATGCACTGACATGCGAACTGCTGCAGTGCGGCCGTTTCAGTTGGTGAACAGTTGCATGAAGATTGTCTTGTAAAGCAGTAACACGTTACAATTAAATGTGATTTTAATGACCTTTAAAAGTTTTTTGGGGGGGGCACTACAGCCCCAGTGGGCCTAGGCCTACNAGATCATGATACATTTTTTCGTTCTCCTCATTTTGTCTCTTTTTTTTGGGGGGGGCACTACAGCCCCAGTGGGCCTAGGCCTACCTCCATGAACTTCTCCGTTCACTTCGGTTTTTCTAGATCTTACACATTCGGTAGGACTTCTTGGGCGGGCGATCAGCTCGTCGCAAGGCCTCTACCTGTACAAAAACACAGAAAAACGCACACACACAAACTAAACATCCATGCCCTGAGTGAGTTTCGAACCCACGATCCCGGTTTTCAAGCGAGCGAAGACAGTACATGCCTTAGACCGCTCGGCTACCGTGACTGGAAATTTATGAGAATAATATATATAAAAATCCAGTTCGTACCTCGCAGGAAACAGATCCGAACCCACGATTCCGGTTTCCAAGCGAGCGAAGACAGTACATGCCTTAGACCGCTCGGCTACCGTGACTGGCTACAGGCTCAGAGAAGTTCATGGAGGTAGGCCTAGGCCCACTGAGGCTGTAGTGACAAGGGGGGGGGGGAAAGAGCCTGAAACTGTGTTCTTCCATTAAAGCCATACAAAACGATTTATCCTTCTGCTGTAATTAAAAGACCCATTTGATTTGTCAGTATAAAATGGGTCTTGCCGAAAGTCAGTTGTCTTTCCAAGGTCCGAAATTGAATCCCGGTGTCTTTCACTGCCTATAATATTTTTGTTGCCTGATATAACCACCCAGGTGCACGAGGCCACTTTCTGACTTTGCCGATTGCTGTGAGAGAGAAGCGAGTTCGCTAGTTTATTGAAAAGACCTGAGCTGACGGGGAGAGAATCATACCTTATAAAGTATCAAGTTCTCATGTCACTGAATATCGTCACTCGATAGTGAGTATAAAACAGTCCCGGGTGCCACTTAGACAAGGTAAAACAAAGAGAATAATTTATGATGGTCTTCATGAGACCCACAGAATCAAACTTGCGACAGGAGGAGAATGACCCTAACTAACTACACGGAGCTGAGCCCTTCTTAAGAAGCCGCCAATTTTTCAGGTACTAAAGAAATTCCAACAATTTTATGGAACTCAAAAGTTCATTACCGTGTTCACAAGGGCCCTTCACTGGTCCCTATACTGGGCCAGATCGACCCAGTCTATACCATCCCATTCTATCTCTCTAAGATCCATTTCAACATTATCCATCCATTTATGTCTTTGTCTTCCTAGTAGTCTCTTTCCTTCCAGCTTTCCAATCTCATCCTCCTTGACATGGTCATTCTAATTATACTTGGAGAAGAGTACAAGTTATGAAGCTCCTCACTGTGCAGTTTTCTCCAACCTCCTATCACTTCGTCTCTCCTCAGTCCAAATATTCTCCTCAACACCCTGTTCTCGAACACCCTCAGTCTACGTCCCTTCCTTAGTGTCAGAGACCAAGTTTCACACCCATACACAACAACAGGCAAAATTATAATTTTGTATATTCTAATTTTTAAGCTTTTAGACAGCAGACGAGACGACAAAAGTTTCCTGACTGAAGGGTATCACGCCTAACCGAATTCAGTCTCTCTTAATTTTCTCCTAAATCAGTTTTTGATTTGTTATAGTCGTTCCCAAATATCTGAACTGTACCACATTTTCAAAATATCTGTTAGTTCTCTTTATATCATGATTTTGCCTTGCATTCTGTTGATGAGGTAACATATACTTAGTCTTTTCTGTGTCTACTTATAGACCAAATTCCTTACTAGGGTCAATTAAAGTTTCTGTGCATTTCTTTATGGTATCTATGTTATCACCCAGTAGATTCACATCTTCAGCATAGACCTGCAGCTGATGTGTCCAGATTAATTTCAGTCCCACCTAGTTTTCCTGGACCTTCCTAATGGCATATACTAAAGCAAAATTGGAAAGGACTGGCGATAAAGCATCTCCTTATTTTATGTAAACCAATGAGGATAGGGAAATTATCCACCGCGGCGGCCCGGGTTCGATCCCGGGTCTGGTCAAATTAGATTTGTGGTGGACACAGTGGCGCTGGGGGCGGGTTTTCTCCGAGTACTTCGGGTTTCCTGCCGATCTTCATTCCACCAAATTCTCCATCATCATAATCACCCGGGGCAGGCTACAATAGGCCAATCAGTGGCCGCCATGCCGAGTGGACCCAGTTGGACTCCACTCCCCCTTAAGCTAATTTAAAAAAAAAAAGGGTAATTATCAGACAAATGTTAACCTATACGGACTTTACCATACGTTTCGTTTAAACACATTTTAATGAGCCTAACTAGTTTCCTGGTGCCCCAAATTGTATGAGAATATTGTACAATACAATACAATACAACATAGACTCTGTTGTTGGAGAAGACACCTACTCAGTTGGGTCTCTTAGAGAGAGCTAACTTCAATCACTGGATTAAAGGGCCCAACAGAGTAGGTGTCTTTCCCCCTCACCTGAGTACAGAAACAGATACAGTTTCCAAAACGTTGTAGTTTCTAATTTCTAGAATATCGGACGATGGACCAAGTCCAAAAACCCAGTAATTCTGAATGTTATACAGATTGTCAGAACCCTTGAGAATGTACCCTTAGATTGATGTCGCCAGCTTACTGGCTGACCGTACTGCGTATAAGATTGACGACTCGAAATGATTATCCTACGCACAAGCTCCGTGTTTCGAAGCGTTAGGAAAGCCGCAGAAGAATATGTAACTAATATTAATAAGGCTGACCGCCTCTGTGATCTAGTGATCAGAGTTCCTGGCTACAGATCCAAAGGTCCCGGGTTCGATTCCAGGTGCTACCAGATTTTCTGAGAAGTAGTGGGTCTGGAACGGGGCCCACGCAGCTTGGTGA
The DNA here is from genome assembly GCF_002891405.2 of Cryptotermes secundus. Lineage (NCBI taxonomy): Eukaryota > Metazoa > Arthropoda > Insecta > Blattodea > Kalotermitidae > Cryptotermes > Cryptotermes secundus. Next base: position 310,154 of record NW_019718620.1, on the reverse strand, counting down.
GGATAATTGAGAATCTTTTTCAAGGAAATAGCGCCTCCGGTCTAGAAACCCGAAAGTAACGGCCGTGGGGATTCGTTGCGCTGACTACGGGACACTCTCTATCCGCTAAGTTGGCACTAACTTCGTCGACAAGCGGCGATCGCTCGGTCGGTATAGTTCGCTTGCCGACTCAAGCCATGGAGTTCTTTTTGTTTATTAATAAGACTAGAAAGATGTAGGCCTATCCCAGCCATGTTACACCAAGAACGACCAACACGTAGAACGGCGTCATTTACCTGCAGGTTCCGTGTCAATGCAAAGAATGCTTATACGTTGTCCGGAGACCAGTTATCTTCAATAAGATTTCTTTCCCACAGCCCGCCGGAGGACCCAGGGGAAGGAGGATGTGCGGACAGCCGGAATGCTCTAGCGAAGATGACTCGGACCGTTCCACCGGACAATGAACACGATAATACTTGCTCCACAACTGATGTATTCCTACTGGAGAACACCTGTACAGTGGACCAACGTCCTGCGGAGAACGTACATGGACATTCCAGACAAGCCAAACGGTATGCAAATGCCTCTCCTAGAAGACTTTTGGCTGCTCGTTCAACGGACCCGACTGCAGCAGTCGTTAAGATACAGGCTCCTCGGCATCAGGTTAAGTACAGGTCACTGAAAAGACGAGAAGTTCCTGACGTAGAACTGGCAGTAACTTCTCAGCAACAAGGCATAACAACACGAACTCTGTTATCTGTGGAGAGTGCTGCCAGAATTGCCTCAGAGCGAACTGATACTGTCAGGAGAGCTCTGTCCATGGAACATGATGAACCCAAGGAAACGGCTAAGAAGTTACTTTCCCGCCGAATACCAGAGTTGGAAGCATCGCGAAGGATGTTAGCAGAAAGACAGTATCCTAGCAGAACCGTTCCTGACTCAAGGGCCTTAGTCGAAAGAGACATTTCTAGGAGACAGTCAAGGGAAAGGCAAGCTTCGAGACGTACAATGGAACGTGGAATGTTTCAAATTGATGGATCCAGGAGATTCACATTTGAAAGACAGTCTTTTCGCAAACTTTCTGCCGACCGTAGAGTGTCTGAGTCCGATGTTTCTACAAGAACGTCAACTGAGAGAAAATCTTCCCTGAGAACTTCAACGGATCATAGGATGTTCGAGCCTGATGCAGCCAGAAGATCGTCTGTCGCAAGGCAATCTGAACGGAGGATGTCAACTGAACGCAGAATTAGCGAGCCTGCTGCATCTAGGTTATCAGAAAAAAGAGAGTCTTCACGAAGACTGTTAACAGATCGTAGGATGCTCGAATACAGTCCTTACAGGAGAATGTCTATTGAAAGGCAATCTTCTCGAAGCCTAGTATCAGATAGAATTTCTAAAATTCGATTTGAGTCTATGGCATCTTCTGAAAGGAGCTTCTCTGGCACTAGATCCTCACGCAGTCCCACAACCGACATCCGTCAAGATGGTTCTAGAAAAACTCGTTTGGGAATAAGGACATTATCGGAAGAAATACAGGGAAGCCGAGTTTCAAAAGAACGTTTGTATCCTGAACGACGATCAATTTCAAGGGCAGTGCAGCCAGAAGAGCGAAGACATTATGCAGAGAAGTCGTTTTCTAGAAGAAATTCCCTTGATGAAGCTCGAAGGTCTAATGAACAACATTTGAAAAGAAGCCTCTCCGAAGCAAGAATTAAATCCGAAAGAATAAATATCATCCGAGGGATAACCAGGAACATAAATTCCCACATTCCTTCCGACCACCGTGATTCTAGAACGTTTCCATCTACCGGCATAGCTATCAGAAGTTCAAGTACTGGCAGGGGATCTGACGAACGCCGAAATGTGAGAATGTCTCATGAGGGATTATTTCGCTTAACTTCTCCAGTTCGCCATCTATCATTGTCTTCCGAACAAAACAAAAATCAGAGGCAGTTTTCTGAATCTATTTCTAAAATATCTGCGGGTCGTCGAAATATAAGAATATCCAACGACAGACTGTCCCCCGAAATTTCATCAGATCTCATTGAAACTTTTAGGATTTCGGATGAACGACTTTCTACAGTTTCTAGCATCAAATTACTACCAAATAGAAACTCGATCAATTGCGTTGATGTATACAGAATTGCTGACAATCGAAGAATTAGTGCAACTTCAAATGAGATAATTTCATCGCCTAGATTATCAGCTACCCGGAGAACATCTGAAGAACACCGCAGTCTCACATTGCATCATGAAATGGCTCTTTTCCGTTTATCTCGAAGACATGTTCCTCTTGAAGAAAGGAGGAATATGAAATTTAATCATGAAAGACGATCCATTTCGTCGGAATGGTATAGTCGTCGTGCTTCAGATAGGAAAACAGAGAAACGGCGATTTTCTTCCGATAGATCAGCACCGTTTAGAATCTCAAAGGAAAGAAGCTCTTCAAAAACGTCAACTTCCACAGATCGCCCACTCACAACATCTAGGAAAATACTGTATGCGAATCCCTTAGGTGGGCGAACAGTTCAAGATGAATACAGGCGATTGCCTGAACACCATGCTTCAAGACGAATTGTTACCCGCAGCATAAGTGACGAACATCGATCTTCAGGGATTTCTCTTTCTAGGAATAACCACGCCGCTGAGTCTGAAACAACACGTAGTCTGGGCAGAAATTCAGTAGAAAAAAAATCCAAAGCAACGATCGCTGAACGTTTAAACAAACTCGGTGATTCACGGAGGATTTCTGCTAGACAACTAATATCCGAACAGAAATTTAGGTTTACTGAAAGGTCTACGATGTCTGCTGGTATTTCAGTATCTGCAACGAATTATAGGAGGGTTTCTGCCGAACGACTGGTACTGGAAAGAAATTCCAGGAGATGGTCTGAACGTCTGGCATCTGTCAGGTATTCCAGGATATCTGCTGAACGATTGACACCCGAAAGAAATACTGGAAGATCGCCTGAACGTCTAGCATCTGTCAGGGATTCCAGGATATCTGTTGAACGATTGACACCCGAAAGGAATACTGGAAGATCGCCTGAACGTCTGGCATCTGTCAGGGATTCCAGGATTTCTGCTGAAAGATTGGCACCTGAAAGGAATACTGGAAGATCGCCTGAACGTCTGACATCTGTCAGGGATTCCAGGATATCTGCTGAAAGATTGGCACCCGAAAGGAATACTAGAAGATCGCCTCAACGTATGGCATCTGTCAGGGATTCCAGGATATCTGTTGAACGATTGACACCTGAGAGGAATACTAGAAGATCGCCTGAACGTCTAGCATCTGTCAGGGATTCCAGGATATCTGTTGAACGATTGACACCTGAGAGGAATACTAGAAGATCGCCTGAACGTCTAGCATCTGTCAGGGATTCCAGGATATCTGTTGAACGATTGACACCTGAGAGGAATACTAGAAGATCGCCTGAACGTCTGACATCTGTCAGGGATTCCAGGATATATGCTGAAAGATTGACATCCGAAAGGAATGCTAGAAGGTCGCCTGAACGTCTGGCATCTGTTAGGGATCCCAGGATATCTGCTGAACGATTGACACCCGAAAGGAATACTAGAAGATCGCCTGAACATCTGGCATCTGTCAGGTATTCCAGGATATCTGCTGAAAGATTGACACCCGAAAGGAATACTAGAAGGTCGCCTGAACGTCTGGCATCTGTTAGGGATCCCAGGATATCTGCTGAACGATTGACACCTGAAAGGAATACTAGAAGATCGCCTGAAAGTCCGACTTCTGTCAGACATTACAAGAAGTTTTCTGCTGAACGACTTACATCCAAAAGGCAGTCCAGGAGGTCTACTGAAGTTACATCGTCTGTCAGGGATTTAACAAGGAATTCTCCTGAACAGATGGTATCCGCAAGAGATTCCAGGAGGTATGCTGAACGTTTGGCATTAGTCACAAATATCAGAACCGTGTCTGTCAACCGAATGGCATTTGGGGAGAATTCTCGACGGTCTGTTGAACGTTCAGTTTCATTAAGGAACTCTAGGCAAATTTCAACCAGATCTTCCAGATCTGCTGACCCAACTGTAACAGTTTTGGGAACAAGGAGTTCTGCAGAACGATCGGTTTCTGAGAGGGATTCAAGACGCTCAGCTGAACGTCTAGCACCAGTTACTATTTCTAGGGTTTATACCGAAAGAGTAGCATTTGTCAGGCGCTCAGTTGGCAGTTGGGCACTTGGAAGAGATTTCAGACGCGGTTCTACTGTACCACTGGCATTTGAAGTGGATATTAGACGATCAGTTGAACGTTTGGCAAATAACATAAATTCCAGGACTTCCGCTCAACTAGTGTCTCAAATGGAGTCCAGAAAATCAGTCAACTATTCATCTTCTCTCAGGAAACCAGATAGTTTAACTTCTGCAAGGAAATTCAGAACTTCTGTTGAGCGAATGTCATTTGTAAAAATGGTCAATGGAAGGAGATCTGTTTTGAAACAATATTCAACTGACCGCTTTGCAACCAAAAAACTGACAGCCAGGGCATCTAACAGAGCTGTCTTCTCTGAACGCCTTGTGTCACAGCCTGAACAGGTCTCTATCATTCGCTTTACTTTGAAGGCTCCAGAACATTACAGTACCAACAGGATGACAAATGTTAGAAACACAAAACTGTCTTATGGACATATCTCAAATAATCAAGATCTGTACCAGAGTTTTGGGCTTTCTGAGAGACGATTTATTACTATGGATAATACAACACTGAAGACTGAATCATTATTAAGTATTGGTTTGCCACTGGGAACAATACAGAAATCTATTTTAAATTTTATGCCTGCTCAATATTCAAGCTGGACTGACAAGATCACTGAATATGTAAGATGTGCACTGGCCACTCTGACTTTATTTTGGCCAGCATTAACAATTTGGAAGGGAAATGCTTTGGAATATCTTACAAGCTTAGATGTGATACTGGGATTCTCAACTAAAATGGATCGTTTCAACAGTTTCTTTGCTGACAAGGTAGAGTTTTGCAATGTTTCATTTATTATATTTTGATTTACTATAAACATCTAAGCACAACATATTTAAGGTGTACATGGGGTTTGAATGTAAACTTCCATGCATTCTTACGCTAGTGGAGATCAGTGGTCAATTTCATCTTTCAGGAGCACTACCATTTGCTTCTCTACATTTCTTATTGCATCATACTAAAATCTTCATAGCTCTTGCAAAGTATCTTACTAAGATTTAAATAATCTATAAATTTCATTAAAGTTAAATTACAAATAATTAACCATACCCACAAGACTGTAATATAAAGAATTAAATGCCATAATTGATTTTTACATTTCTATCATTCATTCATCCATAAAACAGCAAATTGTTGCAGCAGACTGATGTGTCAAGAAATGATAAAAAGAAGGTAAAGCTACCCCTGTAACAGGCCATGCAGGGTTGTCAGAGAATGAGGCTCCCACATTTTCTAGACAGTCAGTTCAGAGATGGAGGTGAGGTTGCCAGCCATATGCGCCGGCTACCCTTTACTCCCAGGAAAATTCCTGGTACCTATTTCTGCTACTCATTATTGAGTCAACCCCAGGGCTATAGTGCAGCTGGAAGGATTAGGTCAATTGAAAAATCCCATGACCTTCTGGCTTGTAGCATAGTGCCTCAAGAAAATTTAATTTGCTGATCCTGTGGAACACAAAAGATGGCCAGAGTAGAAGTAGCTGATGTACCTAAGCAAGAAATCTTATTTGTATTTGTATTGCTGAAGGAGTTGAAGGCATAGATTCTCTAAGGTTATAAATGCTAATTATCACATTATGCTCACAATTTAACACATTTTAGATTCCTATTGTATTTTTGAAAGTTAAATATATATCACTGATAGCTAATTCAGTTATGTTCTAAACTTCCAGCCAACCTCCAACTGTGCTTTTGTACCTGATGACCTGGCCCTCATTGGCTCCACCAAACCAGCTCCTGCAGTCATGAGGTAAATATTAGCATTCTGTGCTGTCTGAGCATTGCATGGTAATATTATTAGACACAATTCCCTTAAGATGAAAAAGCAAATAAAGTGAATTCAAAGTCCATAGCAAAAATCTGGAATTTCAGTATACACAGAGGGGCCCAAAAAATGTACTCACTCTTTTTTGGAACAAAATGACATGTAGTTACAATTCTTGCGCAGAGAGAGAGAGACATTGTAGGTGTTCGAAGGGACCACCATCAGCGGCTAAACAGTGTCGATGCCGCCACTGCTGAGCAAACTATGGTTGTCAGTGTGTCTGGTGTGATGGCTGCACACGACGCTTCGATGGTTTCTCGTAGCGCGTTCAGTGTAGCTAGCTTTTGTCGATAAACTTCAACCAAGGTTCGCTATAGGTAGAAGTCGAGAGGTGTTAGGTCTGGAGACCATCGTGGGTACTCAGTAGCACCTTTTCGACCTATCCATCGTCCAGGTAGAGTGTCATCCAAGTATGTCCTGACATTTCAATGGCAGTGAGGTGGAGCACCATCTTGTTGTAGGTACAATCTCTCATCTCCAAACAGCTCTCAAATGGCAGGGAAAATCGATGTCTGAAGCATATCGAGATACACCTGACCAGTCACAGTACCTTCAAAGAAGAAAGGACCAATCAAACCGCACGATGACAGACCACACCACACCCGGTAGATTCACTTCCTTGCCCACGGGAATGTGTGGATTTACAGCAGCTGTTGGTGGCTGAGTTCCAAACTCATTCTGCCATTGTCGTTGTACCTCTTTAATGTTGTCGTACTTCCAGTACCACTTCGATACAGCCTTGCGTTGCTCAAAGAACAATCTTTCAGCCATTGTTGCTGTCTTCTGCTTGCATCGTGCATGCGGCACGACACTCACATGACTCATGTGACTTTTGCCATCTGTTGAGAAAACATTACACTACACTACACTACCGCACCACGATGATGGTGCGGTNTTCCAGTACCACTTCGATACAGCCTTGCGTTGCTCAAAGAACAATCTTTCAGCCATTGTTGCTGTCTTCTGCTTGCATCGTGCATGCGGCACGACACTCACATGACTTTTGCCATCTGTTGAGAAAACATTACACTACACTACACTACCGCACAAGAATTGTAACTACATGTCATTTTGTTCTAAAGATATTGACTATCAAAGAGTGAGTACATTTTTTGGACCCCCTGGTATATGGCTTACCTAACACTACTTCTACATTTATTAATTTTATCAGATCATGTATAATCACAAACTATCCATCAATGTTGATATCTGACAACTTATTGATTTTATTAATGTCCTGTTCAATGATGCTTTCAATAGATCAAATTTAATACTATTAAAACATAAAAATATTAGTGAATTACTAACTGAAAAGGACTTGGAAGGAAGTAGTTGTGGTCTAATTTCATATCTTATCCCAACGTTTATCTGAAGAAACTGAGGAATATCATAACAATTCATAACACACAGTGTCTGGGCCAAGATTTGAATCCCAAACCCTCAGAATACAAAGCAAGAGGGTTACATACTAAAATACAGCATTCTGCAGTAACAGTATCAAGAAGTGAAAAAAAAAATAAAATATTTTTTCTCTGTACAAGGAGAACAAAGTGAACCCCACAGGGTAAGGCAATGTCTGTCTGTCCATACATTTCACATTCAAAAGTACTAAACAAATTTAAAAGGAGTTTGGTATTAGGGATATATGGCAAATGTTCCAACAAATTTAATTCTGGTCCTTATCAATCCAATGTAACATATTTTAAATGAAACTCAGCTCAAACTTTATCAAATTTACCAAAGATGACTTATTCCAAACAAAGTGGAACGTGACATAAAATATATTTCTCATAAGGATCTGAAACTTACATTTCTATTTTTTTTTTCCATATGGTGAATGCTTTGTGAAACACAACGAAACATATTTTCTGACACTATGCAATGACATGTATAATGTGATTTGCTTTGTTATAATAATATTTATACCCACCATATTTTGTTTGCAATAAATCATACTGAGTGAGCTGGTTCATGCATTAATGCAACTGACTTGTATTCAGTGGGTATCTGGTTGAAATCCCTGCTAAGGCACTGACTATTCTGACTGAGGATTCTGATGTTTTAAGTGAGTCCCCATAAGCAAATTGCAGAAGAGTATCTCAAATTAGGTAGAATATCAAGGATAACGAAGAGTTCTAGCTGCTGTGATAGAACACTACATAGACCACTGAAAGTCAACGGACATTTCAGTGGAACATATCGCCTCCATCTTCAGGGTTGAACAGTAAGCCAAGCAAGAAACCGGCATAAAACAGGCAGACTGTTCATCTGAAGTATCAGGTGACTTTCAACAGACTACGTGGCACTATAGCCAAGAAGGCATAACCATGCTGTGAGAGACACAGATCCTATAAGTTTGATGAACTGTTCAAAATTGCAAAGCTGCAAAGAATGAATTAAAAAAATATATTTCTTCCACTTCATAATTCGTGTTAGAAACAGCTATGTTACAATTTAGCCAGGGTTTTTCATAATTCATTACAGGGAGAAAGGTGGACTACTCGCTACTCTGATTGGTGGAGGTGTCAGCGCAGCAGTCATGATACTGTCAACAAAGCCTAAATGAAGGCCAAAACCTAACAGATCTGTTCACCCCTGTGTCTCCATACAGTACACTGCAACTTATATAGGTGTTTCAGTAGTGTAATCCAGCAAAATATTAGATAATATGTAGAAATATTTAAACACATTTCAGTCATTCTTAAACAGCCAAATTCTTCAATCCTTTATAAGCAATTATATGTAGTTCTGATTTGATATTCACTCTAACTGTTCAACAAGAGACTTATTATCTACAAATGCAAGTTTCTACAGGAATATTTGAAATATTGCATAAGCCAGTATAATTTCACAGAGATGATGGATCATTTTTAATTTATTTAATTTATTTTAATCATAAGACTGATCTTAATGTTCATGTTAAAGCATTTACAACTCTTGGATTAGGCATGATCTATAAAAGAAAATGTTTTTAAGACACTTCAGCACTTTGCACATATGACAAATGTGTTCATAAATGTTTTAACAAGTTTGCACAAACATTTATATGCACAAATACTTTTATGTTTTCTCATATACCTCCATCTCTGTAGAATAATCCTTACTGTTTAAGGCCACTTAAACTTACTGTTTACTAACCAAGAGGTTAACATTAACAGTGAATCATATTAACAGGGATTAAAATTTATCGGCATGCAAAACATTAAAATGCAAACTCTTTATATTAATTCTTATGATCCAAGCTTTCAAGAAATTGCCCTTTCTAAGGGACACAAGGATCCAGGCAACTATTAAATAATTTTCTATAATACTGTGCCAAATTTTAGAGTACTCAGGAACTATTAATTTATGCATAGCTGTTTAAGAAGTGGATTCTGAAGGGTTCAATGATGGTGTATAGCATTCAGGATTATTGGATTTTTGGGCTCTGTCCACTTTCCAGTATTCTGATATACACTGTTTTGGAAACTGGAACTGTTTCCATCCTCAGGTGAGGGGATGGTAAACACCTACTATGTTGGGTCAATTAGAAAATGCTAACCTCAACTGTCCAGCACTTGTGGTTAGCTCTTTCTAACATACCCAACAGAGTAGGTGTCTCCCATCCCCTCACCTGTGGATAGAAACAGGTCCAGTTTCCAGAACATTGTGGATATTAGAATACCAGGCACTGAATAAAGTCCAAAAACCCATTAATCCCATGCTTAAATAGCATAGTGCCCAAAGAATGAATTTCAGAAAAATGATTCACTTACTTCGTACCAGTGTTAGTAAATTAACCTCAAAACTCTATATCTCTCTTTTTTTTTTTCTTTTCTTTTTCTTCCTTTTTTTTTTTTTTAATTCCGATTGACTACACAAATTAATTTCTAAACTGATTTCATAAAATATTCAGATTACTGCTATATATGGTCTGGACACTACTTTCTCTGTAGCTTACATTTGCTTGCAAGAAAATTACAAAGGTGATCAGAACTTCAAGGTCTATGGTCTATGTTCCAAGCCAAATATAAAACCTTTAAAAATCAAACAAATATTTTTATAACAACAAAATATTAGTAACTGGTTTATGAACATCAATTAAGAAAGCGGATATTTAAACACATATGTTTCCAAGACACAAATTAATGAATAAGAGTAACGCTCTAAATCTTAAGAATACGTATTAATCTAATCATGTCAGGAAACTTAAAATATTTTATTTTCTGAATACTGAAATTAAAAAATATTAAACTGTCCTGTGATATATATGTTTGCTTACATGTACAGTGTAATGTAAACATTTATGTGGATATTCTCCTTGTAGTTGCATTGTTAGAATATTAAAGTGCAGCATCAAAAAATCCATTTGTTGTTTAATATGAAACTGTCCATAGCCCTACATACACACATTTGACACAAACAAACAAATAACATAACCACATAAGTAAAGCTGGTACAGAACTGTGGATAAGTGGCTTCTTTGGGGGGGGGAGGATGATCAGTCCGAGCAATGTGTCTTGGTGGGTCAGTGTATGAGAACATGAAGGAGAGGAGAAGGAAAATATAAGTACAAATTTGTGTAAGATAGGTCATCTAAATCTATTATTGCAATGAACCTGAATACCTAGTGTCATATTTTCACTACGCAATCATTGTGTATTACCATATTTCAGATGTCAGTTAAGAATTATTAACATTTTTAAATCTATTTTCACCAATTGTCTTACAGGATTTGTGGTTCTCACAGCAGTATAAAAATGATTATCTTCTGGGATGTGACACTGTGTACTTTGGTACTAAAGTTTTGGAGGAACCTTATGCCTCCATTTTCAAGACAGAAGATACCCACCCGCAAAGCAGTTGCAATGACTGTAAAATCATGAACTTTCCCCCAAGCTCTTACATCATACACAGGTTAATGTCACAGATAGGCTACAGACATGACATTATGACAAGCTGTAATATTCATGTACTGTTTTAGTGAACAACTAACAAGGTGAACTTCACTTTGCAGCCCTTGTATCTACAAAAGTTAGAGAGATATTCTTCTCAAAATCTTTCTGAAATATGTCCCTCACAACATAACACATTATGAACATGTATTCCCATAGCAAATAATAGGAATCTCAGGAGGTAATCACATTTTGCCCTTCATAATTATTTGCCGATTTTTGCCATTGGATATGGTGATGTACAGTATCAGATGGCTTACATCTGTGTACAAATTATGTCATCTAAAAACTAATCATGAGAAAGACCATTCAGTTATGGACAGTGATCATCAGGAAACACAGGGCATATGCATCCCATTAAATGTTAAAAGAACAGTCATATAAAGATGTCAGAAATATAACAAGCTTGATGTTCTGCGGGTAGAGTGAACTGTATTGTGGCACAAGATATGACAAAATGGATGAAGGTGATTATTTTCAAGGCCGCATGGACAGAAGGTTTGGTTGGGGTAGCAAACTGTAAATGTCAAATGAGTGAAAAATAAGGAATCTATCTTCTCTGAAGACATCAGAGAGGAATGCAAAATCTGCTTCAAGGCATTACCCTTACATAAACCCTGAGACACTAAGGAAAGCTATGACAGACATTAGGAAGGACAGCCAATTCAGAAGAACTATCAAAATTTTGGATAAGTTAGAGTTTGGTTTCAACAATTTCAATCCTGGCCTTATTTTACAAAGAAATTATCTTCTTTTGTTTGTTTTCTGAGATGGAGAACCACAAATAGGTGCATTCCAATAAAGATGTGGTAGAAAATTCATTCTCTACAAATTAATAAATATCAAATACACCACATATATGAGAGTATACACCTGATGATGGCCATTTACGGCTGAAACATGTAGTGTAGAAGAAAGGAAGACAAAAGAACTACAATAAATTGTTGCACTTAGGATGGAGTTTGTGTCATATACTCCAGAAGCATAAGTGGTTGGTTGGTCTGAACATGAAATGTTATTGATTTTTTATCTGTTCAACATGTTGACAGCTACAGATAACAGCTGCAGATGAGATGAATTTTAACCCATTGATTAAGCAACCACTGTGCTAACCTGGTAAGCAGGTTTGGGTTACATCTTGGAACAAGCTCATTAGAAAAGAAATAAATGCAGAAGAGCTGGTTACTTAGAGAAGGTAAAAGCTGATAATGATATGGCACAGTACTGTGTTTGACTGAAGAGTCCTTCAGTAATTGCTGCTAGAAGATGATTAGGGTTGTGACATGGCAAAAGAGTTTCACGGGAGCCACGAAGACTGGGGGAAGGGCAATGGCATGAGACTTCTGGAGACTGAAAAGAGGCAAAAAAGTGGAATCATAGCTTGACTTATGTAGCAGCTTTAGAGCTATGTCATTTTGGAATGAGCAGAGACAGTGAACAGGATCTTGACGCCGGCAAAAACATTTAGTTGAGTACCTTGTTAAAACAAAAGTAAGAGGTGTTCTTACAAGAAGGTGACAAAAGATTTCCAAAATTCTGGGAGAGCAATGGATGGCACCACAAATCATGGGGTGAAAGGAAACACTCTTTTTACTTTAAAGAAAATTTATTATGACTAAGAAAATGCCCCATTTATAATATCTTTCGGCTTCATTCTGAACACAGGGGCCTACTTAACATGCTGAGGAAGCTTACAAAAGTTTCAATTATTTAAAGTGCCACATATTTTACAACTGATCTTACAATGTACATACATATATACATATATATATTTTATAATAAAATAAATCATGGTTGACATGCTTATTAGTTATCAAAATATTTCTTCTCAGGAAGCACATCTGTTTTGAGAATAGCCTTGTTATACTGTTTCTATCTTGCAATTTAGTCACTTCCAACTTCAATATTTAATATTTGTTATTCCAAAATCTTTCATCACAAATAATAAATAACTGTATATACCTGTAGGTACTAATAATCATATATTACTGATTTATCTTTCCATTACATAAACATGAAATTAGCATCACTGACCACTCAGCAACCACACAAACTAAGCTTTCCAAAAAAAAAAAAACTGCAAGTCAACCACAAAAGGAAATTCCTCCATTTCTGTCTGATGGGCAGAGGTCAGTACAGCCAACATACTGGTGAAATTACAATTATACTTTTGAATGTCTGATTTGGTTTGCTACAGTGATGACTACAAACAGTACTATCTTCTAAGATGTAACACCATGTAGTCTGGTAGTAGTTTACTAATGTTTCAGAACAGCATACCACCGCCATCTTCAGGATCTAAGTGTAAATGCCACCTGCTTCTTGCTGGCTGCTTGCTTCATTTATACTTAAATCCTGAAGATGGAGGCAGAATGTTCCTCTGAAACACATATGAACTTCCACTCGACTACATGGCATTATATACTAAAAGACAGCGATCCTTCAACACTTTCACAGTTCTCAGCTTCAAAGTTCAAATTGAATTTGCTCCAGTCATAGTAGCAAACAAATGCAAGTGAGAATTTGAGAATTAGCTCAAAGGTAATGTGACTAGAGAGTATACTTACATGAGAAAATAGAGGAAAATATGTCAAGTTTACACCAAGGTATGCTGACAGCAGCAAAAATAAAAAATAAAGTATTTTCAATCTACATTTTTAAGGCCAGACATTCTACTGTTCTGTAAGTGTGCAAGAACTTGTGCAGACTGCCACTACTTTGTTTGGATATTTTAGAGGAAAACCACTGATTCGCAAATTACATAACAATTTTAATTCGTTACACAGGTTATAGAATTCTGAATGAGATCACAATATACTCTATTACTTCAAATATAAGACCCCCTTGAATTAAGACACATCCGGTTCTTAAATGTTGGTTTTGGGGGACAAAAATTAGAAAGATGCACATTCCTCAAATTTAAGATGGCACCTCAATTTTCCAATGGGAAAAATGTACATCTTATATTTGATGTAATATGGCAATAATGGATGATGATTACAATCTATCTGAAGGTACTATCCAGGCAACCCCCCCCCCCCAAGACAGAAAAACCACAGATCATTTCACTTGAGACAACCAATAGCCTAGCAAACATCTTAGAATTACTGGGGTTTTGGACTTTGTCCATCACCCAGTACACTAGAAACGAGAAAACACGTTTCAAAAACTAAATCTGTTTCTGTCCTCAGGTGAGTAGGGGGGGTGGGGGAACACATACTTATTTCGGTCCCTTAGGAATTAATCTCAATCCAGTGATTGACAGAATCAGATCCAGTTTCTGAAACAGTTTTTTCTAGTTTCCATAATACTAGATGATTGACAAAGTCCAAAACCCCAGTAATTCTGAGTGTTATACACCATCATCAGAACCCTTCAGAATCTATTGGGAACATCTTGCATAAAAGTCAAGGGTGTACCTACTTACCAACATGTCTGGTACTGTACAGACATGTTCTTTTACACATATAAAGATGGTCATTAATTGTTCTATCTGAAATGATAATGTATGTTTAGAATCTCACTGAAACTTAACTTCCCTACCCTGTTATCAGTGAAATTCCAGGTCACAGATGAAGCCTCAAACTTGAAAGATTGAGACTGTAATAACATGCTGCCTGGTCAGAGCTATCATACACTCAGGGGCTAAACATGGAGCAATGGTGGAATGACAAATGGCAGAGGAAAACTACAGAAACTCAGATAAAAACCTGTTCTAGCCCCACTCCATTCACCATGAATCTCATACAAAGTCCTCTGAATCCATTCAATAAAATTCCAAATTTGAGTTCACAAAAGTGATAAGTTTTCTGATAACTACACCATGATGGTCTGTGGGTAGCCTATGATCTTGTACCAGTCACCAAATTAAAAAATCTCAGTCATATTTGGATCACACTATGAGACATGTCATAATTAAGTAAAAATAAATAAGCACATAAAAACCCCTGCATTCTGTATAGAGAATGGAGTAGGCAAAGAAAATGCTCTGCTCCAGATATCCAAGGGTTGAATAAAAACTAGTGGCAACACTGCTGTAACATGAAAGATGTGCGTCAGGTGGCACTAGTGCCATCTGTATCTGATGGCAGAATTCAGTTGAAGTAGTGCAGTGAGTGACTCTGGTTGTGTTTCACTGAGTTGCATTGTGCATCATCTTGAAGTGCAGGAGCCCAGTTCAAGCACCCTAACAACATGTTTACAAAACAAAAACAATGATCCTGAATAAAAATTGAAGTTGCACGAGGTTGTAGTTCACAAAACTGTTATCAGGGACTGCGAGAAGCATGTGGTGATGCTGCTTTGCCATATTGCACAGTGGCATGATGGGTGAAATCGTTCCGTGAAGGGAGGGATGCTGTTCAGGATGACCCCATGTTGACAACCACACAATTCTTGCTTCTTTGCTGGATGTCGACCATCGATGGGGTGCGCTGGAGTTAGCTGCTGAGGTAGGCGAATGTCACAAAACTGTGCTCCACATTCTGCATGATATTCTTGAATATCGCAAAATTGCAGGGCGTTGGGTACCCCATACAATGTCAAAGGTGCAACAATGGCAACGTTATGCAATTGCACAGGACTTGTTGAACCAGTACCAGAGGGAAGGTGACGACTTCCTTGGAAAGATTGTCACTCTGGACGAAACTTGGGCTCACTCATACGAACCGCACTTGAAGTGACAATCAAATGAATGGAGGCATCCTGGCTCTTCTTCTCCAAAGAAAGTGCGCCCTACACAGAGTAATGTGAAGGTGATGTTCATCATGGCATATGACATTGATGGAGTGATACTGCACCACACTGTACCTCAACGACAGACAGTAAATGCTGCCTACTACTGCAATTTCCTGCATAATCATCATCGTCCAGCACTCAGGAGAAAGAGAAGCGATGATACTCATTGGCAACGAACCACATCATCCTTCACGATAATGCGAGGGCTCATACTGCTGACGCTGTCAAGGATCTCCTTCACCACTAGCGATGGGAGATACTGCAACATCTGCCATACTCACCCGATATGAGTCCGTGCAATTATGATCGCTTTGCAAAGTGAAAGAACCACTGCAAGGGACATGTTACAACACAAGAGAGATTATTCGTGTTGTAGGGCATTCACTGCTGGACATCCACAGAAGTGGACACGCTGATGGTGTACGACACCTTCCACAAATTTGGCAGAAGGTGGTACACATGGAGGGTGATTATATTGAAGGAGTGTAAGTGTGTTTACCTCAGGTAATATAGTAATTTCAGAACTACAGAGGTGTTGCCACTACTTTTTATCCGACCTATATATTAAACTCAAAGAATTTTGATATCATCAATTTTCTTAAAAGCACAGTAAATTCCGTTTAAGAAGCATCCATGTAGGATTCCACTCTACTAAATTAATTGCTTATGTGATACTAAAATGAGCCATCAATGAGACTATCTTTTCCTCTTAATACACTCATTAGGACTGATCATTTTAACCACACACACACACACACACACACACACACACACACACACACACATGAAACCAGTTTCACAATTAAGAAGTTCAACATATGACTTGTTTCAAACAGAGGAATTTCCGGTTATTGCTCCTCAGTATAACGATTTCCTTCATTGTATGATAATTTTTTCTTCTTCACTTTCAATAAATTCACTGTTAAAACATTCATCCAGAATTTTCTGTTTGGTATTCAACTGCATTATTCGTCTCAAGGAACTGTAAATCATGACCTCACTTGAGTACTTCAGAACTGTTTAAGCTTCTGAAAACTGGGCTGGACATCCTCATTCAACTGCTGAGGTTATGTTGTATGAAATAATATTTGGTAACATGTTTGTGAATGTTGGATAGAGACAGCTATGAGATTAAAAACAGTTACCACTAGTACTATCCTAGAATTCACTTGGCAAGGGTAAGGGACACTAGGAGCACTTCACTTAAGATACCAGATCCTCAGCCAATACAACTAAAATGGGTATGGTATATCTCAAATATGAGTGAGATGTGTTACAGCAAAAATTTAAAAGGGGGAGCTTTGATAAGATTCTAAAACTGTTATTGAAGTATTATTGCTGTTGAAGAGATGCTTGAGAAGACTATCAGGATGATTATATAATGAAATACCAACAACAGTCCATAAAAGTTCTAAAACTGAGGATGATGATGAAAACTGAAAACATATTATTTAAATTTTATCTAATTTTCCGTCTAACAGCAACATATTACAAATGATTTTAGCCAAGAATGTTAAACTGCTTATAGGGGTAGGTTACAAATATATCAATAAATTCTACAACTTCCTTTTGGTGCTGAATATTACAGGTACAGTGCAGGCACAGAGGTTTGAAGTTACGTCTAACAACTTTCAGGTACTGGACATAGAAATTCTAAATTAAGACTGACCACTATATTGTACAATTATTTGATTGTATGTTCTGCTAACCTGGTAACATCTCAAGAAATGCAGCCATGTAAGTCTTCCTGTAACTTGTTTTTTAACTGTACCTCACATTCATCTCAGCAGAAATGAACATTAAGTCAGGATTAATTTTCTCTGGAGTTTATACATCAGTCAATAAGCATGACAATGCGCAGCCTTAGTTTGTTAGCTTATCCTTTCTCTGCCCTCTTAATTTTAAGACTACATTAACCCAATGAATTTAAATTTGTATTATATGACATAACACAGACAACTGAAAAGCAACATGTTGAATGTGTTCTGACATACAAATTAAATAATATATCAAGTACATGTAGAAGGGATGCTGTTATTATTTTAAGTACCATTTAATTAACTGAACCTACCAACAAAATAACCATTTTTTTGAGCACATTTCATAAAAGGTAGAAGAACTGATTAAATCTGTGTTTAATCCACATAAAATCAGTAATCTCCAAAAATGGAGTTTGAGAAAATATTATAATGAAACATCTTGATAAAAACATGATAATCATCATATCATATCAAATCAAATCAATGAATATTTATGAATATCTGAGGCAAGTTTACCAAGTCTGTTTTGGTCAAAAATAAAGTTTAGAGAGTCTGGATCAGATATTTCTATAAATAATGAGCTGACAAACTGCACTGCAGCACATAGAGCCACTGCATATATCAAATTTATTTAATATACACCAGCACAATTATTAAGCACTTCACAGAACATGGGTCAAAACAACACAATTTTGAAGGTTATGTATGGAACTGAAGCTGCCAACTGCTGTATATGAAAGCCTTATTTCAGTTTCTTTAATGTACTTACACAAATACAGGAAAATGGATTCTCATTTATGTGCTGTTCATACTAAATGCATGTATGTTGTGCTGATAATATCAAAGATTCAATAGAGTTTTGAAGAATGTCCAATTCAAATAACAGCCACACTGACACTGAAATTTAAGTTATGACTGTTAGAGATCCTCCTTTCACTCTTCAGCACCTAACGAACTAGGCACTGGAGTTTAAGATTTTAATAGCAGGGATTTCAATGATACAGTCAATAAAATATCATTGCAGAGAATAACTCTGTAATCCTCTGTAATACTTATTTACCATGTCCGGTTTTCAGTCATTTCTTGCTCCCCTTGAGATGAAGCAAAAGCTTCACTGAGACTGCTTATGCCCGATGTTGAATTAAATGACACTGAACAATATTCTGAATAACATATCAGATAATTTTTCTCTCAAATGCAAAATGAATACCAGAACCTCTTCACAGAGCAAATTGGGTTTTAATGGACAATGGCACCTCTGTCTTCATATTTTAGATCCTATGGGCCTTAGACATGATTGCTTTGTAATAAAACCTTGAATGTGCTATGAGCTTTAAAAATATTATGCCACTGTGTTCAACATATTTCTAATCTTTGGTTTTATCTCCACAATTCCTGTGGAATATTAACAGCTGGCTGTGTTTAATGAAATGAACATATATATATGTTTCATCTATATGGGATTAAAACACTCCTTAACACTCTTCTGGTATGAACTGTGCTCCATCTTGAATGCAACCATCAAGTTCTGCTAAACTGTCTTTTTGAATCTGCAACATTCTCCTCAAATTATGTGTGATGCATAGGATATCTGATTAACATATTTCATGGGACTCAAAACATATGAAGAAAAGTCCATACACTGAAGGCAAAGCCACATATGTTGCTGTACATTATGCCACTAGAGATGACTAGAGAATGTAAAACCGTTATGCCAACAGTTCATTTTAGGCTTCAGTAAATCTGTACTACCCAACCATGGCAACTGTCAGTGTGCGAAGTATGTGAACTAATTCAAGGTATTGTGCAGAGATCAAATGGCCGACCCATAAAGTCAGTGTAACGTCATCACTCATATGTATTTCCCCTCTCTTGCTTGTAGTCAATGTGAGACCAGCTGGATCAAGTATCAGAGACCTTTAGATCCCTAGCCATTTAAAAATTAATTTAGCCAGGTAGTACTTCACTTAAAAAATGCCAGTATCTTCCCCGCATGGGCTGTCTCAATATCCAGATACACTGCTCACATTTGCCAACCAGCTTCTTGGAAGTATGCAGATTTGGTTGGCAACACTGCATACCAGCACTGTTCAGCTCATCGTATTCTCTGTCTGTTCATATGGCCCTCTTTGTACCCTGAATTAATATCACAAAAAGCATTTTTCTGGTTCCCTTAAATCATAAAATATTTCAAGCATTTCTACACAGAACATGCTTCATGTAATTATAAACTATGTTCTGACCAGACATGCTTATTTCTCTGGATAAAACATACCATGGATAATTCCCAAGTACTTGGTATGGGTGGAACGAAGTGGATTCAACTGAGGTTAGGGTACATGGGAATGGTTTTGGTTTGATACAACTACCCAGCCATCACCACCCACATTGTTCCTACGTTGCCGATTTATAATATCGAGCTGCCTTTTCAGGTTTCGGTGTAATGCCAACAAACTCTCCTGAAAAAGAAAAGAAACTATTAGTTTTAAATCTTTATCAAATATAACTGATATTTTTCTGTTTGAATTNGGGGGCAAAAAACATATTGAAGACTAATCCTGTGAATAAAGCACTCATATAGTTCATTAACATCTATACATACTGTCATGTATTAGTGAGCAGACACAGGATTTTGGCGGTAACTAAATTTACTGGACAGTTACAACTTGTAATGACAAATTACTGTAACAGTCTCATTAACTTAAGCTCTCTAGATCACAACAACAACATGCATAAACTCTTCTGTTTCTTCAATAGTCATTGCTAGGTAGAGGATATTAAGAATGCAACTTATGACTACTAACCAATGACTCCAACCTCCAACTGACTGATTTCTCCCATTGCTTCCCACTATACAGTCTCAGCACAGACTGCATTGAAAACACCACTTCCAACAGTTCCTCTACTGCTGCATGTTGATTTGTTGTTGCAAAAACGTGTTTACTGCACCACTGCCTAGCAATGGCAGCATCCTTCCACTATTCTGGCTTTTAGCCGTCATGTCACAATATACACAAACACATGCACAATTATACACACATACAAGTTCATGATCAAAACGTGGCTTCATAATTTATGTCAACAATTCTGAAAAAGTAAAGAATTTTATCCAAAAATCAGACTAGGCTCTATATAGGATGAAGTGATATGAAAATAATGCTTTTTCCTTTCTATTTATGAACTCAATCTTTGTCTCATATGGTATGCTGGTGCCTTAGTATCTTGTGTCACATGGTTGCATGGTGACAATGCACATCATGTGACATGGAGCAACAAGAGAGACTGATTCTCCCTGAATGTGCCAAATATGTCTCATCACTCCAGCAAACTCTGCATTTTATACCTGTTGTTATGCCTTTCAGTTTTCGGTTAAGACGTTTTTCATTCATGCCTGCTTTTACATGTAAAAAGTAAATTTTCTCCTGTGCTTAACAAATTAAGCAATATGCCATGAAGGCATATGGAGGAGTGGAGGTAGAGATCTATGTATTCTTGATAGCAGCACTAGTTGGAGGTAAGTGGTCATCTTCACTCCTTAGTCACTTTACACCTGCAGAAATAGACCAAGATATCCACTGGATAGGATGGGTAGGAACCAGAACTGGTCTGGACAACGTAAAGAGGAGAAAAATCTTGCCCCTACCAGGATTTGAACCCTGACCCATCAGATGTCCAGCCCATAGCCAGTCACTATACTGACAGAGCTATCCGGGTTCCTTTTGCTTTCGCATGTATTAATGCAAAACAAAAAATGTACAAGATTTATTATTTCTTGAGTTCATGGTAAAATAATTAAGATAATGAATTATGCAATAAAATATGGTACTTCTGACTGGCCTAACAGGGATTTCACACACCTTCTCATTTTCAAGTTTTCTGAGCTCCTCTTGGTGACGCTCAGAATCTTGCTGGTCCAGCTGACTCAAGCCTTCGGCTTCACTCAGTCTCTCTGCTAGCTGTGCCTTGTGGCGAGATAAGTACGCAATTTCTGTCTGTACCTTCAGGTAGTCTTGTGCTAGCTAAAAAAGTATCAAGTAAACCTACATAATATTTTTTGTGTTAACAATTACAAACATGATAAAGATAAAATGTAAAGTTGTTCCTGTACCCACTTAATTAAACACCATGCCATGAAGACATGTGACAGAGTGGAGGTACAGCTCCACTATTCTTGATCTTGACACTAGATGGAGTGGGTGGTCAATTTCACCACCCAGTCACTTTAACATCTTGGGAAAGAGCCCCTGGTACTCACTGGATAGGAGGCTGGGTGGGCCCCACAGCTGGTCTGGTTACTGTGAAGTAGAGGAAAATCCCTTGCCCTTGCTGGGAATCAAACGCTGGATGTCCAGCCTGTAGCCAGTCACTGTACTGACTGAGCTATCCCAGCTCCCATTACAGACATGATGGCCAAGCAGAACTTTGAGTTTATATGTGACATATGTAACAATGGATATCTCTGTATTAGTGGAAACTGTGCACACAAATGATTCATAAAGTTTATAATTATTAGTTTACAGTTACTGCATATAGACTTAAGTGCATAAAGAGAAGTAGGTATGTTAATTTACTCCCAGAACCTCTTGTGTTCAAACACTTCAGTAAAACAAATTAATTTTTAGATGAGATTTGGAAGTTAACACAGCAGTCTTCTATGTTATGACAACATGCAGTCTCATAGGAGGGTAACTACATAATAAAAAACAAAATTTTAGTTTATACAGTACACGTAGAAAAAAATTATCAAACAGTATCTCAAAAAGTACAACAAACGTCATTAACTCATGCCTGAGAACAGGGTGCTGAGGAGAATATTTGGACTAAAGAGTGACGAAGTGATGGGAGGTTGGAGAAAACTACCTAAAGAGGAGCTCCATAACTTGTTCCTTTTGTCAAGTATAATTAGAATGATCAAGTCAAAGAGGGTGGGATGGGCACGGCATGTACGACAAATGGGGAAGGGAAGGAATGCATATATGATAGTGGTGGGAAGACCAAGACATAGGTGGATGGTATTATTAAAATGGATCTCAGAGAGATAGGATGGGATGGTATGGACTGGATTGACGTGGCTCAGGATAGGGACCAGTGGAGGGCTGTTGAGAACATGGTAATGAAACTTAGGGTTCCACAAAATTCTGGGAAGTTCTTGAATAGCTGCACAACTAGCAGTTTCTCAAGAAGGGCTCAGCTCCATGAAGCTACCTAGTTTTTTTATTGCTAGTGGGGCAGAAGTAAGTCCCTTGTACTGTGGCCACTTCTGGCCTATTGTACCAGCCCCAGATGACTGGTGAGGGTGATTGTGGAGCAATTGGTGGAATGAAGATTGGTAGGGGAAACCAAAGTATTCAGAGAAAACCTGCCCCAGCGCCACTTTGTCCACCACAAATCCCACTTGACCAGACCCGGGATCGAACCCGGGCTGCCGCAGTGGGAAGCCAGTGACTAACTGCTTGAGCTAAGGAGCATCCCTTAGCTAGCTAGCTAGCTAGTTAGTTAGTTTGCAGGATTTGAAGTTCTGGCACCAGTGGTTATGAAGAGATATCTTCCGGGATATAATGCCTGCTTCACACTGATTTATTACTTGGCTTATTCTTTGACCCTGATGCTAGAGGTCATATGTTCGCCTGAAACATCGGTCAACTCTAAAAACGGATTACACAACATTACATCCCAGAGGACAGAACTCTTCCTAATTTGCCTGCACTGTTCTGAATGTACTCTAAAGTACAAATGAAATTAAGTTCAAAAAAATGGCACTGGTAACAAATGCCAAAATAAAATAGGAATACAATACACTGCCCACAGCAGAAAACTATATTTATCCTTACTGACCCAGAAGTCCTACCACAAGTGACAGCCATATTCTACAACATGTGAATTATATACCAGACTGAAGCACATTAGGAATCATTTACCTGTTTGTGCTGTTCAAAGATCTGCACAGACTGTTGGCACGAGGTGTTGGGAGTGATGGGAT
The DNA here is from genome assembly GCF_002891405.2 of Cryptotermes secundus. Taxonomy (NCBI): domain Eukaryota; kingdom Metazoa; phylum Arthropoda; class Insecta; order Blattodea; family Kalotermitidae; genus Cryptotermes; species Cryptotermes secundus. The sequence goes on along the minus strand of NW_019718620.1, from coordinate 286,712 downwards.
GAAGCTGTGGGTCCAGCATGAGGTAAACATTGTCCAGTTCTTCGTGGTGAGTGCTGCCGCCTATACAGACATACAACACAAATGCAGTCGGTACATTTTCATTGTGAAGGTTTAGTCTTCTGGGATATGACACTGTGATGTCTCAAAAGTGAACACCAAACATTTTGGAAAAAACATGATGCCTCGATCTTTGGAATCAAAATGATTATGATAAAGATGCATCTAGGTTATGCAGGCAGGATGATATGGAATGTGGTTACTCTGTGCTGGGGGATGGGAAGCGAGATGACTCTTCCACTGACTCTGCTTGCTTCTAACTGGTTGTTTGCTTGCATAACTCTTCAACCCTGGAGATTCTTCTGAGACTGAAGTGAAATTTTACCTCTTCTTAAAAATTAATTTCTTATGAATACATTCGAAAGCCTGACATAAAAATATTCCAAGTTGTTACAAGGGTGATGTTAGAAAGCTCAGTCACAATGTAATGCAATATACAACAGCACTGTATACTTACATCCATAAGGTCTACAATCCCACATTGTTTTACTATAATCCTTTATGCTGCTTTTATTTCAAGTAACCTAGGATATTCTTTCAAGTTTCCAAAAAGAAACACCTCACATATGTAAAGTCACCAACCAGTTACTTATGTTGCAGATTAACTGTTATACAAATGAACAAATCACAAATAAAGTGTCCAGAAAAATAAAATACTTCTAAGTAACATGAATTAAATCCCAGAGAAATTTCTGAACACCACTCTACATGTTACAACTCCTAAACGGCAAGTCTGTGATAAATATGATAGAGATTAAAAATGTTTTCATAAGCCAGCACAGTTTAGTATTTAATACACTATTATTTTGTCATCTGCACAACATTTATATACTGAATATCAGTGATAACTGTTTCATTTCTTAAAATCATGACATATTTTAATCAAGTACCGACCATCAACACCAGAAATATTTATGAATAAAAACAGATTAGTAAATATGCATTGTATTGGAAGTTTCATCCAAATTTCAGTGAGTTATTATGAATGTGGATTCAACTTCCAATGCAATGCAAATTCACAAATCTGTTCTAATTTGGAAAGATCACACCTGTTGATAGCCAGTATTTGATCAAAACATATTGTGATTTTAAGTAATAAAACAGTTACTTGGTTATCACTCATGCACACTACAAATGATGTCGACAGCAAATACGATAACAGTATATTCAAACACAGAAAGCTACTATGGCATCACTTGGGGTACAGGCTCCACACTATCAGAAATACCATTTCAAACCATGTCACACAGAAAGAAGGTAAAGCTATCCCTGTAACAGGCCGTCAAGGCCCACAGGGTTTTGAGGTGGGGCTCCTACATTTTCTCTAGATAATCGGCTCACAGATGGCGGCCACCCTTTACCACCAGGAAGATTCCTGGTACTCGTCTATGTTAGAGGTTGAGTTGAAACCAGGGCCATAGTGCAGCTGGAAGGATCAGGTAAATTGAAAAAAATCCAGCAAATCGGGACTCGAACCCACAACCTTCATGCTTGTGGCATAGTGCCTCAACCAGCTACACTACCACATGCCCTGACAAAAAGATGGAAGCCAACAAAAATGTTTACTTTTGGCCATGTCCTCCATATTGAGTTGGCAAAGTATTTAATTTGTAACATCAGCCATATTATAAAACTGTTTACAAAAAAACTTGTATTGTAAACAATGTGACATATACATACAATATAAGGAGACAGTTTACACTTGGAAGCATGTTTTGGGAAAGGATTCAGAATTCTGACAATTTTATTGAGGGCCATTAAAGAAATGTATGATGAAATTCTTTTGTCATATTTGACAAAACGTTATGTGATTAACAAGGAAAATTCTTAAGACACAGTATTAATATAAACATGGAAATATTAAAGAAGCTAAATAAAATGTCACTGTCTCTCCACACCACACTGCCATCTGCTAAACTCTCAATTACTGAACTCTCACAATCATCTTTCCACCTCATTTGATACAATATGACCTCTCCAGTTAATGAGAATTATTATACAACCTAAGAATCAATCTGTCACTTATCCGTAACAGCTTCTAAGAGNCCAAACATTTTTCTTTCTTGTAAGAAAAAAAAAAAAAAAAATCACATCCATATTATTTACCATGCATATAATTATTTATTTTCTTGTGTGGTCATTCATTAAGCCATAATCAAGTAAGATAAATATCAGACTGAAAAAGATGAAGACAGTATTCCCATCATTTGGCAGAAGAATAAACTGACAAAGGTACAAACATCTATCATATCAAAGGCAATTTTCTTGGATTGAAAGGTCTCCCAGTAAAATCTGATGAAAAGCTGTTTCACTATAACAATACTATCTGTGCAGGAAATAAATGAAAAGTGATATGTTTAGTGAATTATGTAATTTATTTCAAGTTTATAAGCTAACCTCACAGACGGAATTCCATTCAATGTATTTTATTAACATTTTCCATCCCTAGCACAGCAGAACAGCACAATTAAATGTCGTGTCATGGTATACACACTAAAACAAGGTGTAATGAGGGTATTCATATTAACCCTCTGAGGTACTAAATTAATCTACACAATATTTAAAGACTCATTTTCTACCACACAGAGAACACACTGCACCTCTAGTACAGAGACAAATCAGTGCTGTTTAGGGAAATAATTAAGGTTTATTCTAAGAATCATATGAAACTGACAAATACACTCCGCAAGAAAAGCTTAGTGTTTTTTTTTTATAAAGTAGGTGATACACAATATAACGACCACTTTGCTTTAAAGGGTTAGCTGGTATGATAGCTCAGGAAACAGAAAATTTAAATACCTTAATTGGCATAATGATGGATTAAATAAAGTTCCATGATACAGTTCAGGCCGTTTATGCAGTTAGAACCCTAAAACAAATCATAATCATGTCCCATGCAACTTCAATATTAATCCACCTAGTAATAAACTTTACGTTAAAAATCTTTGAATATAATAACAAGAAAAACGTTCCATCATATGACAAAACTTACATGTGCTACTGACAAGGAGCCAACTACACTGCACAACATTGCAACTATCACACATAATTATGTGTGAGGTCAAAGGTCAAAGCACCACCACCACAAGAAGAAGAAGAAGACAACACTGAGGGCAAGATACACAACGTGTGAAGCACTAGGAAGGAAGGCAGTGAACTGGCATGGGAACAGCCAACACAACCCCCCCCCCCCAAGCTGCTATATCAAGGATGGTGACTCACAACAACAGCAGATGCTAAAAATGGTTCCATACAACAAGGCAAGGCAAGGCAAGGCATGGCAAGGCAAGGCAAGGAAGTCCTCTGTCAGCAAAGTCTCTGTCCATGAATTGCCATTTTCTATCCCCCACCAGACCCAGCCAAGGAGCACATTTCTTATGGGAATACAGATAAAGCTTACTTCTACACAAAAATCTGTCACACTGGCTGTTAAGTGCCACATTTCCAAACCTCAAATTAGGATACTTTAAACTTAAGATGTTAAATCTGTCTTCTCACATACCATAAAAGAAACACATATGAGATTTGACAAATGAACAGTGTTAAAGGACTGAATTGTTTCCTTCTATGATTTTCTTATAATATACAGGCTAAATCAGTGTTTCCCAAGCCTTTTCAGCTCTGACCCTCATTCAATCACAAGAGCACCACTGATCCAAGCTAAAACTTCTGCACATGTCTAGCTTAAAGCAATGAATAAAGAGTGTAGCTAAAATATATGTATATTTCTAACTTAAAACAGAACAAAAAGCCTAGCTAAAACATCTGGACATTTCCAGCATAAAAAAACAGAATAAAAAATTACAATTCCCTGGAAAATTTCCTAAGGTTCCCAGAATTCTCGTTTGTGCTACATCACATGGGGATTCACTTGCCTAGTCAATGCAAGACTAAAGTATTACAGAAATGGCTTCTTTATTATATGATAGATACTCTGGTTGCAGGTGGAAGAGACAAGGAATTTCTTGACCAGTCACTATTAAGCCTTAAGTAAACCCCTGTATCATGATGTCCTCAAATTAGTTAATATTGCTGCAGCAAATACACAGGTCACTGAATAATGTCAGCTGTTATGATGATTACAAACAACAAACTTGGAAGGAAGCAGTCATAACATATTTTGAAATCCTGCCATGCACCTACAAGGACTACCAGCATGATCCAGTTTATATTCTCACAGCCTATTTCACTCAGATCAATTTTAATATTTAATTATCCTCTCCTCCAAGCCTAATTGCCCTAATTGATGTTTTCCATCCAAAGTACTATATTGTAACATGCATTTTATTCCCACAACCACGTTCCATGTTTTGACCACTTCATATGGTTATGGGCTAATATCAGACAGAAGATCAAAGGGATGACAGAATGTTTCACTCGCCCTATGTGAACATAAACTGTGTTTAGAAACAGACTTCTCATAAGGGTACATGACTTCAAGAAAACTGAAGAGAATGGAAAAATATATTGACATAAAAACTACTTTCTACATAGCCTTTGGTACCAAGGCCACTTGAAAATGTGTACTTAGGCCTTCAAGTGCGTGGTACAGGTGCCCAATATGATCAATATTAAATACTTGGCTAATAAATTTTAGAAATAACTTCAACACAAAATTATTTATAAGTTACTTATAATGCAAAGTATGAAATTCAGAACTAAAACATGAAAGTCATCAAACACATGTATCCAGAACAGAAGTATTATCTGTTATTAGGTGGGCAAAATGAGATATATGCAGTATATATTCACAGTATATATGAAGTGTTTCAAAATATATAATTTATACTTACTTATGATAACTAAAATGGTGTCAAGTATTTGAGACCAATGTTTTCAAATTGTTACAGACAGAAGTCAGTGGGGACGATACCCTTTCATCCATCTCACACTCACACAGTGGATGTAACCTTGCTTGAGCTGGCAATGCAACAAATCCATTTCTTTTTTGGCACACCTGCAACTACATTTAAATTTCTTGCTTCAGCAAGAACATAACCACAACAGTAAATCTTCCAAATGGTGCAACTTTTAACAGCAATCCCCATCTTGCTCTTTGTCAGTGGGCCAATTTGAAACAAATAAAACAGTCTTAATGAAAAGATGCTGCACACTATTAAATACTTTAACTAAAACAGTTCTCCACTTTTCTGTATCCTTTAATAATGAACATCAAGCAGAAATGTAAATTAAACATGAATAAAAACTATGGCTGCCGGATTTTATGTAAAAAATGTAATTCTTTGCAATGAAGGAACTGACTCTGGTAAAAGAATCCAAGATTCAATGATACCATCATACATACATGATCCTGATCTGTTTTAATCCAGTTTGCATCCTCATAATCTACTTCCCAAATCTACTTTAATAATATGCTCCCATGTCTCCAAAAAGTTCTTTTAATTGCTTCTTTACCAAACATCATCCTTCCAGAATTTACTTTCCAAACAATGTACCAACAGCTTAACTGTCCTTGCATTAACTACCCTAACAATATTAATGTCAGCTTAAATCAAAACGAAGTCAACACAACAAACTGACAACTTGTTCTTATTAACATCCTCAAACCCACTACATGAGCTTTCTTCAGAGTGTTTCCCTACCCAATCATTCACACACTTCTTGTTTACTGGACACACAAATCCAAAGCAGGTCTCCGTAACATTTTGCATCACACTATCACCACATGTTCTATACACCTCCTTAACATTCCAAACCAAAGTTCGTGGGCCTATAGAATTTTTAGTTTACATTCACCATAAAAGCAAATGCATCTTTCTGTTGCCATATTACTACCTCTGGACTTTAATCTTTCGGACTAAACAACATCGGCAAATGGATACTACTTATGCACTGTGCTCAAGTCTTGGGTTCAAATCCTGGCCTAGAGACTGGCTATCCTGTGGTATTTCATGGTTTTTCTCAGTCCCTCGAGGCAAATACAGGGACAGTATCTTCAGTTAGGACATGGCCATATTATTTCCAACCCACTTCACTAATCATTTTACACCACACTATAATCTTAGCAACTTAAATTTCTGTCACATCAACGAAGAATAATAAAAATTCAAATTATACTCTCAGTGACTCAGGACAGCACAGTCAGTAAAGCAACTGGCTACAGGTCAGGCTACCAAGGGGTCAGAATTTGAATCCCCACAGGTGCAAGATTTTTCATTTTTCCACAACATCCATACTAGTCCTGAAGGCCTATCCAATGGGTACAAGGGGCTCTTTCTCTGGGGGTAAAGTGACTGGGGAGTGAAGCTGACTGCTCACTTCCAGCTAGTGCCAAGGTTAAGAATGCATGGATCTACACATTCACTCCTCCATACACCTTCATGGCATAGTGCTAAATTAGTTAAGCACAGGGGTAATTTTACCTTTACGCTCAGCAATTTGTATCAACTAATAAACTCTATGCAGTGATGCAAATAATATGACATATTGTATTTTACAATAGAGTATAGCACACCAAAAGAAAAGCCCACAGAAATGTAATGCCAAATTTTAAGCCATTCTAACATTTCAAACCAGCTGAGTGTGTGTGCATATGTAGCATGCATGTGCACATATCTCTCTTTCAAGCACAGTACCAAACGACTGTGAATACATTTTATAGCTTCCCCACACAAAACATTCTGGAAAATCAGAGTTGCACATATGCATGGGACTCACAATCACAGATGGAAGAATTGATGAATCTGAAGCACATTAAAAAATACTTAAATTCAACCTCTCTCATAAACAAATCAAGAACAGTTTTAGTATCCACAATTTCTTGGAAGTCCCACTGAATCTTCCTATGAAAGCTTACATCTATATAACACACATGCAAGTTAGTTATTTTCCCTTCCTAAGCTTCTTTCAATACTTTTTTTAGTGCATTTCAAGCCCAGCTGTGGTTATTTCCACTGGTTGTTACAGTGAATCATCGGAGCTGAGGGAGGGGCTGCAGCAACGGGGACTATAATTAACTCATGTCACATGCGTGCTCAGACACACATATATATACAGAGCAAAGACAAGGCAACCAATTAATGAATGTGAGGGTGTGGCACTAAATAGCATAAACATGAATTTATGCTACACAAGGAAGAAACATGTACTCTATATTTGGAATATAAATACAGTGAAAATTACCTTCTATGGAATCATAAGGAACATGTATATTTTTCCATTTCAGACAAGTTTCTGTTTAGGGATAGTGGTTACAGCGTACACAGCAGGTATTTGTAATCCAAATCATTAGTTCGGAATTCATACAGTTGTATGGGGGCATGCGGTAGCGTAGTTGGTTGAGGCACTATGCTACAAGTTGGAAGGTCATGGGGTTTCTTTTTCAATCAACCTAATCCTTCCAGCCGCACTATGGCCCTCAGGTCAACTCAGCCTCTAACATAAATAGTACCAGGAATTACTTAAATAATTTTCCTGGGGAGTAAAGCGCAGCTGGCATGTAAGGCTGACAATCCTTACCGCCATCTTTGAGCCGATTATCTAGATAATGTTGGACCCTCAACGTCTCACAACCCTATGGACCTTCATGGCCTGTTACAGGGATACCTTTACTTTTTTACTTACTTACAACACTTGTATACCTCACTGCCTTTGTTTAGTGCACGTTTTTAGTTCTATCATTCTGAATTCCTTCCTTACAGTGATACATTGAGTTTAAACTTACATAAAAGTAACTAATTCAGTTATATAACATTTAATATTTTCATGCTGGTGACTATGAAGAATACTACAGAATCCTGGGATGTGACAATGTGTGCTTGGGCATACAGGTAGCAGTCAGAAAAAATACTGCCTCCAAAGCGATGGTACGAATCTACTGAACCATATATGGTCTCACATCCCAGAAGACACTATCTTAATTACAGTTCTGCCATAATATTTAAATTCTCAGGTAGGATATAGGAAGACAAGGTTCTGAACTTAATGACAGTAAGATTCCAATCTCTGTCATACAAAATGAACATAGTTATTTATAGAGCATTCTAGCCAAAGGGATTAAACCAACCAACAGGTTAAACATTTATGAACTTTTGACATGACATACTGATTTTTTGCTGAAAATTACCAACATAGTGGTAAAGTTTATGAAGCCTGATATTCTTTATTTTCTCTAACAAGAGAGCATCAGAAAGTCTGTGAAAACAAATCAGATCAAATGTAAATTGATTTTGATATATTACTTCATGTACAAAAATCTTGAATTGTGGCACCAAAACAAAATTTGTAGTATACTAGAAAGCCCACATAACAGATGAAGAATATTTTTCCACTACAGCTACAGGTGGCCACTCTACTCCTACTTACAGGCCTCAGTGACTCCCAGCAGCTGTTAAGTTATTTTCCTTACTGAAAAAAAAACAATCTAGCATTTAACCACATTTTTTTAGGCAAACCATTCAGAAAAGAACAAACTTTCCAGTTCTGGGCCATGATAACTTGGCAGTCTTCATATAATTTTCTGTTGTTTAATCTGCCGCACCATTCACAGTGATTGATATTTGTGGGAGTGTGCAGAAAGATCAAAAAGCTATGCAATGCACAAGAAATATGGCTTTCAACTGACATAGCTCTTGGGCAGCCCATTGATATGCACCAAACACACTGCATATTCGAGTCCATCAGTCTTGTCATTCTTAAATGAATGCTGACTTCATTGCTTGCAGAAAAGTAGGTCAGTAATGTGATGTTTTGAATGCTGGTGCGAAAAATAGTAATATTAAAGAAACTTCCTAGTACTGTTGCTACTTATTCGTGCTCAGCATATATTAATTTGTATTTACCTACTGCAGAATGAAAGTTCATGTCAAGTCACAGAGACTGTATTAACAACACATGCTCTCTGTATGTTCTCAGTTCATATGTGAACTCAATCACACTGTTTTTAGCTACTAGAAAGAAAGGTGTGGACATTCACATCTCACAATGGCATGGTGACACATTATAAATTCTTCGGTAAAAATAAAACTTTAAAATACTCAAGGGAAACATACTGTTATTAGTAAAGTATACAACAAAAACCAACATACAAAAATTAATGTGTCTTTGGATAAGTTTCATACATGTGAATGCATGAACATGACACCTTTAGATGATGTGATGATCATCATTGCTGCCACCACCACAACCAACACCATTTATAGCTATCTCAGATAATTCTGATGTTCAGGTTTCACTGACCTATCAGGAGGAGAAAGGGGGATGAGGGAGGAGGGGTAGGAGGAGAGGGGTAGTAGTAGCAGTAGTAGTGAGTAGTAGTAGTAGTAGTAGTAGTAGTAGTAGTAGTAGTAGTAGTAGTAGTAGTAGTAGTAGTAGTAGTAGTAGTAGTAGTAGTAGTAGTAGTAGTAGTAGTAGTAGTAGTAGTAGTAGTAGTAGTAGTAGTAGTAGTAGTAGTAGTAGTAGTAGTAGTAGTAGTAGTAGTAGTAGTAGTAGTAGTAGTAGTAGTAGTAGTAGTAGTAGTAGTAGTAGTAGTAGTAGTAGTAGTAGTAGTAGTAGTAGTAGTAGTAGTAGTAGTAGTAGTAGTAGTAGTAGTAGTAGTAGTAGTAGTAGTAGTAGTAGTAGTAGTAGTAGTAGTAGTAGTAGTAGTAGTAGTAGTAGTAGTAGTAGTAGTAGTAGTAGTAGTAGTAGTAGTAGTAGTAGTAGTAGTAGTAGTAGTAGTAGTAGTAGTAGTAGTAGTAGTAGTAGTAGTAGTAGTAGTAGTAGTAGTAGTAGTAGTAGTAGTAGTAGTAGTAGTAGTAGTAGTAGTAGTAGTAGTAGTAGTAGTAGTAGTAGTAGTAGCAGTAGTAGTAGTTTTTGTTGTTAAAAACCTTATCATTTATTTCCACATTATACATTACTACCCACCATGGCTATATCATAGAAAACTAGTCCTGAAATTCTAGAAACACATAACCACTAGAGACCATATACTGAACAAGGTGCAATAAAACAGACACAAGTTCTGACAAGAGAGCAGGAATGAAAAATGAAAATATGTTGAGTGACAAGGGGGGAAGTGGTCTTTCAGCAACAGAAAGTAGCAGCATGGCTGGTGTTTCAGATAATGTAAACGGCTGTAAAGAAGTCTGGGAGCGGCAGTTGTTTGGTATCCAGGAATATCCCTATGAGTCACATGCATACAGATCCTGGGGGACACGTGTTCCCTCACAGCCACAAGAGTACCCTACAACTCAGACAGCAGACGACACTCAAGCTACGCCACAGCTGCGACAGAAATACACAGCTGATTCATGGTAAGGCCTATGTGCCGAAAGCTTTGGCTATAAGACTTGGATACATCTTAAATGATTCAGATACACTGCTAATGTTTTTGAAGCACACATCTGTCAACTTCAACTTTAAAAAGGGAAAATTCATACAATAAAAACAGATGAGCTTATGATTCCCTGTATCTTAGACATATTAACTGAGAGATCAGTTACTCATACTGGCCCCATTCCCCAACTTGCCAGATTAGGTGGCTGGGCATAACCTAGAATCTATATAATTTGTTTAGTTATGGTTTATTTAATGCCACCACCCATAGCTCAGAATATATATTGTCAAACAGTAGGGTGATTAGTGAATAATGAATTCAAGAGAATTTGGTGATAGGACCTAATCTAAGGCACCATCCTGTCATTTGCTTGGCATAACTGAGGAAAAACAAGAAAACTTCAGTCACGATAGCCAGTGCCCTGACCACCAACATTTGAAATGTTCACCTTGCAATTATGAGAGAGAAGTGTTACCATTTGAGCAACTTATTTGGTGCCCCAGAGTGGTTTCCATCATGGGTTTGAGTCAAAGATCCCAATGCTGCCATCAGGACATCAGTCCCAATCTTTCAGACAGCAGCCAGCCATTTCACTAAGTTTTCATGACTCCTAGTTAAATTCAACTGTGTGTTAGCTTTGCTGCATTGTTTATTTCAGAAAACCAGGTGTATTATGGATTCTTTCATAGTCTCCTAACATCTTACTTTAAATGAGGTCTTATATCATTTTCCTTTGTCCATCCCAGTAAATGACCATATGATGCCCATTTTCTTACCCCATCCTTCCAATTTCTGCCCTCCTGAACAAACTTTTTTTTACTGCAAGTGGGGTGGGACTAAGTCCCTTGTACTGCGGCCACTTCTGGCCTATTGTACCAGCTCCAAATGATAGGTGAGGGTGATTGTGGAGGAATTGGTGGAATGAATATTGGCACGGGAAACCGAAGTACTCGGAGAAAACCTGCCCCAGTGCCACTTTGTCCACCACAAATCCCACTTGACCAGACCCAGGATTGAACCCGGGCCGCCACAAAAGGGAAGAAAGCGAGTAACCATTTGAGCTATGGCGCGATTGAACAAAGTTAGTCAATAATCATAGAAATGAATCGCCTAAACTGCTGGCATACCGCAAAACCCCCGAAGTGGTGAAACAACGACAGGAACAATTAATGGCAATAAAAAAATGCACATAACTAAGCCTAGCTGTAATATGAACCTAACAGAGAAGTTCAGTTTGCAAGACCCATAATTTAATGATACCGGCCCCCACAGCCATCTTCTTTCGAAGGCAGTTCCCATAACCATCCTTTCTGGCAATGTCTCAATACACAGCCTTGGCAGTTCATTAACCATCCCGCAGGAGACAAATTTCTGCATCAATAATCACATCTCCCATACATAAACTTTTGGAATGCCTGTTTATTAACTCTTGGATATCATTAAATAATCCATGAATTAATAAATTTCACCAAAGAGATCTGATACAAAATAACTAAGCAAACTGATCCAACTGGTAATATTTCTGACTTGTACCCAGAAGGTTCATCGTTAGAATGTTGGTCAGGATGTCAACTATTCTCACAGAGGTCTTCCATGGTGTTCTTCAGACAAATTCTGTAATAGTACCTTAAAATAGGCTATTATCACTTCCACCCCATTCCTTTCACCTTCATCAGACATCATCAACCTCTTACATCATACAGTACTAAATAACATCCACAAGTGATATAATGTTGTTACACATCTTACAGTTCATTCAGACACAACTTAAAAGAACATGAAAGAATACTTTATGGTAGATTATCTTACAATTACAAATTAGAAACATAAAATAATTTCATCAGTTGGCATAATGTCATTTAATAATATACAAGTCATTCTACAGACAAAATCTAAATAAACATGAAAGAATAATTTCTGATATTATCCCTCCAAAATTATCAAATAAACTCTGCAGCTGATACACAATCATTAAATAACTTACAGTCGAGGCTATTGACAAAATTTGAAAGAACAAAGAAGGATAATTTCTGGCATGATGTTTAAAAACTCAATATTAAATAACCTCTCCAGGGGATACATGTCACTAAATAACTGAAAATTCATTTTCAGAGGAAATGCAGAAGAACATGGAAGAATATTCTCCCCAAAGAAATAGAGAATATCGAGCCCAAAGGGAGCAGATGCTCAGAAAAACTAAAAACAGTTTGAAAGATTTTTCAATGAATAACAAATGTTAGTAGTGATGCTCAATAAATTAATGGGTGAATAAATAAATGCAGTAAGCAGCATTATTATTTAGTAGCTCATAGCTGTTCAGCAACTCAAAAAATTCCCCACCTTTCAAAGAACCGGACAATGACTATATTCACAAAAGCCTGGCAATGGTCCAGTGAATAAATAAGTTAATAAACATAAAGTTAATAGAAGGTCCGTCGAGTGTAACAATTTGTAGGTCACTTTTTATTATTATTTCTGCCTTACATGTTTCGGTTTGACACAACCATCATCAGAGGCACTTGCTACAATTATGGAAACACTGTCACTGTTTTTGATGTTCACAATTTTGTTGTGTGGACGTTGCTACGATATGTTGATGTGTAAAAGCACAAAACATGCTAAGATAGTTGAGTACACTCTCAAGTTCTCACTATTCATCCGAACCTATTTTTAAGTTAAAACGCTAAAATGTTAAAATATTTGATATAAAATGCTGAACTCCTCCTTGTTAATTCATCCCGAAGATGGGAGACGTCAGCTTGAGGTTGTATGGCTTATGGTTTGATATGCTCCTGTGTGCTGTGTACTGCCATTGTAACAATTTGTAGGTCACTTTTTATTATTAACCTTGTGATTGATAGTGTAACGGACCAAAATGAAACAATTCTTAATAAACATGATAAGGTCTAACATCTCCGCAGGCTCTGATCCTTCATTTCCTCTTAATAACAGACCACAGTAAAATTTTAGGGGAGTCTACGCTTCTAGGATAGTAAAACACGTAAAAAAATAAACATGGGCTGGTAGCACCATGAACTAGCGTCTTAAATGAAATGAACAGAGACCTAAAGTGAAAATTCAAAATTCTGAACTACATACAAGTCAATCAACTTCCTTCACAGTACTTATACATTCATTTCCCTTGGTATCATCACAAAGCACATAACACCACTGTAAAGGTAAAGGTGTCAACAAATCATGAAATTTATGTCTGTGCTTGCAACTCAACACACTTGAAGGAAATACAGTGAACACTTAAAAAAAAAGACCACTAAGAGTCCAATGATGAATTCAAGATGACATACCATTAAGATGGCTGCAAGGAAGCATTCCTCTTTATTGTGAAAGCTGCTTATCTTGACACTGCATTTCTATAGGAAATATTCAGCAAATTTTGAAGAAAAAACTTTCAAAACAATGAACAAATCTGGCAATGAATCTGATTAATATGGACAGAGACCTATCAACAAATCAGGAACAGCAATGAGTTTAGAGCACTGAGAATCTTCAGACATTAATGTCTACAAAGTAAGCTCCCAGAACACAGACTTAGCACTTGCATGAGGTGTTGATTTTGTCTTCACTACAGGGTAGCCTACAAGACAATCACACCAACTGTACATGTTCCTACTTACTCATACGTGTGCTGTGTGTGCCTCATTTCTTAAAACTAAACACTGGTTGGCCAGCAACATAGGAGCCAAGCGGTCTGACCCACTCCAGGCACCCCAAAAACCCTTCACCATACCCCTCCCTGCCCAACTTCCTTCCTTGCTTGCTGCTTGGTTTATTTTTGACAAACTGTTTTGTCTGCCTGCCTACAGAATCTTTTACCCCACACACTACTGTCTACTAATACACCCAAGTTGATCCCTGCCTCTCTGCACTAATAGAACAATCTGCTTGTCTCATCAGTTAGAGCAATGAACTAGCACCAACACCCATGAAATCAACAAGATGAAACACTGAGTTTCCCTTCTGTACTAAAGGTTAGATACACTGACTAAGCACTTTCAATGTTTTCCTCAGTCCTTCCAAAGAAATTCTGTGACGAAAACTTTAATTAAGCCAAACCGTTTTGTAACTATCATTTATAGTAATCCTCCCATCAAAGCCATGCAGCCCATGTAGCTGGGATAACACTGTTCAACAACAACATGAAGTATGGTATTAAGAAATAACACACTGGTTAAAATACAGGGTAAGCACAAATTATTTTTAAAATTTCAGAAATTTATTTTGAAGCAATCAGTTAAGATACAACCATCAAACATTTGGAAATTAAACTACAACTGTCAAAAGTTTGATTAACCACTTATAGTTGTTCAATACATGCACTACCCATAGCTCTATGCACATCAATCCACACATACAGCACATATGGTGTTCCAGTTTCATCCATACATTCTGCTGCAAAAGGTGGATCCACTCAAAATTCTATCTGATATGTCACTCCACTCATTTCATGCATTTGGTTCTATTAAACCACAGGACAAACTTAACTTCTTTCACAGGTGTCACAATTTTTCTGATTGCAATAACTGTGCACCAAAGCATTGCAACTGCATGTATACAATTTGATTCAAAACTTTAACAGCAGTAATCTAATGTCAGAAAGTTTGGATACTGTATCTTGCCTGACTATTCCACAACAAATTTCTGAAATTGTAAAGGTCATGTGTTGGAGGTTGGGTGGGCCCCAGAGCCAGGGCAGACACTGCAGAGAAGAGAAAAATCTCTTCCCCTGCCAGTAATTGAACCCTGATACCTCAGTCATAAAGAGTTCCAAAATGCTCTCTGGCAATGAGTTTAAGATGCAAGAGATTCACAGAGTGGACATAACGTATATCATGAGCATTCCTAAGATGTGCTTTATTTTAATCTGAGAGATATTAAGATAACATAAAACAGTTCCACTTGTTTCACATCTCAAGTCTGTTAAATGGGGCAAAACTTTGCAACCATATATCTCTGCAATGAAGGTTTCTACAAAATGGCAAAGAAATTTTACGCTCCAAAGGTTATTTGAAATACACCCTCACAGGAAACATACTCACTTTTGGAACAATCTGTATATCTACTGAGAATTTCAGTGCATAGTTACTGTGCATGACTCACAGTACTAAGAACTTCAGGATATAGACTAGGCTTCTTGATGTTCAGTTCAACATATGACCACTCCTTTCATAAACCTGCCAGTCTCCAGCAACTTATCCATCACAGTTACAGCAGCCCATAAACATAAATGGCTTATTTTATTAGTCCATTACACAGATCGGTAAGAACTCGGATGAACAAACTTTCACAATGAAATCTTTGATCTTTAAGGAATGCATCCTGTTGCGTTACCCTGTATAAATACTTTGTTTTGTTTCCTTCTCAACACTATAATTAAACTAACAGACACCAACATAAATAGTATATATACATATATACAACATCTGGACACGACAAGTACCATATATAAAAAACAAACAACAATTTTAATTCATTACCTAAATGTTTTAATACACCATAACAACATAATACATTTTATGACTTCAATTTTTTTTATTTTATTATATATATACATTTATACTCGTATATATCTTTAAGAATCCAATTGAATGTAGAACCTTCATTCCAATTTTAATGCATTTTGTAAAGTTTGTACTAATTCAGATGAAAGTTGAATGTATTAACTGAATGCTGAGTCAGGTACATTAATTATATTGTAATGTATGAATTATGTAAAGTGCAATTCAATAGTTTGAAAAAATCTGTTGATGTGTATTGCCTGATGATGGCTTTATAAGCCAAAACATGTAGCGTATTACCATACTATTAAGACCAAAAACTCATTATACACTGTGAAATGTGAATGAGATTCTAGTGGTTGTTGTGTTGAGACAGAACAAAAAGAAGAATTTATATAGAATTTGCACAATGAAACTTTGCCACTAGAGGGAACTCACATACTGAATTGGAATTCCCAAAAGAAATTAATGTTGGGGGGGGGGG